>NC_047164.1:18816615-19145365 GCF_009819705.1 Hippoglossus hippoglossus
AGGCCAAAGTTAATGCAGTCATAGAAAGAACTCTGATACACTCCCACGTGAAATGGCCATGTGAGGAAAGCCCGAAGGGAGAAAAGGCCTTGAATGAATTTGAGAGGGAGAGAGTGGGAGGGAGGCAGATAGAGAGAAAGTTCAAACATTACTGATCCTAAAATATCCTTTTGGTTTCTGGTTCAATTGGAATTCGGCAGTAAGTGTCTGCTAAAAGCTCCATTTTTGTTGCCCTTCCATTGCTACAGAGCTTTTAGAGATAGATGATGACAGATTGTGAGCTACCTGATATCCTTCATCATCCTCCCCAGTGGAGGTGTTTGTTCCGCCCCGGGCAAGTCCTCGAGGACTAACAAACAGCCGGCTTGTTTGATGGACTATGGGGAGACATCTGCTCTGCCTGTCTTTGCCGTACAGAATGAAAACAACATGTTACAGTAATCAATCAATATGCAAACTGTGTCCTTTTGCACTGATGATTAACCTCACGGACTTAATGCTTTTCAAGTCATATGAGCTTGTCATTGTAAATCAGTGCTAAATAGTCATAGGGTGTGACCATGAGAGAATCATCTGCATGCTCGATACATCCTGAACAGCATTGTCACAACAGAGTTTCAAGCCCCCTCAGGGATAATCTCTGCTGTGTGTGCTCAAGGGACGAGAGGGGGAAAAAAAGACTGCACAGTGCAATCTGATTTGTGGTTGTAAGCTCGCCATCCCTCACAAAGTAATCGAAAGAAAATCAACCCAGCCAAAACATCCTTTCGAGCACTTTCCTCCATTTTGAACTGTGAGTTTCTCACATGGGGCAGGTGTGTCTGTGCGTTGTGATGAGCTAATGTGAATAGGATGATTTTAGCCCCTGAATATCTTTAATGCTGTAGACAAGTGGTTCCCAAACTGGTTTCCATGGAGTCTTGAGAGGAAAACAGAGCATTGGCTGCAAAATTATGCATGGTAGTCATTTTATTATCGTTTTTTAACAAATGAATACACATGTAAATGTATATTAATCTTGTTATTGATAGGTCTTTGTATCTTTTAATCTGACTTGAACGTTTTCTTTGACTTCAATTATTCATGTGTTTGACTATGATGTATTGGAAGACGTCCTTGGGTACAGTGAAATAAAATTTAATAACGTTTGTTTATTATTATAATTTACATAGTGGTTTCTAAACCTGAAGCCGTTTCCTCTTTAATAACCTCCTCTCCCTGCTAGTTTCTTTATAAATTGAATGATCTAACTCTTTCTTTAGCTCTCTTTTTATATATCTTTCCATCTTTGCTCTTATGCAATCACTTTGTGGTCACTTAGACCCCGATCTGTCATTTCTGATTTAGAAACTGAGGCCTAATCTCCTGGTGCAGTCTTTGTGCATCAGTCCAGACAGCAGCACTGGGTAAACACTAACAACGTAAATGTAAATAGACCTAAATCAAGTCATGTCAGAGAAGATACATTTCAAACTGGGTTCCTCCGGGCGCCAGGGGGCAGTGGAGACTGCACACAAACCTCAGTGGGGACACTCCTCGTTGCGGAAGTCGTTTGTCGTTGATCAAAACAACATGGTGTCACCCTGTGGGCAATGTGAACGTAAACAGGGAGTCTCAGCTCAGAGAAGATAAACACCATCACACCAGCGGGAGAACTTTTAAAGCTCATGTATCTGAGAGCGAGTTCTCGGGTTGTCAGAGACGCCGCGGTCCTGTGCACACGGCCCCTCGTGTCTGCTCGACAGGGAAGTGCGTCATGGTTCCTCACAGCGGGTCAGTGACAAAGTGACGGGGTTTCTCCTCCTCATTTATATCTGTTAGTTTGTTCATTTCACCAAGGAAACACAGTGGGTCTCCAGTAAAGCGTGGCGTGATTACTTACTGGTGAAAACACAGTGAGGTTTGAAGGGATGATGGCGACTAAAAGAGAGCCCAGGTCTGCTCCTCCATGATTCTGATATGATGGTTTTAATATTCCCCATTAAAGCCTGTGTTCACTCTGACTGTGTAAGGAGAGATTACTGTGTTATAAACAGAACAAATTACAACACTAGTGGGAAATTTAGGAACTTTCTATTGGTCAATGGTACATTTACACCAGTGACTTCTCTGAATGACAAGGCAACATAAACCAATGTAAACACTAGTAACTTTAAAGGCATCTTTTAATACACATATTTAAAACACATAATCAGATTTAATGAAACTTTTTGAAGTGATTAAGTCCACCCACCGCTCAGAACTGTGTATTACTTGTTCCCTTACCTAAGTACAGTTCTGACACATAACGAAGTACATTACTTTTAATGTATTTTTTAAAGAAATCAATGAGTGAAATTGACCCATTGGTCCAATCAGAGCGTACAGGTAACATTAGACCCCGCCTCCTGCAGCAGCAGCATTAGTGGTGAAGAAGAATCACCTAAAATGTCGAGACTCCATAATGATGTAGAACTGTTACTTTTCATACTTACAGTATCTATTAAGCAAGTGGTTACTTACTCTTATTCAAATAGAAAAGTGAATGTAGTACTTTTACTTCAGTACATTTTTGTTCTTTTACCTAAGTAAAATATTTGCGGACTTCGTCCTTCACATGACTGTTTTACTTTAATCCGCTGAAGCCTCCAGGTCACGTACACTGGGAATGAGTTAAGTAGGCGACAGCTCATTAACCTGCTGTTAAATGAACAATGTTTAAATATTTATATAATCTCTACTTTTCAGTGGAGAGGTAGATTTTTTCATTACTATTATGTCTTAAAATATTTCTGGATTTCTGAGGTTATCATTAAAATTTAATTAACTCTCCTACACTACATCCAACAGTCCAAACCTCAATGATATGTAGTTTTATTTTATAATGTAATTTAGCTTAATTTATCATTTAGAGACAACAAGCAAGTATTTACATTTGAAAAATTGGATCTAGCAAAAGTTTGACATTTCTTCTTAATAAATGACTAATCAATATTATTGGTTATTTTCTGTCAAGCAACATGGAGATCATACAAAAGTTTTTACATTCAGCATCTCCCACCAAAATGCACTGGCTGAATCCTGAAGGTCAAACAAATCAACTCCTCATAAATCATTTGCAAAGCTGATATTGTCAAATGAAAGTCATGAGTTGTTTACATCCATGTTTTCAGTCGTCTTGTTTACTGTCTTTGTTGGCATGTTACCACAACTTACTCTTCATCAGCAGTAAAGTGTAAAACCAGCTGGAGAGAAGGAATTATACGGCCACATTGTCTTTCACAATACTAACAAAACAGTGTGAAAACATCGCTCTGTAGCCATACCAGTGGACTAAAACTCCACAGGGTACCTTTAAGGTGTGCTATTAAAATTGTGAAATATTTATAGCACATTTAATGTGACTTCTAAAGGCTACAAACACCCAAATACTTAGTTGGAAGGAGGTGTTTCTGTTATAAATTGTATGGCATGATATACACTTTTGGCAGAGAGCTTATGAATGCATAATAATACTGTGTCAGTTTAACATTCAGGTAAACACAATCAGTCAGTTACCTGGCAGCCCTGCTGGCAGTGAAGTGATGGATATGTCGATGTCTTTACAGGAAATGCCGCCTGCAGCAGAGGAGGGAGGAATGGATTTATCTTCACGCCTGCCTGTTTTATTACATCAGAGGCGTTTCTCAATAGACTGATGAAAGGCAAAGCAGCAGAAGCAGATGGCAGCTTTTATCGCCTCCCAGCATCAGTTCCGCCGGACAGCGGTAACCAGACCACTGCCTCAGAGATTTACATCCATCAACTCATCTAATCATTCTGGCCCAAATAGTGCTGACGTCATCCTTCCACCACTCTCATGTTCTCATTCCTGTTTTTACTGCAGTCACATCCACTTTTACTGCCCGTCTAATGACTAATTGCACTTTTGTTTTTTTTCCAGGTGAACAACTGTCTTTGCTGCTCAGACATCCAGACCAGCCTGACAACTCAAAGGTTTTGAAAGTGGCGATATTAGGTGCCCCGAATGCTGGGAAGTCCACGTTGACAAACCAGCTCCTTCGCACAAAGGTAGCTGTCTTAACTGGCTCTGTTTTAATCCGCCACTTTCTAATGTATCTCTCTTACTGAGGGGGGGGAGGAGGTGTTTTCACTTTGTTAAATGCAGTGTTCATTTCTTCAAGGTGTTTGCTGTGTCCAAAAAAGTGCACACGACACGGGCACGTGCTTTGGGCGTCCTAACAGAGGATGATACACAGATAGTAAGAGCTTTTTCCACCTCTCTTCTGATGCCTTTAATGTCATTTGAAAGCCAAATGCTTCAGTCAATACATACATATGTTATTTTCTTATAGATTTTACTGGACACTCCTGGTCTCACCACTCCTTCAAAGGTTAAAAGGTGATTTATTAGATTGTCACCATTATTTAAAGCCTGTAGTCTCCATAGTGTATAATCATACAGTGTAATGTATGAATGAACCCTCTGTTTCCACAGACATCAGCTAGAGAAGTCTTTGCTTGTGGACCCCTGGAACACAGTCAAAGAAGCTGACCTGAGTATTTTATTTTCTTATGCTCAGCCATTTGTACTTTAGTGTCATGGATTAAACGTTTAAGTGGAACATAGTGCTTAGTTTCAAAAGTTTATAATGGGAACTCTTCCAGTGGTCGTGGTGGTGGATGTGGCAGACAGATGGATGAGCAGGAAACTTGACTTTGAGGTGCTCAAATGTCTGGCCCAGCATCCAGACATCCCAGCAGTCCTGGTCCTCAATAAGGTATTCTGGCCTCACACTGTCATCAGAAGCTTTTACATCTACAGACACTCAAACTTTCATCTGCTTTATATATGTATTATTATTATTATTATTATTATTATTATTATTATTATTCACGGCTACATATACAGTTATTTAGCTGTACCTTATACTTACCAGGGTCCTGAAGCACCAGATGAAGATTTTTAAAGGATCAAAATGTTGTATTAGAACTGAAGTTAAAGGATAAAGATATTAATATTCAGTATATTTAGTGAATGTCAACAAATTCCATGAAAAGACCCAAAACAATGTATAAGTCTGTGTCTCAAATACTATTTGACTTCCTCATCCTGTCTGTGGCCTTGATCTCCAAACCCACTCGCTGCCACTGAAGATTTGAGTCTTGATAAACATAAAAGCATACACTGTATATTTTCATGCTTTAAAAAGTAAATCATTTCTGTTTAGTGCTTTAGAGAGTATTTACAACAGCAGGATTGTGTATGTTACCCAGTTCAACTGTGGCGTGGATTTGATGACAATAAGAAAAATATAGAGTATCAACAGACTTTCTTATGATATCCCACAGAAATATTCACCTAAACTGAGGTGTCTTATAGAGGCCTTCACTAATGCTCTTCTCCCTCTAAGGTGGACCTGGTGAAATTTAAGGACAAGCTGCTTGAGAGCACAGTAGAGTTGACATGCGGAGTGGTGAATGGACGCAGAATGCGGGTCAGGCCGGTGATCAAGCCTCCATTGGCTGAAAAGAGGCCAGAGAGGGATTCAGAGTTGTCGCTTGACGAGGACATCGCAGGGCCCGAGGGTAGCAGTGAGCCAAACTCTACACTGAACAAAGAGCAGCTCAAGGCGCTGAGGAGCCAGCAGGGCTGGCCTCACTTCAAAGATGTCTTCATGCTGTCTTCTGTGGACAAAGATGACGTGGAGACACTGAAGGTACGGATTAGATGTGAAGCCTATATAACATCCTTCAGAGCCATAATACATGATTATTGTGCTGGCTGGCACTGCTTCTCTTTGGCTATGTGTCTGATGTCAGATGGTAGTGAGGATGATATTACCCGCAGCAAGTTTTTTCAGGTTTGGGAGAGTCAGAATTGAGTTTTTGCAAGAATCAGATTCGTGCTCACAGCGGTCAATTGTCCCAAACAGAAATGCAAAGCTCTGAACATGTCTCCTCGTGCGTCAAGATTACATACAAAGTCAATGCAAAGGCATGTCTAGATGCAGATTTGCGTCAAGACCCTTGGGCATCGTGTTTGGGGCATTTGATGTGAAATTTCCATCGTGATGATGTGAACACACCATTAGGCTCGTCACCTCTGCACTAGATTATATTTGATATAAGCATATAAACCTATAGCAAACATACAAAATAAATGTTAAAAACCTCTGTTATTATAACCCCCTACCTCCAAATGACAATTAGAACACAAACTGAATACTTAAATGACACATAACACAATTATTTGTTTACCAATTACCAAATTTACTTTTTAACCCTTGCACATGATTACAACACAATACCTTTGTACATGTCTGTTATATTTTTAGGTCGTTTTTAGTTTTACAAGCACAGACAGAGACAGTAGCTTTAATTAAGCATTAGGTAATTCTCAATGGGCCTCATTCACCAATATCTTTGTAAGAATTGTCTTTAATTTGTTCTTGAGAAGTTTTCAAAGAAAACTATGTCAGAGTCATGATGCGTTCTTAAACTGCAGAATTGTTCGCATTTGTGTTCTTAAGTTGAAAGGGCGTCCTAGTTTTCCCTAATTAGCATATGCAAACGCCCCGCAAATGCCCATGAAAGGGCATGAGACTGCAATGCCGTGTGCATACAGAGAAATCACAGAAATTGAAAAGAACATTTAAGAAGCCAGGAATGATTAAACTAAATCAAAAATCTAAAGAGGCCACTGCACTGGACCCAAACCGATAAAAAAGCTGTTATATTTTGTAGTGTCAGCAGTGGACATAAAATAGCACAAGAAACGATACATGGATGCAGTTACACGTTCAGTGAGGGGGGAAAGGAAGATGCACAGAGTTATCTGAGCTGGAGCAGCGTATCATTGGAAACAGCACGGCAGGTGAACCCTCAGCTGAGCATCTGTGGATACTCGACCTGAGCCTGACAGGACCCATTAGGACTGGACACGCCTGTTCAGACAAAATGCTTTGAATAATATTCGGGTTCAGGTCCCACTTGGTGCACAGTGCGCACAAAGGGAGCACTGCACCCACAGGCCTGACGTGTGGTGCGGTTTCATCTCCTGAGACATCTTTTGTCTCAGAACAGAAATAAATGCAGAATTAACAGGCTACAGTTGGATGAAACATTTTAACTTAAAGCTATAGCAGTAAAATAGTAGTGTGTAGTGTGTAAAAAACCTAACGATGGTTGATTATTTTTGTGACTAATTATTCTCCTCTTCAACAATTCCATGCGTCTAAAAATGTTTTAATGTGCACTGTCTGTTTTTAATATAAAGATTTTAAAATATAATGGTAATTTGAATCTAAGTTCATTTTGTTGTAGTCTAATGTCTGCCGTGCTTTTATTTCATCCTTTTAGAGCTACTTCATGGTCGCCGCCAAGCCAGGATCGTGGCAGTACCACAGTGAGGTCCTGACGGATCAGAGTCCTGAGGAAGTTTGCACCAACATCATCAGAGAGAAGCTTCTGGAGTATCTGCCGCAGGAAGTGCCTTATTCAATGACACAGGTGTCTAATTCTGCAGGGACCCTCCACAGCACATGTGATAATAAGCTGACAGCAAAATGACAACACCTATTACATCCCACTGCTCGGATTCTGAGGCCTATTTAAAGCCCTTCATACTCACTTTCACTCTACATGCTGACATGAGCATTGATGCACCTACTGAACCCAACCTCCACCTGCTTCACTCCTGCTTTTCATATGCACTATGGTCATTTTGTCAATGATGTTGCTTATCATGTTGGTGTGTATTTATTGCAGGGAGTGCTTATCTCTGCCAAGGCCCAACAGTGCCCAACTTATACATTGCTAATATTGGGCTGTTTTTGTTTTCAGGCTATTGAGCTCTGGCACGATGGAGAAAATGGTGAACTGGATATTTCAGTGAAACTTTATGCCAAGAAAGAATCTCACATGGTACGTACATTTACTCTGTTTTATCACGCCTATGTAATAGGTTCTTGTTATGGCTCCATGCCGGCGGCAGCCAGTGGCCAGTGCATTCTCACGATGGCTCTTCTGAAGTTCAGTGCATGTCTGAAGGCAGCTTATTTTTTCTGGTTTTCTGTGGGAGGATTTTTCCAAATTTTGTACAAACGTTAAGTTGGACTGAAAAACTGATTGATTGGATTTTAGAGGTCAAAGGTCCAGGCCAATGTGAACTGACAAACCACATTATTTGCCTAGTGAATGGGTTATCTTAAGAACTCCTTGGGAGAATCCTTTCAAATTTGGCACAAATGTTTCCTTAGACTCAGGTATAAACTGATTAGATTTAAGTGGTCAAGCTCAAGGTCACGGTGGCCTCACAAAAAATGTTTTCAGCCTCTTAAACATGTCATCTCAAATCTGACTCTTGTAAACTGAAACTGCACTGGTTGGCGGAGGCGTACGACCGCAGGGTGGTCATTTTAGTTTTTTATGAGGTTTGGCTGCTGTAACACTCCACTTTCACTCTGGGGTTAATCCATCTATTTAATATTTGATGTGGGTAAATTTAGAATTTTTGTTGTATTGGAAGAAACGGAAAACAGAAGTTCTTTTGTTCACATCACATGTACTGTGAATGCAGCACAAACCAGAATGACACTCAGTAGAGCACATACCTCTGTCAAGGCTCAAAAGTCAAGCTGCAACAAAATTCACAAAATCATATATGTCAGTTCCCTAATTGTGCCGGATTCTTTTATCAAGATCAATGAATTATGGGAAATTACTGAAAATATAAAAAAAAAACGCTCTATCTCACAATGTTAAAGAAAGTGAAAACAAATCCTGAATCCATCCCTTGGTCCGGATCTGTGCCAAAATAAAAAAATGTGGCCTATACCTCATCCTTCCAGAAAGATTCAAGAAAATGGATTCAGTAGTTTTTGCATAATCTTGTTAACAGACAGCAAATCTGCAAATGAAAACAGAACCTCGTTGGTGGAAATCAAACTAACTCAAGTGGGCTGAGAAGTGGGAAAAAGACATGTGAAGCTTCTGGTATTTATTTGCTGCCCCCCCTTTCACATACCTTGAGGTTCCTCTTTCTTTGTGTTTTTAACTAGTAAATATTTGAGCAGCTTTTCTAAACCATACATATTTGATGACAAAGAATATTTGAAGCTACATCTGTGCCACTGAAATGTTTCAAGGCCAGCGACCTCTGAAAGTGAGTGAGTCAGGCCTGCACCATTCTACAGCTTTTCCACTCAACAGAGGAATAACTCCAGAGGTGTAAACTGTTTTAGAAGTCAGGGGGATGACCGACCACAGGAATCAAATCTCATCTGCTTCATCAACAGTTCCTTGTACAAAGATATTTCTTCAGTTCTCTCTGAGGAGATGGAAAATTAAAATGGAAATTTGAGTGCAACATTCTCTTAAAAATGTTTTAATCTTTAAATGCAGTTTGGATGAATACAGTTAAGAAATATTTTGCGGTTGCATTTTTACCATATACTGTATTTTGTGGTGACATGGTGCTTGACATCATCCTTTAATATGCATGCATTACATTATCTTAAGCTTGAATTTACTAAAACGTATATGTATACTGTATTTATACCATTTCCAACCTTTTAAATCCAAAAATATGTTTTTCAAATGTTCTTCCTGCAGTAAAATACAACCAATGACCCTGTCCATTCACTGGTGCTCTGTGTCTTGTGTCTGTAGTCAATGGTGATCGGCCCAGCTGGCCAGATGGTAGCACGGATCGCCCGAGAGGCGGGCGAGGACCTGAGCCAGGTCTACCTGAGGGATGTGAAGCTGAAGCTCTCGGTCAAGCTGAGCAAGTGAAGAGGGTGGAAGTGACTTTAAGCGGTGAAATCCTAAAGAGATGAAGAGGCGGGGACGGATCAGGCTGGATTTCTCCACAAAGGACAAACGTTAAGAGTCAAAGGATAAAATCCTGTTTGAGTCTGAGGTGGAGTTATGGGACGGCAAAAACTGTATCCACAAGCCCAGAGCTCCCACTGAACTGAAGTTTGACGTTTGCATCAGCAGCATTCTGTCAGGCAGTCGTATAAGTCCTATTTATTTAAGATTAAACAAATAATCTGATAAACAGTGGTAGAAAATGTGATAAAACTGTTATTGTTGTAAAATAAACCTTTGCTATAAATGTTTTTTAGATTTGCTGGAGGTTATTTTATGTTTTTGCATGATAGCTGACAGTCGAAGATACAGGGAAAGAGAGATGGGGGTGACATGTGACAAATGTCCCCAACTGAGGCCATTTGAGAGGCCTTTGGGCCATGTGATGCATCAGGGAAATGGAGAAAACATGTTAATGAAAAGCATCTTACGCAAGCGACAAAGTGTAATGAATTATAGACATTTATTTATCGCTGATATATTTTAGGTAACAAACACAACGAAGACTCTCATCAAATGGATGTTTTGACTCAAGTTGACGCTGCGTTTACGACTGAGCAGATTTGGCGAGGTGTGAAAAGGCTGATGGTTTATCTTTGGCTCTCAGGGCTCTTTACTTGGCGGGCGCCACGTGCGAACACGGCCTGTAGATAAACTGAAGTGTGACCTGCGCAGTTGGTGTTCACTCAGATGTCCCTGATGTACCATCCACCCCTGTTCCCCGCACTCCCACATTACTTTAGCCCTCTCCACTTGGCTTTGAAGTGTGGCCATCCATCCCTCTGACTATCACTTTTTGTTCTGCTGCTCCTTTCTTTTTTTCCTCCCTGCCCCCTCTCCCTCCCCCTGATTTTTTTTTGGCTCTTATAAAGCCCAGCACTCCCCCTGAGGGCTGAATTGTCTCCCTAATGGATGGCAAAATGGAGCACTAACCTGATGCTAAAATGGGTCAGATAATGGTGATTAGATTCATTCCTGCTGCCTGTGAGTTAACTCGACAGTTACGCTATCCGGCGCATCTTGATGAATAACCAGCCAGTGGCCCAAAGCGAGGGTGAAGGGAGGAGGGGGGAGAGGCCTTGAATGTCTCACAGAAGCTGTGTCAACCCCTCCAGCTCCTTCTGCAATGGCTGCTTCCCAGTGATTAGACAAGCCGGGTGCGCAGCAGAGATCGCCACTTAGACAACCCAACTGCTGCTTGAAAAACATCATGACTGATTTCGCTGGCACATTAAAGCAAATCTACAAACACAAGATGTTTAGAATGCTGATACCCTGCTTTAAATGTGACTTAAACAAAACAAAGAGGTGACATATAATCTTTATTTCACATGCATCCACAAGTACATCTAAGAATGGCATCAGAAGCTCATTAATAACACGTCCATCACAGTCTTCTCCTGCTTGATCCTGATGACATTGAGCGAGGGCCATAGAACCCTTACCTTTACTTAAACTCAGTAATGGTAACGGTTTGACGGCCCTCCTCTGTAGGGTTCTGCAGCCTGCAGTCAGTTGAGCCTGAGTGTGTGCTGATAGGATCCAGAGCGGGAATGAAACCCTGGATAGTACATCATCTATACTGTAGTGTCTCTATAACAAACTTACAGTATAAGATGATATCCTGTCCAGGGCACAAGACAGAGGCGTTAGCAGCATGTTATTGCAGTCTGTGAGACGAAGGAAGAGAAGGTCAATCGATGGAAATAATATGTTAGAAATATTGGTAAAGAAACTATTAAATTAACTTGACATGTATTTATATACTGAAGGAAACCACTGTTTTAAATAAAGTGTATCATTACACAGCCTCAGCATCCTCTCTGTTGCGTACTCACCTTTTGTTGCATCTTCTGTTGCTCGCTGACACTTTTCTCCCCGTGTTTTAAAGCTGCTTCTCGTCCACGTCAGGTTCACGATCTCCTAACTGTTCTTCTGTGGGGCCGGGCCCCTGCACTTAAAGGCCCCCTGGCTCATTAGCATACTGCGATGACATCTGGGGTGGACCAGACATTATGGGCTGAACTTTTTCTCTTATCTGGTCCAAACCTGACGGCCTCTGTCCACTGATGGTCCACACCCATATTACATCCAGATGGACCCACAGCATATCCTTTAAACTTTTTATTAATGGTATTATTTATCAGTAATATTAGTATTAATGAATACCATAGGAAAAGTTCCCTCATCTTCCATTTACAGTGGTTTGTATCTTTTCCCACTCAAGTCGACTAAGCAGCGGCTACACAAGTGTTTTCTATTTTCTTATTTAGCCCAATTCTTCTTGTCCAAAGCCACTTCACAGACTTCTGTTGGGAGTTTTGACCTTTCTCTATCATACAGTATTTAAAAGAACTCAGCAGTAAACCAAAACATGTCTTCTCTCCTGTCTATTAAAAAACGCTCTGAGCTTTATCTCACACCGTCATCATAAATCGAAGGTTCGCCATCCTCTGAATGTCACATCCCCTTGGATTTATGCGAGATGCTTTCATGGATTGGAATTTAATACTGCAATATGTCAGCTGATGACATGTTATCTGACATATTACATTATGAGGATTTCTTATATGCCCAGACAGATTCCAGGGTATGCCGAGGAGGGATCTACTTTTTTATTATATATGTCACACATATACAGAAACAATGCATTTCAAATTACAGCTGGGCTGTGATAAAGCAGGTTAGAGGCTGTGGTTTGTCTTTTTAATCCCTGATGGTTTATCTTTTTTTTCTTTAAGAACTGGATTCACTAAATTTTAAATTTCTTTAAAAAGCATGTTGAGTAGCAATTGAATGCTGCTCACTATTGACACGTTTATTTATCATATTTGCACATGTATAAATGAAGGGCTTAAGATATGAAATTTAATTTTAACAACACAATTTTAATATTTTCCTTCCTCACACAGTATCTATCTTAACGAATGAATGTCGTTACGCGAACTGTGACATGATCTTCAGGAGGGCCGGGGTTAGGTGGGACACTGCAGTTGCCATTGTGAACCTCTCCCTGGTCAGGGTGTGGGGTCTGGTTGGGGTGTGAGAGGTCCTCCTGTAGACACAGATAAAGATGAAGGTGGGACTATCTGGGTGGTTTGGTTTCCCTCCAACTTTTTATCTGCAGCACAAACGCTTCAGCTTCTTCACAAAATGTTCAGTTGCGTTCAAAGATAAGTTTTGTACAGACTTACAGTTTGGCCTATTAGCCCGACTGATGTGGCCACTTACAGTAGTCGACGCTCCTATCACAAATGTTGAGAACATGGAGAGAACGATCAACTCCTATGAGAGAAAGTGGTTAGGAGTCTCAAGATGTCTGAGCAACATCAGCCTATATGGACATGGCATCCTCAAGCTGCCTAACGCAAGTCTTTTAAATGCACCAAACAAGGCTGGAGGTGACCCTCTCCGAGACAAGCAATAGCGGCACTCCAGCATGCTGACATTGTGGGCCATGTTCAACAGGGAAGAGGAGGTTTAGGCCTAGGTCAGAGTAGACCCCTGTGGAACAAACCAACTCCTTCAGAGCGGATAAAATTGGTAGTCCTGGAAATCCGGCGTCAGGAAGAGGCAGCAAGATGAGAAAAGGCTGTCACTCAAGCCAGACAGGGGCAGTGGATGAAATGGGAGAGAGAAAAGAAAGATCAGCTGGAAGGACCTGTGGGGAAGCAAGCAGGATTAGCTTTCTGCTTAGTGCAACCTATGACGTCCTTCCCTCACCCAAAAACCTACAGCAGTGGCTAAACGAAGATCCATCGTGTCCGCTATGCTCAACTCCAGCAACCCTCAGGCACATCCTCACTGGTTGTAAAATAAGTCTCTCCCAAGGTAGGTATATGTGGAGACACAACCAGGTACTCAAATGCCTTGCAGCAACAATAGAAACAAAGATAACTGCTACCAAGGCCTTGCCATTCAAAAACATCAAACACAGTTCAAAGGACAACTTTTGTCCGTGAGGGGGAACAGGGACAGAGAGGGCCTCCTCCACTGACCAGGAGTGGGCAGTTGGAGCAAGCCCGAGACTGGGAGATGATGGTGGACGTACATATCACATATTGTCACTGCAACCTAAGACCTGACCTGATACTCTGGTCCAGAGTAGAGCAGTAGTAGGATTGACAGTACCCTGGGAGGATAATGTTGATAAAGCGAATGAGAGGAAAAGGCTGCGGTATGCAGACATGGCATTTGAGGCAGAGTAACGTGGCTGGAAAGCAATAATTTGCCCTGTGGAGGTTGGCTGCAGGGGTTTCTTTGCATCATCCATCATCAGGTTTCTCAAAGATCTGGGGATCCATGGACAAGCCCTGCGCCAGACCATTAAAGAAACATCACACACTCCAGAACGCTGCAGCCAATGGCTCTGGATCAGTAGGAAAGATCCCCACTGGGCCCCAAGATGCTAGGGACATGCACCCAGGTCTGATCAACGTGTGGTGGGCCAGCCTTAGAAGAGGGTGTCGTGATTAAAAGGCTGAAACACCTGATGACTCTAAGGTACATATCCCTAACATCCGCTGGTGGTCACTAACATCCTATAACATCTACTGGTGGTAGGCATTAATTAGTGCGGTAGAACGTACAAGGGATATTCTCCATCTTGTCCTATGTTCTAAAAAGGGAAAGTGTTTAGTTTAAAAAGGCAAAGAGATGTCTGATCTACTGAGCGGCCACATGGCTTTCATAGTGCTGCCACACAAGCCAGTAGTCAGATTTACCTTTAGCCTCAATGTACTCTCAAGTTCGGCCTGTATCATTGATCACAAGGTCAAAACATTTAATGACGCTAAGGTTAACAGTTATGTCCCTAACATCCGCTGGTGGCCACTAACACCTGCTAACATCTACTGGTAGTTGGCAACCTAAATTGTGCAGAAGACCTTCAAACGTACAAGGGATATTCACCATATTGTCCTATAATCAAACAAAAAAATGTATTTGTTATTTGAGCTGATGGAGACAAAGAGGGAGGACGCAGGCATTGTGCAACAACGTTTTATCGACAGTAATCAGGGGAACTTGTTGGGGTTTGATTTAAGTGTTCGTAGTTTGTAGGAGACGAGAAATTCACTTAAGTTTGTGGGTTCTTCTTATACAACAGCAGTGTTACAGAGCAATTCAACAATGTATAAATATATTTTATAGAATCAGACTAATTAAGAGACATTATGATCATCCTCTGAGGCAACATCATGTGTAAAAGACATCTTTCCTCTTCGATTTAAACCTTTTACTGTTCATCCATCTGCCATTAACTGAGTGTTTAGTTCATGCCACTGTTGTAGAAGTATGAAACATCTGGCTGGGAGTAATTTGAACCAGATCATTTATTTTTATTAGAAGGGAGATTGTGTCCTGTGGGAGAACTACAAACATGGCTGCACATGAGTTTGCATTAACTGGCACAACAGCTGCCAAGTCTCTAAAGGTTGTGTACGTGTATTCACCAGGATGTTAAATAAAAAACCTCTGGGACATGAGCCGCATGGCAGTTACATTTCACACTTATTTCTTCAAAATGTTTCTGGTTCTTTCCTGACCCAAACCACATCCTTTCAGCAAGTTTCATGGAAATCATTTCAACAGTTTTTGTGTAATCCTGCTAACCAACGAACCAAACAACCAAACAAACAAACAAACAAACAAATGACTGAGGTAATAAACTGGAAGATCAGGTCCTCATATGGGCCATTAATGCATTTTAAGTTTGATTAACAACATTTCTTTAACATCAAACCAGGTGAAATTTGGAAAAAACCTGTCGCCGGATGTTTCCCCAAAGAAACGCACCAACAGTGGAACAGGCCAAAAATACAATTGATGAGAACCACCAGTGAAAAAGAAAAGATTAAACTCTGCTTTTGATCCAATGAGATTCAAACAGACACTTTGATGTTTTTAATTCAAGCATCTGTAAAACATTTAAAAAAGTGTATTCCCTGTGTCTCCACTCATTCTTACAGGGCAACAATTTCACCTTGAAAAGACAGGGAACTCCATCACAATAACCATCATGTTAATATTTATCATAATGTGGCAGTAAGACACAACATATTCCTTTATTATAGAATTACTGGTAGATAGATGGATGGAGAGAGAGAAAGAGAGAGAGAGAGAGAGAGAGAGAGAGAGAGAGAGAGAGAGAGAGAGAGAGAATCTTTCTTTGGAAATTCATCATGTGCAACACAGCAGTTGTCAGACAGAGAACACTAATACCTCCAACACCAACAGCACTGACACCACACATCAGCAGTAGTGTTTTATGTTTTATGGTTTATGGTTTATGGTTTATTAAGAAGAGAAGTATTGAAGTGTCTGAGTATCAGTGTTTGTGAGCTGACTGTGACGCCCTCTTCAGGTTGAGCATGAACTGTCTCTGGGTCAGTTTCTGTACAGTCATGTCCTCCATGCACAGCACAGTAAGATGGGTTAGGAATCAGTCATCAGATACAACAGATAAATAGTGTGGACCAGAAAGGATTATTGAAATGATATAATAATAACATCCACTATTCAGAATTCAAAGCACATTTTGCATATCTCACTTACAAGTTGCAATCAGACACAAATAAAATACAATGTGACCAACCAATAACTGCAGATATAATAAAATGCTCCTGGAAATAGTTTGAAAAATAGTCATGTAAACACATTAAACATGTGAGCTGCGATGAAAAAGCATGAGGATGTAAGTGACACAGAGTGAATGGAATTCTGATGATACATACCTGAGGCATGTAAGAGAGACCATGTGGTGACGGGCATACGATAATGACACGTCATGTGTTTTACTCTCACTGTACGGACCACGTCAGGGTTTTCTTTCCAACACTTTGAGATCCTGCTCGTCCACAGAAAACCAGCAGACGTACAGGTTGTACAGCTCAGGATACAAGTAAGAAATGATGGTTGCATTTAGGTACAGTTCTGCTTCTAAAGCTGAGAGGAGGTTTCTAATATATCTACTTAATATCTAATAACACAAAAATGACAGGCAGAGCATGCAGCATAAATTTAGATCTTTATTTATTAACAAAGAAACTATTATATTGGTTATAGAAGTATCTGTGATTTAAACATAGGAACATTTAGAAGATTATTTTCACTGCTTCACCAGTTACTTCCCCAGCATGCAGACCTCTGACCTCTCATAGTGAGTCTCTCCAGCCGAGTGGAGGTCAACGACCAGAGGAGCGTCTGCAGCTGTTCTGAGTCTCTGCCTTCATCTGCAGCCCTGTCATGTTGCCAACACACACACACACACACACACGCACACAAAATGGTGCTTATCCTCATATGATGATTAATCTTCCAAATATTTAGGCAGCTACACTTAGATTGATGTTGTCTTCTTAAACTCGTTTTGCATGAGAACCATTTGCTATAATTAGAGTTTGACATGTCTTAATATATATTGTGATGTAACTCCTCATGTGGAGGCGGTTGAGATGGTTGACAAGGTTTGAGAAGCCAAATCAAGCATTCCTAATGGAGTAGTGTAACAACGACAGTGAGGCAGACAGCAGGTGGTATAGCTTTTTATTGCGGGGCTACACACAACACAGAAAAACATGAACACAAGCCATGCTGGGTCAGTTTTACAAGAGAAATACACAATATAGGTTTAATGGAGACTACATAGTATTTCTAAGATAAAAAGCAGGAGGACAGATGCAGACAAGAGTTGTGGTGTAGATCTGGAACTTTTGGTCTTTACACACATTCGCTTCTCAAATGCAACTTGGAGAAACAGGAAGTTGCTGTGATCCTGATTAGACAATGCAGATGAAAAAGATGGATTTTAATGGAACACAATAGAAAGGCATCATGAACGAGAAGTTCATGTCCTGTACAGATTGTACAGGAACAGCTGTCAAAAGCTACTTTATACTACATTTATATTTATCATATAACTATATATATATATATATATATATATGTATATATGCATATGTACTGTGTGTATGTTCCCCTTGTACTGAATGTTAAAGCAAAGAAAATAAAAGTAGAAGAGGAAAACTCACAGTTGAAAACTATATATGTATAAATTTCACATATTCTACAAGTAAGTCTATGTCCTGCAGTAAATTCCTGATAGAACATCCCCTATGTCGCATTGATAGTTAACAAACTGCACGTTAAAGTATCAGTGACACTATTCAACAAAGGCACTGTGTTTACACTGTGTATCTGCTTCTCTCAAGTAACATTGCAAGATATAACATTGAGGTTTTTTATTCCGGACGAGCCACTGTGTTTTTATGGTTAAATAAAAGTGAGCTACTAGAAAGCGGTGCTGCCGTTCAACCGGGTTTGTGAAGGTTTCATGTTGGTTTTGGATCGAGGAGGAGATCTGTCAATCATCTACAGTGCAGCCGACTGTAAAGTGGCGTTGGTTTGAGTCTCTCTCAACCACAGCCGCACCAGTGAAGTGACACACTGGACTCTGCCAGGCTGTGGTGAACCATCACAGAGTGGAAAGGAACCAGGGCAGTGTCAGGTTTCAGTGAATAATGACTGATATTAGTTTCTAATAATCACATGTTTGAAAAATACTGGCTGTTTCTTGTTATGCTGAAGAAACTTGGTGATTGATATCATTAGTTTTCAAAAAGCCAGGCAATGTTTTCACTAACATTTAGAGCATAGAAAATAGATGCAGCAGAACCACATTAGAAAATTAGTTTTAACTTCAACAAGGAGATGAAATTTGCGCAGACCAAAGAACCCACAAGTTGTGTGTTTATTTCAGGGAAATAAGAGAATGGTGTGATTATGGTAATAACTTTATAATGGTCACTGAAACAAAACTCAAAATATTTACAGGTCACAGACTCTAACAAGTGGTTAATGGACATTCACAATGTGATTAACAGGCACAAAGTGCAAAATTAAAAAAGTGGGTAGCAGTACCTAACTGTGTTCATAGGTTAGATAGTGCAGCAAAACAAGCGGTTGATATAAAAAAATAAATGGAGTTTAGGTTTGTAACAGGCAACAACAAAAGGCTCATTCAGTTAAAATGGGTTAAAATGGGTTAAAATGGGTTAAAATGGGAAACTTGCTACTTGTAGCACGCTGTCAACCCACATCTCAAACTATCATATGACACTAAAAATTTGCTGTCATCCTACTTTAATCTGATTTTAAGAAAATGTAAATTGATAAGTCAAAACATTAAAACCTGGTTTTAATATTGAGGCTGACTCAATGACCTCATCACCAAATAAAAAGTTCAGTCTTCACCTGAATTTACACGATGAAGTCGGTGTTGCTCCAACCAATTTGTCCATATATGCTAGACCACTCAAACAAACACTATGTACAGTGTTTACCAACTGATCACATGCTTACTCTTTCACCTTCTCACTGACTCCAGCTGCTTTCACATCACACATGGGATGTGGTCGCAGGTGCAACACAGCGGCAACTTTCAAGCCACAGGGGTCAGAGGTCACTATCACTATTCTGCCATAGAAAATGTTAGTGTGGGCATTTCTCTTCAAAGCTACAAAATATGCACACAATCTGTAAAATTTCAAATGACATCTGAGAAACACACAACCACAGGTGAGTAGGACTGACATTTCATTTCGGGTGGAGGAAAGTGAGAGAGGAGTAACAAATGAGTTAAAGCAAAGACCCTGCATCCACCATGTGCTACTTGAGGTAAAAGGGGAAATGTTCAGTAAGCCTGGCAGGCATCCAGGGTCTCCATTAAGGCTAATCTTTTCTAAGTATGGCTTTGTGTTAGCGTCTAAATCTGCCTTTGTGTCCAAACGCAACAAAGGTGAAAAGTAAACACTTGTTAGTATAAGCAGATGTTATGAGAACTGTGAGCGACACTTAAACATCTTCTATATGTATGACACAGTGGATACACTTGGACATAAGTCCAACTAAAGCCAAACCACTGTCCTAAAGGTTTGGGCACTTGAGTGATGAACAGGCACTGCACATCAGAACGAGAAGACGGGCAACATGACGATATACCACGAGGTCAGGATTACCTTACAAATAAATCTGATAGTCTGATCTACTATAAATTTGTATGTAACAGCGGTTTGATTATCCAACACTCTGAGTTAGAGGTAAACTATAAAACTATAAGAAACTGTTTTAAAAGTTCAGATTCCACACGGTGCTCAGTCAACTGCAAATTACTTCACCAACTGAGCATTAGATGAATCACTGTTTGATGAAGACTCTGGAGCACACAACCAAAGTGTCATAACTGACGGGGAAGGAGAAAACACCAAACTAGAGAGAGAAATCAGGAGAGGAGTAAAATATCCAGAATGGCAAACTGTGGTCCTGTAGACGCCTATTGTTGCAAGAACTACTTCAGAGGTGGTTCTGAGCACTTTGGCAGATGTTGATGTACTTAATCATCTAACAATACAGTTAAAACTACTGCGTACTCATTGGGTGTGAATGTCAACATGTTGACAGGTGTTACAGCTGGTGTTTGGCCTCTCTGGACTTAAGTTTAGACTCTTTACAGCACCTACTGTAAATGACATTTAACGCTACCAGATTAAAAAAGAACCAACTCATGCTTTGGATGACTGGTAGGACTGAACAGAACTGCAGCATATAATCCTGGCTAACTAGTGCAGTGTGAAAAAACAGGAACTTAAAAACAACAGGAGAACCGACCGGTCTGGTCCTTTAGAAGTAAGGCCCCAGCTTAATTTCCTTCAGAAAATCGAAAAACGCATAAACTGTCTTGGTGTCAAGTAGTTCTGGTCAAAGGCAGTTGCATAAGGGGGTCAAAGACTTGAAAATCTGTTATCATGCTTGAGGCAGATATATGTTGAAGGATTCAGAGGAATTAGTCTCTGGCCTGATTCATCAGATGGCTGATTAGCACTGTGGGGTGATCATGTTCTGCAGCAAAGGGATCTGAGGAGAGAGGGATTCATTGATTAACAGAGAGTGATGAAGATGTCGGTCGAGTCTAGTCTGTGCTGTCACACATTCATAAACCACAGCTATATATTATAATCAGGGTTCCAGCAGCTTTCAACAAGTTAAACTTAAGTCTTTTTAAAAACTTTTTAAGACCACATGAATTTAAATGAAATTTAAAACCTTTGTTCAATACAACTAATATAAAGGGGAGTCGGAGTCCCAGTGTACTGTGATAAATTCAGTTCCATGTTGGTCTTTGATTGTAGTTTTATAACAGCGTCTGGATCACTGAAAAATAACTATACCACATGGTGACATTACAAACTATACATGACACTAAAACAATTCTCCTAAAGACATTGTTTAAATTTTAATGGAGGTAGCATTAAAATGACGTTAACATAATTGAGAACTAACTGCAGACCTAGTACATAATATTTTTTACATAAAAAAATCTGACTAGACTTTTTTTGACCCCACAGAAACCCTGTATATTATCTGTCACAGCACTTCCTCCATTTCGGAATGAAATCTGAAATATTTATATACATGTATATTTTATATACATCTTTCATTACATATCTATAGTAAAGTATGGCAAGGGATTTTTGAGGAGTCAGCGCCCTCTCATGGTCAATCATAGCTAACTAGGGCTGGGCATTAACACATTTCAGCAGAATCACAGCTGCAACTCAAAATTAAATGTTATAATGATTAATTAACCAAAATTTGGTTCAGATTAATAAAAATGTCAACGTAAACCTTAGAAGAGGGTTCTGATGAGATACATTAACTAACTGCGCAGAACAATTTCAGTCTCACCTTAGTCAGATCCACTCCAGTGAGGGCGTTGACAGAGACAGGGAGTTCAGCTAATAAACGGTTCAACTCTCCGGTCACACGGCTGCCATCTCCACTCAGGATGACAATCTCTTTGGTCTTAGCAAGAGGTGCAGCCACTTTACTGGCAATCTGATAGAAAAACGACAGTAATTATGTTTGTTAATTCACTGACAAAACACAGCACATCATCCGTACATCTGAGGATTGACCGTAACTGAGTGCGACTCATATATTGGTACCGAAGACATGTTTCTCTGACAGATTTTAACTGGTGCACTAGTGTGCATAAACACATTGTTAGGGCTGAACATAAATGTGAGACAATTTGCACATAAGGCGTCTGTAACAGAGGACATTCAGTTACAATGATAAACATACAAGGCCAAGCATGTTAAGGAAACATTAGGAAATGCACTGGGAGGTGACAGAGACAGCCGCATTAATGCCGTTGATCCATAACTGACTTGAGTGAGTGTTTTAGTAGTTTATTGATGTTGGGGAATAAAAATGGCTTCAGAATAGTAAACAATATTTCTTGTTCAAATTACACCAACTATGATTATTTATCACACTTTCTGTTTAATTTAGAATAAGCTGTTCATAGATTACTTTGGTGCCAATCCTCTGGTGGGGAGGACACTGTGTAATAAACCAAACTTCCCACATATTGGTCATTTGCTCTAAAGCCAGCGGTGAATAAATGTACATGTACAACACAGACCTTGGGCAGAGCCTCCAGGACCAGAGCAGTTTTAGCAGCATCTCCATACTGCAGATAAGCCTCAGCTTTCAACCTCATCTTCTCAGCTTCTGCTTTTCCAATCGCTTCAATGGAGGCGGCCTCGGCCTCACCGATGCAGCGGATCTTCTCAGCCTCAGCCTGCGCCGTGAGCACCTTCTTTATCCTGGAGGGGGGTTAGAGAAGCATCATAAGGAATTATTGGTCTTTACTTATGTTAGCAGACAGTTGAATTCTGTAATATGTGGTGTGTGCTAATTTGAATTAGTCTGGTATACATTATTGACCATAACAACTTCACAAAGGTTTATATTTAAACTAAAACCATTATCCAACTTTAATACCTTTAAAATCCTGTCTAGCATTAAAGAGACTGGCTGCATGTCAATTGATGCATGTTTGAATTATGTGTCTTTATGTTGTTGTAATTTGCAGAAAGGACTGTGTCTTTAAATGCAAGATCTTCTATAAAACAAAGGACATAATCCTCATTTTTTTCTTGTTTTACGTTTTCCTTCCTGGCTTTCACACATCATTTTAACAGATTTTAACGCAGGACAACAGCTTTCCTCAAACACAATTTAGTCCCAGCTGTCTCTGAACCAGCCGCCACGTCCGTGGTCTTGGCAGTCAGGACACTGCAGGCGAGAAGCATCTATCTTATACCACATTTCTGTCGAAAGGTGTGTGTTCTGTTACTGGAGTCGTAGCTCATTGCTAGACAACCTAGATAACTTGGCTAAAAACCGGAGAATTGGCTAAAGAGTTTCCCCGCAGTCTGCCTTTCCCACATGCACAACGCAGCAGGAGATTCTCTGCACAGACGAGTTCACAACAGCAACAAATCCTCTGCATTATTCAGATGAGAGGTGGAGCAGCCGGGTGCAGTAGACAGAGGCAGGAAGTAATATTAATTCTGCTGCGGAGATCATGGGATAGTGTTGACAGCACCCCGACACCGTTGTCACTCTCTTATCACCACAAACTCTCTTAACATCTCCATCGTCAGTGTCTACCCCCCCGGATTTCAACAGACTTTATACTAGGAGGTCAAGCGGATAAAGTAGTAACTGCAGAGCGTCTCACTCGGACATTTGTGTTCACACATGCACCTCCCCTGGAAAAAATACACAGTATCAGTGGAGTCCAGTGCATGTATGAAAGCAGCTTCATTGATATGTCGTGTGTGTGTGTGTGTGTGTGTGTGTGTGTGTGTGTGTGTGTGTGTGTGTGTGTGTGTGTGTGTGTTGAGCAGGGCTAAGTGTGTGGATCTCCACTCACTTATGTCCCTCTGCCACCGTCTGTATCCTGTAGGCTTCAGCCTCAGCAGGTCTCTTTACAGTGGCGATGAGTTCCTTCTCAGTTCTGTCGATCTCCTTCTCCTCAATCGTGATCAGCTTCTTCCTCTGCACCACCTCGATCTCTATCTCCTCCAAACGTATCTTCTGCTGCTCTTTGGCTGCCTGCAGCTCATATGCCAGCTGAGCCTCTGCTTTCTAGAAGAGGCAGGAGGTTTTATTGATACTCTACTGTCATGTTTGATGATGGAAGCTACAGGATATTCAGACCTATCTATTACCTTTGTGTTCACTTCCTGGTTAAAGGATGCTTTCTGCATTTCCAGCTCTCTTTTGGAGTCGGCCATTTTTGTGTCAGCTAAGAACTTAACATCCATCATCTCCTTCTTGCACTCAGCTTCCTGTAAAAGACAGTGTGCACACAGTGATGACAGGGCGACGGATTCAGAGAAATTTGTTGGTTTGCTAATGTGATAGCTATTAACTCTTAGCAAGAGAGATAAATGACGTTCTTTAATTGCTCCTGTTTGTAGTTTGACTTTCCTCTTAAGCTTGTCTTACCCTGATGCCAGCGTCTCTCTCGGCCTCTGCCACTCCGATGTCTGCATCCCTCTGTACTGCAGCTGTCTGAGCTTTACCCAGGGAGCTCAGGTACTCCACTTTATCATATACATCCTGTCAGGGAGATGATTACATGTGGAGATATGGTATAGTTTAAACTCTTATAATTTACATTGCAACTGGAAACAGGTATTTCAGTGATAAATATATAAAAAGCAAACTTAATCTTTGTAATTCTCATACCTTGATGGTGAAGCTGAGGATCTCGATGCCCATACGACCGACATCAGGTGATGCCACCTCTCGCACCAGGGTGGCAAATCTGTCTCTGTCTTGGTAAATCTGCTCAACAGTTAGGGTACCTAAAAGATGGAAACATTTGTTAGTGCCTTCCAGTCCCAACTGTTCCTTCTCCCATCACTGTCATTTAATAAGTCTAAGTAAAAGGGAGGACACTGGATAAGATCCTGTGTATGTCAAGAGAGAAAAATGACCAACATATCCATGACATTGTCATATAGGCCCTGATCAGACCAAAAAGCTTAGGACAGAATCGTTCATATACAAATGTTCTTTAAATACATTTTTTTTTACTTTTACCGGCTCTGATGTCAGTGTGTGTCGAGCAAGCGGTGTCAGTAGGGACTGAATGAATGAATGCACACAGCTATGATGAAAGATTTTACCAATTTGGGTGTGATCAGACCTGTAGTTACCTCTGTCCACTTGTGATCGAATCACTCAGGATGTTAATACCAGGTTTGAACTGGATTTTATGGAAAATTATCACTTTGTTATTCTCTACAAATAACTTAACTACCAAGCTGCTCTGTGGATGATGTTGAACATTTTGTTTGCATAAGCAGTTTATCTTAAACAGCAGCAGCACATTCTGTCTCCCTTCTCCTGGAACCTTTCTCAAGTAAAACTGATGCCGTTTTAAAGGCTAACTTTAATTGATTTGGGTTTTCATTCTGATTACTAAAGTTAATTGATTAAAAAAACTATATATACACTTTTAAGTGAAAAAATGTCCAAGATCCGCACCAAAATTGAATGAATTCTTCCCTGACCAATCCGCATCCTTCCCCTACGTTTAGCAGACAAGTAGTAGACAACCACACAAACAAGACGAGGCCATGCAGCTAATGGAGGTTACCCACCCAGGATGGCGCGCAGGTGACCCTCAAGGGTCTGCAGGATGACACTTTTGATCTCCACGACTGACTTCCCCAGGAACTGTTCGCAGGCATAACCCAGCAGTTCGTTCTCTGTCATCACCTTCACCTAGTGCCAACATGGACAAAGATCGTCAGCTGTATACACACAAACACAGGCACAGGAACAACACAAGCACAAATACAGGCATGCACAGGTGTGGCACACATAACATGACAAAATTATCACTTATCACACACCATCAGTAAGATACAGAAAACAACTAAAAGTACATATAACATAATGGAACATACAAATAGAATATTAGTCTACAATGCTCTAGTGATAAAATGCATAAGTCCTTGTTTGTTTTGAAGAGCAAATGCCTTACACTTATGATCGTGCATCACTGCTATTGATATGCCAAAAATAATCATAGACTGTGATAAACTGCTTTAATTCTTATCCAGAAAAAATGACTCTAAACACATTATTAAAGCAGCTGTTGCATGGCTGGTATTGGAGATGAAAGGCTGCAGCAGTGATCACTGTAATTGTTATCTTGTATATAGACAGTATCCCTCAAGAAACAGGAGTGGCCGATACATGGAGCTTAGTCTACAGTACATGGCCAGATAAATTACAAATACATTTTAACTTCATTTTTGGATATTTTTGGGTAGTGCTTTTTTAATATCTTTGTTCTTATAAATCTTTACATTGGTGATCAATGTCAGTGGATGCAGACATAAATCTGACTTCAAACCTATTCTTTCTTAAGATATCAGCAAAGCATTTAAGGATATTGTTCCGGTTAAGTTCTACATTTGAGTAAAATTACATTGAAGAAAATGCAACATTAAAGCTGGATTCATGGCAATGCAGTGACAAAACAAAATCTACTGCTGGTCCTGTTATTAAGTCAGAAACGGAACCTTTTAAATTTGAAGGAATTAAAGGAGGAAAAAATAAATCAATGGCAATGACAGGAGGTTTACAAGATTCACACAAGGGGAGGTAGTAAGCGGTCACTTAAACAATCAGGAAATCAAAAAGTGTGTTTAAGACAGAGGGTCTTGGGTGATGTACTCCACTGGAGCTGTAAGAAGAGAGAGAATGAGCTGGGTCCTTAGGCGAGAGGTCTGCACATGATTTAAATTTGCAACATGCACTCATACCAGGAATGAGGGCAACACAATGTCAGGGAGGGTGGACATCATTCCAACGTTGGGTAAAGAGAAAAGGCTACAACTCAGCCACACAACCACACAAAGGCCAGCTCATACAGACAGCAGGGGGCGCCGTGCTGTGGCTGGAATTAGGATTTGTGTGCTATGGTTGTTTCTTGCCCCTCACTCCTGACCTGCTTCCCCACACCCCCAATCATCCAACTCGTGACACCACCCTACTTCCTGCCGCTGCCAATCTCACACTTCCTTAAAGAAACAAAACTGATAAAAACAAATAAATAAAATGTGACTGAAAAAGAAAAACATTTCTTGAACACCTTTTCCTCATTTTGTGCTGTTCCTCAAAGGCCAGGAAATATATTTAATGCTGACAGACGTTCCTTCAATTGATGTGATTTTACTGAAAATTGGTAGAAAAAACAAATCCTTCTCAAAGTTACATGGAAGAATATGATTTAATGGCAACATAAAGTAAAAACAATATCCTCAATTAACATTCTGCTGCTGGATCCCTCCATCTGATCCTAAAAATTTGGTGTCTTTTTAATTTAAGACGGATACAAAACCCCTGTTGCCATGGAACACATACTCCACAATGGCTGTGGCTTAGGTTGGACTAATGAAACAGAGGCATGATGTGCCTCTCTGTGAAGTGAACTGTGTGAGAGTGAGGGGCAGTTTGGCTCCAAACAGTGGACTCATTGTCAGCATGCATGTAGGAGAACACAGAGGAAAGGAACATTGGCATGACTGTGGCTAAAATACAGAACTGATAATGAGACATCAGGTTTTGAAACGCAGAAACGAAAAACTGACATGCAAACAAAAAAGGGAAATATACAACAACAGGATATCATTTGAAATGGAAATGCTGAAAAATAGTGGTATTTTATCTTACAAATTATCAGAGAGAAAATCCACCATAAAAAGCTATTTTACTTTTCTTTTCACTAGTTTAGAATCTCTTTGCGTACAAGAGCACATTTCCTTAAGACCCAAGTCCAGACTGGGTATCCATGACTGATGTTGCTCAATGACATGTAAAACGGATTTAATTACAGTAGTTTGTGTTTACTTTCTTTCTCTGACATTGTTATAGAGTGACGATAGAAAGGTTCTCCTTGTCTAATTAATGTTTACTATCTTTCAATCTTCGGGATAGAGAGCTTTGATCACTGAGAGCAGAGACAGAGGAAGTAGGTTAATTTATGCTTCTAACTTTAACGTGTGAGCACTCTATGTACGATGTGAAGTAGATAAATTGTATGAGGAATTTTATTCTATTGTGGATTTTCTCTTCAACATTACATTTTGTCAAATGAACAGAGTTTATTTTTGATAAGATTTGAACGATCAAGTAGTAAAAGCTGAAGTAAAAATCCAGCTCTAGAAAGAACCCCGTTCCTGTCAAATTGGGACAAAGTTCATTGAACCACTGAAAATAACATGAATAATAAGATTGTGTGTGTTTTTCTGACACAGTGCTACTGTCAGTCTGAGTGCAACTTGGTCAGGTAAGTTTAACTAAGTGTTGCTCTGCTGGGATATTAGAATTAATCATGCAGAAAACCATCCGTTTCTGTGTGTACATCTACATGTCCCTAGATCAAAAATGCAGGTGTACATCTTAATTTGAGTCCTGTGTATGAAGAACCATCTCTGCTGTGATGCCATGGGGAGATGCCAGAAAAAAGGAAAGGGGTGGTAGGGTTAGTGGAGTCTGAACTGGCATTCTCAGAAAAGAGTGGTGATTTACCTGAGCCACCCCAGTGACAGTAATAGCTACACCCTCCGCTGTCTCTACATCCTCACACTTGGGCTGCAGGGTCATAATCTCAAGCGTTATCCTGTGAAGAATGTGGAAAAATATAAAATAAAAATTGACATGTTCGGAGGGAAAGCAAATGAAGGGAAGGGCCAGAACATAAGGAAAAAAACAGGACAAAGTGAAACCATTCACCCAAGGACTCCAGATCACTAACAGCGGAGAGCAAAATGAGATGCTGTCCACAAGACAAATCTTGTAGAATTTAGGTTTTTGTCCGATTTTTGTTTATAAAATGCAACCTGCATTTTGCATTGTTTTTCCTAAACCTTTTTACAGCCATTTATATAGATAGCATCCATTTAGTGCCCCCGTTGCCATAGGTGACTAAGAGTTCAGCTTTATGGCGAAGCCCAAGTTTGTCTCCTTTTGACTGCAGAAGAAAAAGCAATGGTGATGAGAAAAACAAACACACACACACAGAGACAGCGTTAGCTTGTTAGTGAAACCATTTTCCTGAGTCGTCCTTTGGTCCTGAGCACCAGCCACTTGTTTTTTTTCAGGGTCTTTTGAAATGCATTACCTGAGCCACCCCTGTCACATCCAGGGGAACACCCTCCGAGGTTTCGATATTCTCACAGCGACAGAGGATGGTCATAACCTCCAGAGACATTCTACGTAGGCAGGCAGGCAGCGGGAATAGCAGAGGCAGAACAGTAAGTTGAACAACAGCTGTTAGGAATGTCAGTAACCATGGTCAAGAGGAAGAAGAAAGAGAGGGGGTGAAGGACACAACCTGGCCTTGTGCTTTTGCTGTTTTTTTTAGCCCTGAAGGTTGTTTCATGTTTGGACGCGCTGCTGGCAACACGTCTCAGAAAGCCAGAGCTGTCACAGCTACAGCTGAGCTAATCTTGCCTCTTGTTAATGTTTAAATAAACTAGGACAAAGGGCAAGATCCACAGATTAAAACTCAGATCAGTGTTGACAGGATTCTTGATCCCAGGTCCTCTCCAAGATTACATTTGTATGGAGATTACCCAGGAATGTGCTTCACAAACTATCATATCCTCAGCTTCAATACTGGACTGGCTGGATTGTTTATGTAAGGTTCTGTTTCACAGCTGATAAAACAGCCAGAGCTATCCCTTCATAATAAAACATGACTTGTCTCGGAGTCAGCGTCAGCGTCACAGATATGGGAGGCAGACAGCAGCAACAATTGGAGAGAAAGCTCTCTGGTTAAAAGCTCTACCTCCCCCTTCCTTCTCAAGAATTGGATCAATGAGTCAGAGGCCTGGACATTAACATGATTACTGCAGCATGAGCGGGAAGCTATGCTCCGTCCTCCTGTTTTTACGATGCCGCACAGCTACTACTGGCTTATGCACACAGGCCTTTTAGCTCGAATGGTTACTGCTCTGAGGAGGAGCGAGAGCATCTCTACTCTGTTCATCATCCAGGAACGCATCTGAAATAATTATCAAACTGCACATCACCAAAATAAAAATAGGCAAGAGGGGCTTCTTGGGTCAGCTTGTCTCTTAATGGGGTTTTATAAATCCACACATGCTTCAAGTTGATTTGGTTGTTGAGGTCTACCATTACGTTTCCTAGCAACTAAACTAGCTTAATGGGAAATCTGTAACCTGAAGGAGACACAATAGTGCTAAGAAAAGGTGAGACTGACACCAGACAGAGCTAAGCAGGTTAGCAAAGAAGAGACAATGAGGCAGGCAAACAGTAAAAACAGTAAAAAAAACAAAAAAAACAGGCACACCAGAGACAAGGAATATCATCACGGATTAGGTCATTTTCATAAAGATTTTCATAATTGTTCCAGTTGGTTTTGTGAGAAAAGCTAGATTTTAAAAAAGCCCTCAGACAATTATTGCGTGTGTGAAAAATATTTACACTTAAAATAGACAGTGTTGATATTTCGCTTCACCTCTCCCCAACAAATTTCGGGATAGCCTCTCGGTTAATGTTTGTAAGTTTACTTGCAAGTTTAAAATTATAATGTATTATGTTGACATTTCACTTCAAGCTGTTCAAAGACAGGCCAGAGTCTGTAAAAAATTGAACTGCAAATACAACCTGCTTCGCTGAAATTCAATCAGCAACTTGGGTCACAAATCTGAGTTAGCACATTTTAGAGTGAGTAGTTTAATGCTTCACTGAGGCTTAAATGTCAAACACAGAGCAAGTCAAAAAGTGTCAGTGCAGCCGCTGTAGGTTCTGTGTTGTTGTTGTTTTTAATTTAGACTTGATTAAAGTCAGACTAAAGGTTTGGTTTTTTGGTTTCAGGCTCTGAGAAAGTGATGCATACATTCTATTTGGTTGTGTTTTTGGGCAAATGAATAATATGCAACTTCTTTCCAGTTTGTTTCCCGTTTGATTTTCTTTTTGCGGGGTCTGTAAATCAGATGGTAGTTCAACATACTAAAAGGTAAACTGTATTTTCTTCTGTAAATACTTTCCCTGACCTCGCTGTTATGTATCATCTACTTATTTTTCCAGTGGTAACTCTGTAGCTGGCCTGTTGGTGCTGCATTTAAAATCAGAGGACAGTGAGGAGCCGCTGTGTTTAGACATCTGTTAAACATTAGCTTTTAATATTGATGTTGTTTGTCTTGAGTCACCATAACTTTCTTATTCTTCAATGGACTGTATAAGGGCCAGAACGAGAGAACAACCATGCGTCCTTCTCAATAAACACAGGGTAAATGCATATAAATCAAAATTAGGACATCCACATTTTAATAAAATGTAGATCCATGAAAATTAACATTACAATGGTTTTGTCAATTTCACATTTGCCTGCAGCACTCAGCAAAAAGCCTGTTATGCCTGTTATTTAAAAGAAGTCTCAAATGAATAATTTATTACCTCTACTCACGGAAATATCAAGCCATGCTGTTTTTAGCAAATATCCAGTCACAAAATTAAATAGTGCATTTGTTAGGAACAATTTTCTGCACAACTGTGTATTTACAGCACCAGGACAGTGTAAGTATGAATGCCTCCATATTACATTACATGTCATTTGGCAGACGCTTTTATCCAAAGCGACTTACATTTCGTGCATTCAACATCTATGAAGGGCCATTTAGGGATTCAGTATCTTGCCCAAGGACACTTCGGCATGCAGATGGGGAAGAGGATTGAACCACCAACCTTCTGGTTGGAGGACGACCACTCTACCCCTCAGCCACATATGAACTACGGTGGCCATGTTTATGATAACAAAAGAAGATATCATATAGTGCAATAGTGACTCATTAATGTGTTAGAGCTATGAAACACACATAGCAGGTTTTGGGTACTTTAGGGATGAATTTGTTGTTGGCTTGTTCTGTTCATTGGATTTGTTGACAATAAGAAAAAAAGAACATCACCAGCCACCCATATCTTACATTTTTTTTCTCCTTTATAAATAATAAAATGATATAATATCTTGTGCTGATGTTTAGTTGACACATGCCCTAAGGCTGATGCTCAATACAAACTCATAAAGAAAATGGAAATACATCAACCGCTGAAGAGCATTAATGCTCTCAACAAATGCAATATCACAAATTACATTTTAGCCTAGTGTTTGCAGAAAAATTGTCACCAAAACATAAAGAAACATCCACTAAGGGTCTTTGATTTGATTTGAATTATTGACATAAAATTCAATTTTACTATTAGTTATCCAGATTTCTCTCCCTGTACCAAACTAATGGACTAAGAATACACTGATAATGGTTATGGAGTGTTCTTTTATTTAGTAAACCATATGCAAAGTATTTTGAAATATTTAGCCATTTGTGGGAAAGATACATATTTGTGTATATTATGCAGAAGACTGTTAATTATTTCCTGAGTTAAAATACCTGCATGGTAACTGAATGGTGGAAAGTAGGACAGTTATTTCAAATCTGTGGTTAACAGCTGCAGATACCCTCTTCCTGAATGAGATTGTGCGCACTGTGTCATTTAAGACTCCATGGCTTGAAGGGACACTTTAACAATTTCTATGATTTGAAGCCAGAGCAGACATGTCTTACCTCTGGATGTCAGATATGAGCCACCAGGCCCATGCCCAGCCTCCAACGACATACGTCTTATTATCTGAGCCACAGCAGCCACCTTTAAAACAATACAGAGGAAACAAATGTCACATGGCAACAGGATAAGTCTCGAAAATTTTAGAAGCTTCAGTTTTTAATAGTTTGAATAAAAGAAATGCCAAATGCAAAAAGCTACATCACCAGCAACAGTCTTAAATGACTTCAAACAGCTGAAAAACAACATTGAGCATGCAGTCAATTTAACACATTCACACATGATGCATTCACACTCACAGGGCATGTGGAGGAATACTTTTGTAATAATACATCAATACATTGTTCAGTAATTGACCAGTAGGTTATATTTCAAGCTCATAGTAGTGTAGGAGTAAAAAGAAACATCTACACCGACCTGACCCACTTTCCAGGTTCTGCAAGGGTTCACGTCATAACGTCCCCCACCCCATTACATCCAACGTTGTTCTGCCATTCAGTTTTAAAAACCCAACCTAAATTACTTAAATGTACGATGTTATTGAAAACCATTTTGGGTGTTTTCTTTCAAATTTCGCAAAAGCTACTACTCTTTTTTTATTTTCTCGTCTTCTTTACACCCAGGACATGTATTGTCAAGCATTTGGTAACTACATTTGTTAATGTCGCAAAATGTTGTGAACAGTCCGACAGGACGTTATAATGGGATTAAAACATATACATATACATGTACATAATGTGGTTACGGTCAGAACACTCCACATGTTTTAACTCGATTGTTGTTTATTCTAAGTATAACCTTGCTCAGGTTAAAGTAACTGTAAAATAAAGTTTACAGGGCAGTGTCTTATTCAGACTAATGTCTCAACCGGGTTAATATTGAAATATTGGTGTCTATGTTAACGTAGTCAGCGTTTATTCCAGTGGTGTCAAATTAGGAGCATGTCACTTATCTCTGCTTTCTGGTGCCACTTTTGTTCCTTGATTTAATGTTACCTCTCTGCCATTCATAGGCAGACAGTCAGTATTTAGTTTTCTCAAACCAAGCAGGTTTAGAAGCATGTAACCCTTGTGCATTCTTTTGAATGTAAATGCTTGGTCTGTCTCGACCGACTCGGATTTAAACGTTCTGCTCGACTTGGAATTTGTTCAGCCGTGGTAAATGCCACGCACATGTGGTGTATCTGATTGCTGTGATATGTGGAATTTAATGCAAAACATTTTCCCGACTCATGCTGTACATCAAATTAAACTGTCCCAAAGGTGTTCGTAGAAAGAAGTCAAACAATTGCTTTTTCTTGTAGATCATAACATCTACTGATGAGATGCATGTTACGTTAGGCCACATATATCGGTCGCGTTCAGTGGCCTTGCTCTGATAGCTTGATCTGGAGTGTTAAGTGTGACATTCCCAGCTGTCACACGTTAACTGACGGACGGAACATTACCTAACCAACCATACCAAACATTACAGCAGGACACACTGAAGCTTTTCTCATCAACAGGAATATTATCAAAAACAGACAGAAAATTGAAATATTGTGAAATTTTAACATTAACATAGAGATTATTTCAAATGAATCAATTAACTCTGCCTTCTTGACTCCTTCTTGAGAGTTGGACCAGGGACTGACCATGAGCAGTATGCATTCTATTAAAAGATATGTTTTGGGTACATTCTCTTATGATATAATCTAATGCAGACATATTAGAATGGGTATTTCAATGACGGATTGAGGGTGGGGCAGGCTTTTACCATCAAAGTTCACATCGCTCTTGCCAAATGCCATTGCAAACTAAAGTTGTAGGCAGACGTGCTATTAAATACTCAGAGCTACACACCATTTTAGTCCCAGTTGCTCTGGTCTACCGCTGGCATTACTGAGATTCCTGACAGCATTCAGTGCACGGTGGGGGGAGGGGCTCCAAGCAAATGAATGAAAGTTTTCACAAGCGGAAAAGTAAAACCCATCTTCAACATCACTTTTCGGCATGCAGTGTTTGGTTCTTGAAAAGTCACATTGACACAACCCACTGGTGAAGTGGTGTTGTATCACATATTTCACAATTCCACAACTAAACTATCCTTTGTCACAGTCTATGTTCCTCTATGTGGTGACTGACATTTGTTCACAATGGAAAAATCCCAACGAGGTTTCTGCTTTGTGTTTAATCAAAAGTGGATAGACAGGAAGCCACCTTGACAGATTCGGTTACAGGGGCTGTGCTAGCAATCGTTTGTGCAATGAGGTGCCAAACCACATTTATAAACTGACGCACAACTTCTTTTTTTCAACAGTGTTTAAAGGTCTGGTATTTGTAATTGTCATTCCATATTACATCAATGGAGAAAGCAGCAACATGTCGTTTAGTTTAGATTCTACTGTCACCTGATAACATAGAAATGACTGACTCAATAAGCAGATCCTCAGATGTTAAAACAGTTCTCTAAAATGTTAGAGAATTTTGATAGAATGAAAATCTAGTGTCAGTCTGCGTGAGCGAAACTTTGACACAAAAGAGGAGGTGCTGGCCCCGAGTCTTTATTTAAGGGGCCCCTGGGATTAAGAAAATTCCTGGGTAGAGATGTGTGCCAAAAAGACTGAAACCATGAATTTATCACTTGTAATTTTATTAATGTAGATTAGCTTTTTAGAATGACCATATCCCACCACCAGTGATCAGATACAGGGATATAAAATAAATCTAAATTTACTGCATCGCTGCTGTTGTAAACACTTCACTAATGTCTGTTCTATAATAATCAAGTGAGAGCAGCTCCGTGATCAAATGTGACACCCGGGAAACAAACGTGGGAACAGACGTGTAACCAAATAAATCAAACCCCCCAACCTCAGCAGCCAGGGCAGATGAGGACAGCCATGGTAACACGTCTAAAATGAAGGCGAGGGGAGAAAACAGGTGGATTTAAAAAGAAAATACTTCCGACGAGAAACCCATAAACGTCGGTGTAACGCAGTGAACATGGCGGTTTCTCTCTCCGTTTTCATTAACACACACATACACAGTTTAAACATGGAAATCTGTGCCTGCTTCTCTGGGGGTGGACCTGACGATTGCTCAACATAAACCATAAGTAGGTTGTTGTAGTATTACACGTACATTCCGCCTGTTTTAACGCATTTATACGTGAGATACTTCTGACAGAAAAGGCTCAGTCTATGTTGTGGCTATACCTCTGGGTTTTTCCCGTTACACCCCCGTCAGTTCCAAGTAATAGACAGGGGCCCATGGAGCTAAAATACGTAGTATAGAGAGAAAAAAAAAAACGTTACCTGAAACTACAAGGGCCTCGTTTGGTCCAACGGTGTGACAGTTTCCCATTTTATCGACGGAAAAATAGCTCGTATTCACACCTACTCCTCGCACACTAAAACAATTCAAGTTAATAAACTCGATTTCTCCTGTTTTTTATCAAACCGTGGACGCTTTTTTCCACAACACTCGCTCCACGCCCCTATCGATGTTTCTTTTTTTTCAAAATGGAGTCGATCGACGAATTTGTCCAGTTAGCCAATGAACCAACAGCACGCTTCCGCTTAGCACTTTCAACATAAAACTTCAATTGGTTAAAATACTGGTAGTGGTTTTATTTTGAAGGTATTATATAAAACATCCGTCTTTGTTTTTCCGTCGCTTAACCCAGCCGATCAGACCCCCTCCTCCACAGAGCAGGATACCATTTCATAATAACAATAAAGGCGTGGTTGTTTAAATGTCCACTCACGCAAGCAGTCCCTTTTCCTGAGAGCAGTAGTAATGTTCCTGTAACATGAGTCCCATATGTTATCAATGAAACGCTCATGGGTTGCTGTGATGTAGAATAGGTATATCTCTGTGGTGTAGGGTCTAGTCCCCAAGGGTCCTTTAGGTGTTCCAGGGGGTCTCCGGCTAAAAAAGGAATCATTTAATTTCGTATTATGTATGACTTATTACACGTCCTTTAATAAAACATCTTAAATCAAAAATCTTGTCAAATTGGGGGTCTGCTGTTTAATTTGTGTCGGTTAAGGGATTCTTGACGTGCAAGAGATTAAGAAGCACTGATATAGGAGGTGACTTCAAACCCAAAACCTGAGAGACCGGCATTGCAATTGTCTCTGTAAGCATGTTTTATGCATGGTGAACCAGCTGATAAACCCTGGAGTGGGGGTGGCTCGCCCCACAAGGCCCTCCGGCTCCTAGTCTTTGCAGAGACAATTAGAATGGCATTCAGTACAGCACATACCAAAACACCCTATCTTTATCTGGCTTGTGGGTTGGATGGTTGATGTTTTGTTGGTTGGTTGATGCTTTGTGGGTTGATGTTTTGTTGGTTGGCTGGCGGGATTTACTTATAGGTGTTTTGTACAGTTAGTTTGGATGGTATGCATAACACACACAAATTATTAGATATTTCTAATTATATAAGATAGGTAATTTTTATGTCAGGTTGCCTTGTAAGAACTGGACAAACCAAGGAAAACAGATGAAAATGATCTTATACAGCTAACTCTAGCTCATTTACAGTGTTTTGTCTGTTGATTAATGAGCATTGTCCCTGTCAAATAAATGAACAAATAATGACAACAACACAGATTCTGACTTTGAGATTTGAGTACATGGTTTAGTGGACCTGGTCTGCAGCTGTTGGATAACTGACATCCCAGTGCTCCTCAGAAACAGTTCATTTTAACTGCTGCTGATGGCAATGGTTTGAAGTTTGTTTTGCAACTGAAATTTGGTGCAAATTTGTCATACTAAAACTCATCACCACAGGAAGTGGATTACGACATTTCCACCCCGCACAGACAAGGCTCCAGTCTCATGTCTGCCTCATCCCACAGCCCCACTGCAGTACTGGAGACTGGAGATGTGTTTGCCTCCACCACTGCTGCAGCCTTCTCTTTTCATGGTCGGCTGTGTTTCCTCTTTGACCCGGCTTCCTTCAGGAACGATCCATAGGGGTTTATTTCCAGCTTCATTCAGTAAATATACCCACCCATCTTACCCAGTAAATCCCAGTGAGGCAGTTTGATACTGGTGTCAGCAGAATATACATCTAATATCCAGTTAGCTGACTTCCCTTGAATTAATGACTGCCTGCAGCCACTTGTGTTGTGAGTTGCACGTAGTGTATACTGTGAAATGTTTATTTTGAGGGCGTTCACCTAATAACGTTTATCCCCCCATTTGCCAAGAGAATAAATGATAAATATGTTGATCTGTTATGAATGATATGGGACGATGCAGGAAATAAATAAATATCCAACGGAGACATGAATGTAATTGCAAAGACAAATGCAAACAAAGGAGGCTGATTGAGAAATGCTCTGTAGAAAGGTGCTGTGTGGATTTTTGTTGTCGTCTTTTCTTAATGGTTACACATTTAAAGAGCAATGGTAAAGATTATCCCTACAGGAATGTGGTCTGTTTAAACCAGATGTCTCCACCTGAAACCTGCACTACATCACTTGTGGATAAGAACAAATTATGTAAACTTTCTGGACATTCATGTGCTGCAAACTGATCATTAAAAGTGTTAAAAAAACAGCTCGGTCTCCCTGTGTCTTCAGTGAAGATATTTAGAATTCTCGGCATTCTAAAGATCTTGGTGTTACAGAGGAGCAGAGAGGTGAAGTCTATAAGTAGGTCTATAAGAATTCAAAATATAATTTTTTGTAAAAATTATATTATTTAGAAATGTTAAGATTAATTAAGTCTATCTTTACTTGAGCTTTATAACTCCATAGATAATTATTGTTAACCCATATATACTTTGACAATATTTGACAAATATCATTATAATATGATATATATAAAGTATATGTATGTATATAACTATAATGGTATTTGCAAAATATGTTGTAGAATTTTTTTAATTCGTATGCACTGTCAATGCAAAATTCAGAATCTCCACACTTACTAAACAATTATTGTTAAAAAGGAGTCTTTTCACTTCCAGCGACAAGAGTTATAGCTACTTGAACCATTAAAGGACCAGTGTTTAGGATTTAGTGAAATCTAGTGGTCCGTGCAGGCCCTCTTTCATGCCAGTGTTGTGTTTTTGTCCGTCCTGGAGTCTGTACTACAAAGGGAGTTCAACATACCCAGGATTTCTTTCGAGATCCAGCTGAACTTCACGTGTGGGAAAGAGATAAATAACTTGGGGCCACGAGATATGAATCTGTTCTTTACTTACAAGACCTGTGGAACTGAACTGAAGAAGCCTCTTGGATGAGAGATGACACGTTTTACTTAGTCACATGATGTAGACTCTATAAGTTTGACACATACTGTCTGTATTGACTCTGAGGACACACTGTGGTGGAAACGTTTGCAATTACTAGTCAATAAAAACACATGGACCTATTTCTCTGCACCATGTCTCAGAGAGAGAGGGGGGGAGGGAGGGATAGGGGCTGTCACTAGGTAAATCTGTAAACTATCTATCCCCCACTCCAAATAAATATTTAACTTCGAAGGATAAACCTTCTTAAAGATAGGGACGTAGTATTAAACTAGGTCTTTGTGGGCGGAGCTTTTATACAGCTTAATCTCTTATCTCCAATTGAACCTGCTCCGGAGCAGGTTAGCTGTTCAGCACAAGTGACCATGGATATTTACCCCGATAAGCGCAAACCCAGCTTCGTACAGGGCCCCGGGGCCTCTCTGATAACATGGCGCTGCAACAGCTCTGTGGATACGAACCTGCTTCAATGTAGATATGAAGAGTTTGAACAGGACGATTCTTCCTTTCAGGTTAAACTAATGAAAACATACTTCTGAAAATATTAAATTTCTGCTAATAGATACTAACTACTCTCTGAATAACTGTGTTGAAAATTGCCTTTTCAAAATACATTTCATATTCAAAACAACGTATCTGATGATTGACCTGTTAAGTAAGACAAATCTTCCCCCCTTTATGGGCCACAGTGCCACGGCCTGCTGTAGGCTGTCTTGCTAAGCTAATCATTAAGGATAATAAAAAGGAAGGTTATATCACGCAGGGCTACTTGAATTCTAGCCAACCATCCATGTAGTTTGAGCCCCGATGAGCGACAGTGGTGACACAGGGAGCAGAACATGGATCAACGCCTCAGCCGACCGACATGGAGCAGGCAGATAGAGTTCACTCTGGCCGGCATTGGCGCTGCTGTGGGCCTTGGCAACGTGTGGAGGTTCCCCTATCTCTGCTACAGGAGTGGAGGAGGTGAGAATTATTTAAAAAAGACCACCCTCTCCACAGGTTAACATAATGTGCTGTTAGTGAGCCCTGCATTTGTTTGTACTGATTATGTTAAAAAAAATTTCAAACTATTATTTGGATCACAAGTTATAAAATAGTTGCAGTGAACTTTGTGTGTAATTCGAGTTTACAAGCTCAAACTAAACAGATAAAGTCTGCACGTACAGTTGAGGAAGAACATTGGTTTATAATTGTAAAACAGTAAAAATGACCCAACACAGGTAAAAGGGAAACGCAGGAGCAGGATCACTTTAACAAAAGTTAAACATTAGATGATGCCATAAAAACAGTACCAGCGGGAGCTCCTTTGCCAGCAATGTATGTAATAGTTGACTGATGTGATATTTGACCATTATTTTACTGTCAGGTGCCTTTCTGGTGCCATACCTGTTCATGCTGGTGGTGTTGGGAATCCCTCTGCTCCACATGGAGCTGACTGTGGGCCAGTACACGAAGAGAGGGCCTGTCCTTGCTCTGGCTTATGTCTGCCCACTGCTGAAAGGTAGCATAACTGAAAGGTAAAACATGTCTATTTGTCTGACTGTGAAAGACATGATATTAACATTATTTTTGTCTGTCCTCAGGCGTGGGTGTGGCATCAGTGGCAATCTCCTTCATAATGTGCACCTACTACAATGTGGTCATCACCTGGGCTCTTTACTATCTCTTCAACTCCTTCCAGGCACCTCTGCCCTGGCAGAGCTGCAACAACACCTGGAACACACCTAACTGCACCAACCATGCCATCAACAGCAGCTACTCCTCCACAGCCAGCCAGGAGTTCTTCAAGTACGTCTCACTGTGTGGGAGAAACCCGCTCTGCTTCTTAGATAAATGGTGAAGTTGGGAATTACTTTCTAGTATGCAGTAATGGCATGTTGAAGATTTTTTGAAAGAACCAACACTGTTCATTGCAAACAGCTTCCTGTTGAGACAGTGGTGCGAAACCTGTCGTTTTCAAATTGGTGTACTCATGAAATTGTTAAATTGCCGTTAGTGGATAAATCTATAATCCAATATTTTTTTAATAATAAAAGTAAACCTTATTTACAAAGCACATTTCAAATCACATTTACAAAGGGCTTCACGAGAAGACAAAACAAAGGAAACAATTGAATACACTTTGAGATCACACGTCATGTGAGTACTACAGTTTATTGGTATAAGCTTATAGGTCAATATGTTGTGCCAGGTGTGTGATTTTATGATATCATATACAATGTGAGAGAAACAGAGGTGTGGAAAATTAGCAATGGCTGTATAACATATTTGGTAATGGCGTGCAGGCTTTTTCAACAGTGCTAAATAAAAGTCATGAATTTGGAAAGTATTGGACAAATCCAGATTTTTTTTACCTGTCAATAGCACGGATCAGGGATATCTGCACCAGGTTGCATGATGTTTCACCCTAATCCATAAATGGGTTGGTCTTAGTGGAGGAAAAGTTAGAGGCTCACGATCAAAGTCTGGAGAATTCATCCTTTAGGGACCATGAATGCCCATTGTTGATGTTAACTGAGTGAGAGACACTTGCAGGGCAGAATATAAAAGTTTGGTTGATAAAAATTTGTCAGCGATCAAATGTGGAGAGATAAGAACAAAACCGAAACCATTAGAGTGCAGAAAAATTAACGGGCCCAAAATGGAACCCTGTGGTTCACCACATATAAATACTTCCCTACCCAATGACCATCAGAGTAAAATGACTAATTTATCACAAAATAATTGGACTCATCGTTTTGTTATACTTTACTCAGGTATGAGGCATAATGTCAGGATTAATGCAGAATGTAATAATCTTGGAGACTTCTCTCTTCTCTTTTTGAAGAAATAAGATGCTTGAGCAGACTAATGGAGTGGAGGAGGCAGGAGAGGTACGCTGGGAGCTTCTCCTCATCCTCATTCTGTCTTGGATCCTCATTTACCTTTGTATCTTCAAGGGAGTGAAATCAACAGGCAAGGTGAGGGAGTGAGCGAGAATAGACTGAGCCAAAGAGAGAGATTGACGGACTGATGGTGAATCGCTTACCTTGTTTGTTTCTGTGTGTAGGTGGTGTACTTCACGGCTCTGTTCCCGTACGTCATCCTGATTGCCCTGCTCATCAATAATGTGCAGCTTCCTGGCGCATTAGATGGAATAACCTTCTTCATTGTGCCAAAATGGGACAAGCTGCTCTCAGTGGAGGTAAGAAAGAAGCAAGAGGAGTGCATGAGGTGGAGATACATAAATAAATGGTTCTGGATGACCTGACTGACACAGGAGGGTAGTCAGCCAACTTCTTATTTTGTTAACATTGACACAGGCATTGTTGATAGGTTTTGGCAGTGATGATCAATAGTTATGGATGAACATCCCCTCTGTGTTGAAGGTGTGGGTGAACGCTGCAGCTCAGATCTTTAACTCCATTGGGATTGGTTTCGGCTCCCTCTTGGCCATGTCCAGCTACAACTCCTTCAACAACAATATTCTGAAGTAATAAGACAGAAATCCTCTTATCCTTTTTCCCTCAGCAGAAGTAGAAAGTGATATAAAGAACATCTTCTCTTCCCAACAGGGACACCCTGACTATATGCATCATCAACTCCCTCACCAGTATCCTGGCAGGCTTCGTCATTTTCTCTGCCTTTGGATACATGTCTTATCTTCAGGGCATTCCTGTCAGCGATCTGGCTGTGGACGGTAAGAGAACAAAACCATAGTCTCATATCAAATCATCACAATTATAAATTCTGATTAGACTTGCCCATTTTTATACCTGGGTATCAGGGTAATATTTGTGTTTTATTTATAATTTAAATTAATTTACTTGCAGTAAAATAAGATATTTTACCCGTGTGAGGGTGTGAATGGTTATAAATCTGTTTTCTTGCGAGACAGTGCACCTGGTATTTGTTGCAGGTATTTGATATTTTTCACAGAGGAGTCAAGTGACCAAGCTGCAATTAAATATGAGTCATAATTCAAAATTTGATACTGGTCACCCTCTCGTCGGAGCCTCATGGATTCAGCAACATGCTGGAGGTGTCATGTCCCAGACTCAGAGTGTATTTCTTTTTCTTCAGCCAAGGAATTTATCTTTTTACCCCTGTCTGTTTGTTGGTCAGTTTGTTTCATTACAAGCAGGATTACATAAAAACAACCGAGCTGATTATTGCAAAACTTGGTGGAAAGATACGATATGGGTCAGGGAAGAACGTATTAAATTTGGTTCCATTATTTGTTTTTGTTTTTTCCTTTTCTTTAAGATTTAACAGACCATTGTGTTTTCCACATTTTCACAGTTTTTTCCAGGGAATAAGTCATGGATCCTGATGAAATAAATCAAGCATATATAGGGAACTGATTTCTATGAGTGTGGGAATTTTGGTGACGCTTGATTGAATTTAAGGAGAAGTTGGTGGAGGTCTGGTAGCTGTTGAGTGCCCGATGGTCCAAGACTTTGTAAGAGGGGGTCCATGAGCATATCATGGACATTTCTGAGGACAATTTTGAGTTAATTCTATGGTTTTATGTACTGGGGGACCCTCTACAGGTGCCCCACTCTGGTGCAACTGACTAGCATCATGGTGGTAAGACCAGTTTGGATTAGGGGATAAAAAACACTTAGCAAAGTTGCCTCGTATGAACAAATTCTATTGAAGCATTGATAGGTATAGGACAAATACATAGAAATATATTGTTTACCTGATTTCAGATTTTGGAGAATGACACGTGGGTGGTGATAGTGCACAGCAGCTTAACTCAATCTCACACGCCACTTGAAATGAAGGCTACTACTTGGAACATTTTTCAGTTATTTAAACATTTCTTTAACTAAAGATGTACATGAAATGTCCAAGTGCTTGAGCTGACATGACGTGTGTATTGTTAATCATTTGTATATATTATTACACACTGCTGTAGCAGTATGAAAGCTTTATGAACAGTACAGAGTATTTTAGCTCTTCATGTGTGTTTATATTGTCTCCATCAAGGAGTGTATAGTGAACAGATTAATTCTGCACATGTTGATCTTTCCCCTCACAGCTTTTTGTTATTACATGTCACAGTTTGTTCTTTAGAAGTGTCTTAATGATTTAGTTTTTAGTCTTCGTTGCCATATTGATTTTCTTGTGTATCCAGGTCCAGGACTGGTTTTTGTCATTTACCCACAAGCCTTTGCCAACATGCCTGTGCCTCAGCTCTGGGCTGTGTTGTTCTTCTTCATGCTGCTCTGCCTCGGACTGGACAGTGAGGTACAGTCAGGGAAATGCCATCATTTGGAGCTGTCCTAGAGAGATTCCGTATAACTTCTTATAATTTCTTCTAATTTCTTTTGTTGTCAGTTTGCGATGGTTGAAGTGATGGTGACCAGTCTGATGGATCAATTCTATCAGCAGCTGATAGGATTTTTCAAGAGGAAGGAGCTGTTTGTTCTCGCTGTCTGTGGTGCAGCCAGCCTTTTAGGAATTCCCTGTGTCATGCAGGTACAAACTCTACTTCATCACTGGTTGATGTTTCACCAAGTTATAACCAAACTGTAAGATCTTCAGTCTCACACCTGTTGTCCTAAACACTGTTTCTGTCTGTGTCCAGGTAGGAATCTTTGTTTTTCAGCTGATGGACCATTACACTGCGATCGTGTCCATCATGTTTCTTGCATTCTTTGAGGTTATAGCAATCTGTTGGAGCTATGGTAAGAAAAAGATGTTCGGCTCTAATTCGAATTTTAGTTGTCAGTTAATGTGATGATACACTTTAAACCAAACATGGATGCATCTCATCAATTTTGAGCCTTAATTTAGTATGTGACTTGCCATGCCACAAAGTCCATCAGCAACAACATAAAACAGACTGCTAACAGCTGAAAGTTTTTACTAAAGTAGTTTCCCAATCGCAGGTGTGAAGCGACTTTCAGACAACTTGGAAGAGATGACCGGGAAGAGAGCAAGTATCTTCTTCAGACTGTGCTGGCTGATAGTTGCTCCTGCACTGATCGCTGTAAGTAGGCAGGACCACCAGGACTTTCCCCAAAATGCAAGTTAGAGATCTATCCTAAAGTGTCACTACTGAACTTTGAATGTTTCTTTCTGCAGGTCCTCCTCATTTTCTCCATCCTACAATTCAAACCAGCCCGCTACGAGGACTACGTCTTCCCTCCCTGGGCTCAGGGCGTTGGGTGGGTCATTGCCATGGCCTCCATCATCTGGATTCCCCTGGGTGCAGTTCACACGTTGTGGGTGCTGCCTGGCTCATTCATGCAGGTGACCTACGTGTACTATTAACCTGTTCTCCATTCAAGGCTCTGCATTTAAAACTCATGCGAGTGTGTTACCACATCAAGCTGTGGGTTAATGTCATTGATTCATTTTATCCAACAGAAACTGAAGCTCTCGATCACACCACACAGCCTGGATGAGAAGTCAAAAAAGCCGTATAATGAGATGGGAGGAAAAGATGCATATCCAGTCATAGCTGTCATCAGCTCCAACTCTCTTGTAACTGAAAAACCTCACATTCAGACAAACCTCTGATACCTCATGATGTTCACATTGCCACCATTAGCTGCAGGTTTAACTTCATCTGGAAGTGTTTTGCTATTAGTCTTAAATCTTGAACAAACTTCTGGTAAAGAATTAAGCCTATTTATGCCACAGAAACTATTTGCATGATTGTGGAAACATGTTGCTGCATGTAGATTATTTAAAATGGACATTTTTGTAAGCATGTGAATTTAATTTGAGATTTTGTTGAACTTCTGGTGACCGTTTTGTTCGTTTATACAATTTTGTGGACAGATACGTGTTTAGAATCTGTTATTGTTGAGTGCATCCTCAACATCTGGCCTGCATTTCCTCTGGCGTGAGAGCTCCAAAGGACAAAGGAGGGGACTCAAGACATATACACAAACCTGACTGGTCTCTTGTGGACTTGACTTTGCTGAGGGTGCCATCTCTTGGACACATATATTAATGCAGATGTCGACAAATCTGTGATCAGGGGCCGTTATTGAATTCAGTACTTAATTTTTAGCTAATAACATGATAAAAATGACAATATTTAAAATCCATAGTTCAATACCAAGCTTCAGCTGTATGAACCAGTTCCCTTTTAACATATTGCACTGTAGAATTCATTGTGGCTGACTCATTTATTAGGTCAAATGCAACAGGGCACCGCGGATAAGAGATTATGCTGCTGCTTAACAGATGATTACATGGGTCATTCAACTCTCATGTCATGCTGTGTAATAAAAACATGTCACAAAGTCCAAAGATCGTCGCATTTCTGCAATGACAAGCTGATGCCTACAGTCTGGTGAACACATCACAACACATAACTTACTTCTGGGCAATCATTTTTATTTAATGAGAAATTGAAAGGTACACATCTCAAGGGTATACATGTGCAATGAGTTAACTTCCTCCCCTACATACGTTGCCAGTGTTTACTTGTTAAAACTCCCCACAAATGAATCAAAAGTGCAGAAGAAATGAAATTACACAGGCAAATAAAAGGTGGATTCGAAACCCATGTACTCAAAAGACAATGGCATTGGTCGTTCCCGATTCCTTGTACAGGGCTGAAAACTGGATAGAAAGGTAAGTGAATGTGTTTGTGAAAACTTATGGTGACTACAGGTGGCAGGATGCAAGTCAGTTCATGGTTAGTTACAGGAGTACAGGACATAGCATTGTCTATATTTAGTGAGTATGAGACCACATCTATTTATGATCAAAAGTTAAAATATTTATAAAACTTATTAATGGCAATTATACTTAAACTTCAACTTAAACTCTTTCCATTTCATTTCAAAAGGATATGTCATATGACCTACGAAAACAAACAACAAAAACAAAAAAAACATGTGCAATCAATGGCATAGTCTTCCCTCTGAAGTGATGGTCACGCAGATGACCATGTAGCACAGCAGCGGCACTCTCCGTTGTCATCTGTTCCTACTGTAGTCTGGAGTCAGCCCGGTTCAGGACCGGGCTCCGCAATTCATAAAACACTAGGTTGCTGCGTTCAGTAGTATTTTCGTAGTGGTTTGCAAAGTCTACGCCCTTCATTTCCTCGCACAGCCTCCTTAAGGCTCCAGTCCTCCTCAACCACATCCGAGCAGATCCAAAACAGCTGTAGTTGATTTGTTTTATCCCCCCTCCCTCCCTTGCCCAGCAGAGGTCGCTAAGGGGTCATAATGGCTGCTGTGTGTCCACTCCACCTGCAGCTTCCTGTTTGACTGCTACGACACCTGTTCGACCGGCCTCATCTGCATGTCTCCAATCTAAGGACAAGGACAAGAACAAGGGAGATCAATATTGAAGCCAAACCGTGTACTTGATGATATAAAAGCAAGATAAAGAGAGAGAAGGAGATACCTGGACGTGAGGAGGGGCACTGAGGACAAATGTGACCGCGCTGGCTATGTCTTCTGCTTTCAAACACTGAGAAGTGGAGACAAGAGTATTATTGATGCTGCAGCGCTCCTGTTATTTTCACTTTATTGAAATACATCTGTTGGCTCTTACTTTGATACTCTCGTACACTGCAGCTGCTTTCTCTGGATCACTGTCATGGTGCCGGAAGGCAAACTCAGTCTCCACTATTCCAGGAGATATACACTGTAGAGGAGGAACATGCATGAGGTGTGAACCAACTGTACGGAGTGATTTAAGTGATCCAGTGAGGAGAGAAGGATCTGCACACTGGGGGTGACAACTAACTTACTGTGGCTCTGATGTGTGTATTTGCTTCTCTGAGCTCTTGTCGTATCCCCTCAGTCAGAGCAGTCACAGCATATTTAGTTGCACTGTAGAAATGCACGTCAGCACTTGGCACCACTCGGTGTCCACTCATACTATAGAAGACAGAAGAGACGGACAGGATTTAATTAGAAACATTTGATTCAAGTCCAAATTAAATGAATGAATCTTTAAACTCTATAGCGTCTGATTTACTTGTCATGTTATGTTCAATTCCTCTTCTTTATGGTTAAATATTAATAAAGTGTCTTAGTAGCATTACAATAATAAAAGAGGTCAATATTAGCTGACTTCCACCACCAGGGGTCAGGTGGGGCTCACAGTTGACTTTACGTAAAGGATCAGTGTGTAGAATTTAGTGACATCTAGTGGTGGAGTCTAGTGGAGAAGCCTTCAATTGTCAAAGACTCAAAAAGGTGTTTAGTTTGTCCAGTCTGGGCTACTGTAAAAAACATTGCGACCTCTGTCGAGAGGACCCGCTCCTGATGTAAATATAAAGTATTTAAATATATAGGGCTTGTAAAATGTAGGTGATTACACACAAGTGAAAAAATCACTAGGATTATCTTATATTCAATAGTTCCCTTTCACCTCAATCTTCCACATTGAAACTTTAACTGATTAAAATCCCCTTGAACAAACTGGCAGAAGAATTTCCATATTGATCTTTACATTCCTGAGATTAGAAGATGCATATCTTACCTGTTAATATTAATGATGTGGCCATCATCCACATTCCTTTCCTTCATTGATTTGTATGCCTCACGGGTGCAGATAGACAAGGCCAAGACATTCACCTGCAGAGAAGGCAAAGACAGAAACTTCATGTATCATTTGCAGAAACCTGTTGTATCGTTAAATTAAATGTTTTGAATGTCATGTAATAACACTAGCAGTGTAGCTGAGTGCTGCTCACTGGGTCAGTGTGTTAGATCATCTGAACCTGCTGGTCATGTCCAGGTTGTGGTCTCTAATCTGCTATTGTAGTGATACTCATAGATGGTAGGTTTAAAGCCAACGTGGTGGGAAGATAGGGAGGTGACTAAACAAGGTCAGGGTACAGATTAAACGCAAGCTAAAAATACACTCCAGTACAGATTTATGTGGGGTGCCATGACAACAGATGGACGAGCGTTACAAATGCAGGACTCTGGAGACAGAGGCTTTAGAGCAGGGGGTCTTCGGTGGTCAAGAGCTCAATGAATCAGAAAGTAAAGTTCCAACAAGATAAATTGGGCTTCTTTCAATAGTGGGCCTCTGCTCTGTCAGGGCCTCCACTGAAACTGCCTCTGGGGGGGGGGCATCAGGATTAGTGTGTGTGTGTGTGTGTGTGTGTGTGTACATATACAAACATGAATGTGTTTACTCTTAACTCTACAAACACAAGAGTTCCCCTCACTCCATCAGAGTAACCATAACAAAATCTACAAAACATACACATAATTATACCCATTACAATTAAAAGTTTTCATTTCAGCTTGTTACTGCCTTGGCATTAATATTTGTGTGTCCGTGATCAACCCACATCGATCATGTTCCTCCAGCCCTCTGTCTTTCCGCTGAGCAGCGGCTCGCTGTGGGCCAGTCCAGCGTTGTTGATGCATACGTCCACGCCTTTGTGCAGCGTCTTTATTGCTGAAAACATGGACAGGATCTCCTCCTCGTTGGACAGGTCACACTTGTAGGGGATCAGTGTGCCACTGTAGCCTGCACTCTGACATTCTGCTGCCAGCTTCTGCAAAACACAAAATCAGACCCGAATTTAAACCCTGTATCAGAGTGAAAGAATAAAAAACTTTCTTTTTTTTTAAAACTGTAAAATGCCATATATTGATTTACAGGACTGAGACACGGTTGGCTAAGAGCTAGAAATAATTAACCTGCAGCATCATAACTAAGATAAGGGTTCCACCCTGCACCCTACCGACTCCGACGCTGAGAAGGCAGAGAGAGTGTGCAGCCATAAGATCAACGCCACATTGAGAGGGCAAGATTTGACACTAGTGCAGACAAAACCACACCTGCCTTATTATGTTTCTTTCCCTGATAATAAAAAGCATTTAAATAAAATTTCTACCAAAATCCAAATCATGACTGAAAGAGGAGCTTTGCGCTGCTGCCTCTTTCTTGAGGATACAGCTCGCCTGAGCCTGCAGCGGGCCGGGCAGGCTACGCTCCAAACAGGTCAGCTGGCTGTCCACCACTGTGAGGTTTGATACTAACTGACACACATCATCAACCCCCCTCCTTCGCTAGGCACAGCTGCACCAGTCACCTGATGTCTCATTCTGGGTGCCGGTCAGACAGCAGGGGCATGGATAATAAGGGCGGGGCTGGTGACAGACAGAGATGATGTGCAGCACTGTAACGCTCTGTGCGGGTGTGGAGCCGAGAGGATTACATTTCTAATGCAGGCATATTTGTTATCTTGGTTTTATTTAATACATGAGCATGCAGTTTCATTCAGATATATCCAGCTTTAAAGCATCTTTAGCTTTCAGACATGCACTGAACTCTCGAAAATCTGTTGACATTCTCCAGAGGGGCAGTATGTGAGAGCACCAATGTCCGAGTGAGAGGCTCTAGACATTCTCTGGAGTTTCTTTGGCCAGCCCCCCAGTACAAAATCCAGAGAATGTCCGAATGGGCCCACGTGATAACACAGCAGGAGATTCATGACAGAGTGGGCGTGATGATGCCATTAACACAACTGACGCAAACATTTAAAAGCGGTCCAATACATGTCAAACGTTTGCTAATCAAACACGCGTGATCTCCGCAGCAGAATTTATACGTTACATCCTGCCTCTGCACCCTGCACAACTGATTTGAAACATTTAGACTTGTTTTCGTGAAGTTTGCATCCATACTTGTGTCACCTGGAGCGTCGGAGACTGGATGTTTAAACCACTCCTCCATTATTACAGATTCAAACAATTAACAATATATATAATATAGATAAAATATAAATTGTGAAGATAGGAAGTCCATGTTTACCGCTCACTGTCAGGTATAAAACTAAAGCCAGAGAAGAGGCAGCACGATCTGATACCTGAAATTACAAGGCTACTTACGTCCAGAATGTAAATTAAGAAAACATAGGCAGAAAGTGGGACATCATCACATGATCTGCACTAAAGTCGCAGTTCGCAGCAGCCACTGCAGCGGCTCCTTGAAGATACTAAGTATACTTGTGAAGCCTGCTTTTTATAATCAGGATGAAATTGGATAAAGGGATCACTCTGGCTGTTTTCTAACAGAAGGCGTAATAGAGTTGATGCACCCTATCTCACACTTAGGAGTGTGTAGATTTCCCTGCTCTTCCTCTAAACCGTTTAACTCGGATTATCCAGAGGGGAAGCATTACACGAGTAAATCTGTCAAAATACAACATCACTGAAAACACTCGTCTCATCTGTAAAGACTAAAACTGACTATTTTGACCACATTGTAGAAAGGTGAAGTTGTGAGCCTGGTGCAGTTCAGCTGCAGTAACGCCTCTAATGCAAAGTATCTGAGCTGTCTTTAGACTGTGGCTCTTACATACACTTGTCTGGAGGGAAAGGCTTTCAGGCGGGAAGGAGATTTCAGGCTCATGAGTGGAGAGGCTCTTCTTTATTCAGAAAGGAGGTTAACGTAAAGGGGAAGCAAGGCCCATCTTTTGTTCCTGGGAGAGAATTACACTTAAGTGGGAGCAGCAGGGCAAACAGGCTGTGATCTTGGTCCAACTACAGGAAGTAGCAGGCTGTGAATGTGTGTAGATGTGTGTGAGAGAGTGTGTGTTCTGGCACCAGCTTTACTGCTGTGGTCAGTTCCAGCCCTCAGATGGGCTGTGCCTACAGACATGGCACTGCAGTCCCACAGATAAACAACCACTCTGAAAAGTGCAGCAATTGCATTGTTCGCGAATTGATTCTACGTACAGCTCATTCAAAACTAAAAAAAATATATAGAAAAGGTTTTGCATGTTCACAACCTTTAAAAGTATTAATAAACCTGTTAGATAAATTATTATGGTTGTCAAAGGCACACATGTGGCTAAGCAGACTTTCAAAATAAACTGATGCCATGTTTGTGGGCAGGGTGAATTGAAGGTGCACTTCTAAATCAATCAAATGCAACATCGGAATCCAATAAACCAAAATAGACCATGCAACCATTTTCCTCTAAAAGCAACATTCACGTTCTGAACTACCTTGTGTCTAGATTTTTCTACATTCGTCCACATTAAAAAACATTTTACATGCACAAACCTATTTTAACATCACCTGTATTATCACTTATTTTTATATGGTTTGGTCTTGTGTGCTTATGAAAGATTGCAGATACACAGACCTCAAACAAAAATCACTATTTGCAATTACTCAGACAGTCTTGATAAGACCAATGTTGAAACACAAAAACTCTTACAGCTCAGAAGACAAATAGTGTTACAACAGGTCATAAAGCCTGTACATGTCACAGTAATGGGTGTACATATACCCACACAGCACTCAGTCATATATGTACATGCCTACATAGTGACATTAAAGGCCTCTAACCCCTGCAGGGGGGCTGTTATATAAGGTCTACAATGCAAGGGGCATCACTATCCCGCGCCATGTTCAATCATTCACCCACTCACTTGGAACTGGTGTAAATGCACCAGCAAAACAACTCACTGGAGAGGAGGAAAGAGATAAAAATAAAAGATGCCAAAGTGCTGAGGGCAGACAAGCTTCATGAGAGGAGCCGATCGATAGCACAAGGCAAAAGCTATTAGCAGAGAAATGATATTAGTCTCAGGTTGACTGTGGAGTTCTTCCACACAACGGTGGGCTTGTGTTTAAGGGAAGCTGTGTCTCCTCTTATTCTCTGAAAAGACTGTTGGGTGGGTGGTTAAAAAAAATTAAATCAAAAGATGTAAATCAGTCACTAACCCCTTCCCTCTTCATCCTTCCTGTCCTGTCTCTGAAGTACCTGTGACACACAAAACTGTTTTTCCTGTCATAATGAATTTTCATCCTCATTACCGAGACTGTTGTCCAGTGATCACACAAAGTGTGGAAAAGGAGGGAGGAAAAGGGGGAGGATGGGGAGGGGTTGGCAGCCAAAATAGTGAAAAGGAGGGAGAGAGAAAATAAGAGCTTAAGCATACATACAGCATTAAAAACTGGATCATTCAGACTTCAGTAGGATTTTTGTAGGAGAACGATAGCACAGGACGGTCTTACAAGTAGAGCTTCATGGAAAAATCCACCGAATAGATAAACTCACATGTGACTAATTTAGTGCCAGTATTTAATTAAATGTACCCTCCATTTAGTGTTTTTTCCCTCCTGAGAACAGGGTGTCTGAGGAACACATCCAGTTGTGATTCTTTATTCCACTCATTATCCAGCTATACTACTGCTGTGTGACAATAAAAATAAACTCTTTCCAAGTTTTTGATCAGTCATGCCGAGTGTGGGGGTCAAAGGAGACATCAGGCTGATTGCAGCAGGGTGGAAAGGATGGTTTTGCAATTATCTCGTCTTCGTACAATGAAAGACGGCCACTATAAGAGGTCTAAAGGTTGAACAGGGCGGTTTTACAGCACTTCCCAGTGGGTAATCTAATCAAGTCAGGGCGATAAGAACATTTATTACACTCTTTGTTAGAAACTACACTCATTGACAGACTTAGGCTTTTCTGGAGAGTTCCAGGCATTGCATAAACATGGGTCAGTTTGGAAAACCTATATCAGCACTCTGAAATAATGTCACGAGTATCAGCAACTGTGGAGGCATAAATAAGTTTAAATCCTAACACAGTGCTGCTGGGTGATGAGTCAACGACAGCAGATGTTTGGTATGAGTATCTGGTTTAAATGAGAAGGCTTTTATAACCATGACAGCGTAGACAGAGAGCAGGCAGCCAGGTGCTGTGTAACAGACCGGTGTAACCAGTGCAGTCAGATTTTTTTCCCGACAAACAAAGTGATCAAATCCAGAGGCAGAGATTTATTCTAAATAAGAGAAGAAACTGTGAAAGGATGACATTTCTACAGAGAGCAGCCTTTATTCCTGGATTCACATGGCCGTCAGATGATTAAAAAAAATGACTCAATTTCTGTTGTTTGTAGTTGAAACATGCTGAGGGATGAAGTTTCCCTCTTGACGAATCATGTGCCTCCTCTTGCTCATGTGAGACTTTTTTTTCCCTGCCCCTGATGCTGGCGATCGTTACCACAACTTTTGCTCTCACTGCAAAAGCCCAAGGCCGACTCTGATACCGCATTGTAATGCATGCTGCGTTTGTGATAACTTAAACCCTGAGCAGACAACAAAAACAGACATGGGAGAGAGGCATGGAGACAGCGGTGATCTGACATAGTCCAAAAATTAAACCCTTTCAATCCGGGCCAGCCTGGGTTGGGCCTAAAGAGTGTGAGCTCAGAGTGGCCATAAAATGTTTCCAATATCAAACAAACACCCGGCAACAAATCCAATTTGGCTGATGTCAAAGCCAAAAACTATAAAATTAGCATTTTCTCTTGCCAGCCCCCCCAATGCCGAATGGTAATATTGAACTTGGTGAACTCAAGTTGTCTTTGTGCTGTAGATTCATAGAATCCTTTCTTTCTCACTCTGCTGTCACTGCTACAACATACACCCACTGAGAAACACCAAAGAAATACTGGGTAGGGTTGTGCTTTGCTCTGAAAACAGCCGCAGGTCTTCTGATGTTTGATGTGAACATTAACTGGAGCTCCTGAGCTGTATCTGCATGACTGTATGCACTACACTGCTGCCACATAAGGTAATTGCATGCTAATATCATGAATAAGCACGTTACAAGTGCCAGCCTGCTGCAACAGTTGCACATAGCAGTTCCATGACATCTTCTTCCATTGTACAATAAGCCTCCCTCAAATACACACAGAGAGGAGCTTTTCAGCAAGTGTGTGACAGAAGAGGACAGGAAACACCCTACCTATCAGAGCAGGAGGCCCGGAGAGTGGATGTCAATGCCAGTAAATGTTAAAGATAGGCACAGAGAGGACAGCACTGTGGTGGTGCAGGGAGAGTGGCTCATAGGGGTCACAGAGCCGTCTAGTCAAATCAGACTGGTAATTGTATTAAGACCCAGTTGATCCAGCATCATTAATCAATGGGTGATTAAAAATACTCCAGACTTGAGTTATTTATTGTGAGCACTGAAAAATGTAACAGATCTAAATGTTTGTATTTTTTATATAAATGTAGTACTGGTAACAATGTAGTGCTGCAGAGATACACATTTAAAAACATTTTTGCTATTGAGTTTCAGAGAAGATTATCTCACCAGATTTTGAGTTGAGACTACAAACACAATCTTAATATCCGATTCCATAGACTCTTACAGGGCGTATTAATCCATTAGTCTGAACTATGGTACTTACTCATTCAGGTATACTAAAGTAAAAAGCCTGCCAATATGGAAAAGCTGAATATTAAATTGGAAATTTACTGTTGAGGCTGGTCTTGTGGGACTGTTACGGTAAAATAAAATGGCTTCTCATCAGCAATAGCATCACCTACTCTTGATTCATAAATCTGTGCTATACATTTTTAATCATATCGATAATTCACAGAACATATATTTAATACATTAATAAAGAATGCACTCAACATGTCTGTCAGACGTACAGGATACAAACAGTGTGATTTGCTGAGGGGCAGTGAATGTAAATATAACCTTTGTTTACAAGGGCCCTCCACAGGACACCATTTAATTTGAGGCTCAAGAGCTACATTCAATTTGAATCAGTTGAGTTTTGTTATAGTTGTAAACTATTAATTATCTTTAATCAATAACTTTGATCAATAACCTTTTTCTCACACGCATTCCTAAATAAATCCATACTTTAGGGCTCTTATCATATGGGACAATGACTGAAAAGGCAGACTCAGCCACTACTCCTGTGGGAGCTGGTTATGGAGCCCAGTTGTAAGTGAAAGCAATTTGAAGGTTTTCTAAAAACGTTCATCGCATTTCCCCCCTTTGTCAGCACGGGTCGCCCGCATAACCTGCATCGGATATTTCTCTCCAGCTTAAGAAATGGAAATGTTGTTATGTGTTGTGTTGGTGTGAATGTTTCTTCTCTCGGGAGCAGAATCCATGGACACATGATGGATTATCAGTTAGAGCCTCTGTCAGCTCACAGCTCAGTGGAAAAGCTTTCTGCATGGGTAAGACAGAAGCTTGAGAGCTGAAGGGGCCATGAGGCAACTCTCTGAGTCCAGGAGAATTGTCATGGGAAGTCAAATAACTGCACAGGAGCAGACAGCAATGCTGACACACCAAAAGGAACAATCTTAAAACCTAGTGATTGAACTATTCATAGAGACTATATTTAATATGCAAAGGCGATTTTGCAATGCTTACGTAGTTTTGGGGATATGTTTAAACAACGATCTAACTGTGCATTTACACATCACACCTATCAATACATTTTAATGATTAGAAGGAAATAGACACAAAATATAAAAAGAAGAATCAGGGCACAAAGTGATGAAGAGGGAATGAGACAAAGAGAGTAAAACTGTCTGACCTGACCCACTTCAAATCCTTTCTGGGGTGAAATCTATTCACTGTGTTTCAACGTGTACAGACACAACCCAGAGGAGGCGGCGGAGACAGCGGGACGCTGATTGACTTTTGTTGTGTCACCTCAGCTTTTGAAGCATGACTGAGCATTTCTTGGCTCCTTCAGAATGGGCACCAAATCAAAGCTGGTCAACCGTGGTCTGAAATTGACCTCCTGGCTCACCTGCCGAGGGCTTTGAGTTTTAATTTAGGATTTACGCGCTCAAAGAATACATGCTTAGGCTGGCTGAGAAGTGTAGAGGATTCTGCTTTATGCAGAGCTGCATTCACAGGCAGCCAATCAGCCAGGAGCCTGTTGGATAGGGCCTATTAGCCCACTTGAATAATGTGTTGGTCAATTGTGTCAAAGTCTTTAAACAGGCAGAGAGAGACTATATCCATGCTAATTAAAGTTTTAAAAGCTTTAATACTAAAATAAAAGCTGAACAGATGGGCATTTTTTGCCCATAAAACAGGAATCAGATTGTCTATTTGTCGCTTAGTTACAGAAAATACTTAACAGCAATAGTGAAATGTAAGACCAAGGATTTCTTCTCTTGGACTGACGATGAGGGGGAACCGTTACTGACACAAAGCGTTTACAACGTTCTGCCTTCACCCCTGGTAGTCGAGTCGTGACTTGATAAGAGCCAATCAGGAAGTGAATGCGGATGAATGCATCCCTGAAGTTTTCAAACAAAAATGAGGCCAGATGCCTTTCCAAAAGTCTCTGTTTTAGGCGCAGGAAAGCGCTGGAATAGTGCGGATTCCACGTATAAAAGTAGCAAAAGAAACACGTTTCAAAACTAAAACGTATAGAAGTATGGAAGTAGCCACAAAATGCATAGTAGCCGACTATGCATTTTGTGGGTATAATTTCAAATAGATTGGAAGCTTTGCAAAACTGAATTTGATCTAAAAAGGCCAAAATCATCAGTCCGTTACTTAAGCCATTTTCAAACATGAACCTCCGCACTTTCTCCGGAGTTTGCCTTTCACATATGAAGAACACAGCAGGAGATTCTCCAGTCAGAAGCTTACACAATAACGCAGATCTCCAGAGCGTTTAGGCGAGAGGTGGAGCAGCATGCAGAGGCAGGATGTAACATATACAGTCCGAAACACTGAAAGCTCTCGGATCTTGTTGTCTTTCCAAGTTGACATCTTCATCGGCATCTACTATGTTTATCACACCTCTTTTTCATTCCAAGATATTTGTATTATTTTTGTTTTGAACCTGGACACTCTGGCATTATCCAGGAATTTGACTAGGGGGCTGGAAGGAGAAACTCTGCAGCAACTGACTCAGATGTTTGCATTCTCACATATGGCCCCTGTTGATCATCCAGAGTTCAGTGCATGTCTGAAAGCAACTTTATACTCCTTGTATTCTCAGCAAAATATTGAGACATTACATTATTTGGTCAGCATTGAAAAAAGCAGTAAGAATACTAACACAAGCTCAGTGTATGCCAACCACAAACGGTTGAGCACGAAAAAGTAATTCTGTTTGCCTATTTTATCTGATCTAAAATTGTAGCAGCCAATGCTTTTACATTTTGACAGATGTCTGTACAGTGCGAAGCCTCAAAGCACCAAGGTAATTCAGTTTCACTGTATCAATCTTAAATGGACTTGCAGTACAAACAGATTTGTTATCTAGATGGAGATGCCGTTTCTGCATTCAGTCAGAGTAACAAGTGTGACTACAGAGAAATCCTACACAGTACATAACGGTTGATAAATTATTTCATTAACCAGTAAAGCGCAACGTCTCCGGTTTTGTGGCCCGTCCTTCAGGCCCTGATAAAAAGCCATGTTCATTGATTTGTGACTTGTTTCTAACGAGTGTGATGAGTTGGGTTTGGATTATTTTGCAGAAACAGGAACTAAAAACTATACTTTCTAGATGCACAGGCAATCATTTGAATCATCGACTATGTGACAGACCCCACCCCATCCCACCCTTTGCCTCTGCAGAAACAATTGCAACAGGCTTATCTTACATTAGAGACTGTAGGCATGAGATATGACAACTAAAACTCATAAGCAAACCAGTTATGGGAGATTCATACAACAAGTAGACTATAAAAAGTTTTAAAGCAAGTATTTTTTTCTTTTAAAAAATACATTATTTCTTTTGCCATGGAGGTTATGTTCAAACCAGATTTATGTTATGTCACATAAATCTGGTTGTTGGTTTGTTTAATCGACAGCAGGATTACACAAAAGTACTGAAGCAATTTGCATCAAACTTGGTGAATGGTAACTGCAGGGTGAAGAGCCCTTGGCATTTTTGTGCAGATCCAGATCCAGAGGCTGCCTCTAATCTCTGGAACATCTTAACCTGTTTAGACCTGAGTCACGTTTATATCACTGCTTAAGACTCACCTCCTCTCCCTGGCTTTCATTTCAAGTGGAGTTTGATACCTTGATTTCATCTGCTATTGTGCAATATTTAATTGTCAAATATTTATGATGTTTGACGTTTTATTGATTTTTTATTTTCTCCACTGATTCTCGTTTTTTATAAATACTTTTATTTTATTTTCATATTTGAAACCTGTTCACGTGTTTATAATTAAACGTCTTTGATTTTAAGGGGCAGAAAAATGATTTTTTTAAAGTAATTTTACTTAACATGGCAAGATAAGGCCTTTTTGGGTATTTTCAACAACTTCTCAGTAAACAATGTTAGGATCTTGATGTAAAATAATCCAATATTGAGGATTATCTGGATAAGGTGGAGGAATAAACCCTCCTAGGTGCCTTTCTAGTTTGATTTGTGGGAATTAGCAACAAGAGTTCATTCTCCCATAACTGTGTATTTACTACTGCATCATATTGTGCTTGGTAAGCAGGTACATCCAAACCACAGATATGGGCTATGTGGGCTGGAGGGCCTTAGAGGTCTATTCAGTCAGTAACTAGCTGTCCTCTTCTTCCTCTGAGTCAGATGTGAGCTCAGGACAAGCCTTCTAATATGGAAGCAGTCTCACAAACAACATGCGTATAGTCTTTGGACACGTCTCCACTTTTATGGTGGCCCTCCTCAACACACTTTCACAAGCATTAATGAGAAGCTGTGTTGCTGCTACTTGGATGTGTCCTGTTGCTTCCATTCCTGCTCAGAGCCCATGGTGACCACACGTCGCCCTCCAGCTTGCTGCTCCCCCACTGCCTAGTGCATAGTCTCACAGAGACAGCAAAACAATACTGCTGCCACAACTCTCCACTCCCCCTCTCTCCATGGTTTGTTTACAGACAAAAACCTAATACATTTAAATACATTTGGCCATCATTTTATCTGGTCTACGTTGAGGTTAAAATACTGCTGTAAAAAATGTCCATAAAAAAACTTTTAATCTCCTCAAGTAAAGAAATGAACACCAATATGGAAGTCAAGAACAATTACTTGGTGATAGACACTTGCATCCCCCACTAGCAGCATGCCAGGTTTGGCACAACTACAGCAAGAACCCAGTTTACATAGCAGAGAGGGCACAATACTGGCTTTGTCCCTCAACTCACACAGACATCTCTCTAAAAGTCTTGTACAGTCCCTCGTGGAGAGAGCAGAAATCTGTCAGTCTATACAACCTCACATCTTCCAGTCATTCGGCCAAATATTCAGTTTATGGAAGCTTGGTTTCATGTATTGTAATCCATATTTAAGAATAATTGAGACTGCTCTGGCTGAGCTGCAATCACGTTAATGCTGACAGACATATTAAAAAAAAGGCACCATAAAGATTTTAAATGTTATGACCTTGTTGTTGTCTTGCACAAGTAATATAAGAGGGCTGACACAAGCTGTGGCAGTTAACTATTGACAGGAGGGACCATGTGACCAGAGTATGAATGGAGGGAGGTTTTCTATTGCGCAATTCACACTCACTGTATGCATGTATGGGCATGAGTGTGTGTATGTGTGTATGTGTGTGTGTGTGTGTGTGTGTGTAGCCAAGGTGGGGGAAATGCTTGCATGTCAAAAACAAGACATTATTGAAACATGAGAAAAATATTCACTTAGAAGTAACGTGCAGTACACGCCTGTTTGTCCGTATTGCAACTACCTTACTGCAGACTGGAAATTGATTTGTTGATTGAGTAAAAAAAAAAAAACAGTAACAACTATGATGATCGCCAAACTGTTTCAGACCTTTTTCTATTAAAAATTCAGAGGATGCAACATTTTTTCAGTATGAGGACTACAACACATTTGAAGTCATATCTCGTGCTTTGGGAAGCTTAGGTGGGTATTTTTCACTCATATTGGACATTACATAACTGTCAGATTAATTAATAATGAAAATAGCTCTAGCTATAGAACAGAACAATGCACTATGGAGAGAAAAGATTGGCACATGATGACAAACTATTCTAACTAAATCCTGTCCCTTGCTTGTGTCGGTCTTTTGTAAACAGCTTGACACTGGAATATCAGAGGTCATCAAGTTTATATGCAACACAATATCACATTGATGGCCCCCGGTTAAAAGCTGACTGAACTGGAAGGAGCTGCCTTCACCACAGCTCTTCACATTAACGGTGAAGAACAGTAAGATGTACAGTACCTTATTCATCTCTTTAGCCTAGATCTCTACCAGCTTAGTTACAATTAATTATAACAAGTTACAATTCAGATTAATTAAATAAACTTAATTACATAAACTCAAATCTAACTACATCAGAGGGATTATTTATGTGACTGCTACTGTATAATGCCACTGTGTTTTATGACTCGCAGTAGATGACACTCTGTACAACACCTAAATATTCAAATATGACAATGATGTGAACAATGCAAGGCATGCTGAACTCTGCTTTATGAAAAACACACCGGACGACATACAGCAAGAAGCTAAGATATCTGTGGAGTGAGGAGAGTAAGGCTTGATTACTGGCTGACAAGATAAGCAAGGTGCAGTGCCTTATGGCTTATGGTTAGACAAGAGTTAGTGGGGTGGGGCCACTGTCACCTGCTCTAAGATATTCATCACCAAAGTCTTTGTGCCAGAATGTGTGTCACAGGAGTTGAATTAAAACAACTGCGACTATTTTGAAAATCAGCCTCCCATGTTGGCCTTCATAATTAATTCATTTTTTGGTTAAACTCCCTAAAAAATTCCCTGAGTTCAAAACACAGATAACAAATTTCATGATGAGAGCGGGACCTGAATAATGTTCTGACTTGTCTTTCCTTATCACAGAGGGTGTGTCTTAAGATCTCTGTGACACGACTAACAGAGCAATGACCTCAATGTGATATGTGTATCGGATCATGTTTATCCCAAACCTCGAGCAGAGATGAATAGTGTGGCTCAAAATCGAGGTGTGAAAATAAAGGAGATTATCAGTGGAACAGTGTGTTCATAGGAAATTAAACAGCTCGGATTGTTGGTAATTGATCTTTAGAAGATACATACAATACACAATTAGGAACTGTATGCAGGATGTTTTATTTTATTAAGGTTATTGGTTGATACGTCCACTGACCAGAAAGTGTAGTGAGGAAACTTGACGCTACCAGAACAAGTTTATTACTAAAGACTGGCAGTGGGTGAATTAGGGCTTTGAGATGATGACCTACTATTTGTCTGTCCCGCACAATGGTCAGTTGTTAGCAGGTATCATGCTTGTTTTAAGGGTCATTTAACACAGACGCTGAACCTCTGACAGGCTCTGATGGTCTGCTGACCTCTGACCTCTCTGGAGCAGGTCAACCTTAAGAAACAGGTTTTCCCCTCCCCAACAGCAAACAGACATGAATAAAGAGCAAGGGTTTGTGGGATATGTAGTGACAGGATCTGCAGGGGGAGCATCAGTGGTGCTTTATGGTACAGGGGCACTGTGAGACATCACATAAGTTAAGTGGGCCATCAAGCTACAATACAATTACGTCCCTGTAAAGTTGTAAACACTAGCTTGTCGTGATTTAGCTTTGGTTTACACCTCTGGCGAGCCCACTGTTTACACACGGTTTAGTTATTGCCTAATGTAACATTAGTTCATTTAGTTTTATTCTTAACACTATTCAAATGAATGAAGCTCCTCTTCTTGAATTAAATAGGTTACTTGACTTGCTACTGTCCACCACTGGGGCTTCCTAGCTGAAGTTGTGAAGCTAACGTTAGCTAGCGGTTAAGGTTAGGGGGCTAGTTTTGATGTCGTAAAGCTAGCTTCTCCTATGCGTGTCGGAAACACTTAACGGCCAACGACACTCAACTAAATCACCCACCTCTATTTTGTCGACGTTCCTGGCACAGCCGACGACCCTCATGCCTTGCTGGACCAGTGCCCGGGCTGTAGCCGCTCCAATTCCCACCGAGGCTCCGGTCACCAGGGCCACTCTGCCTTTCCACCGCTCCATCTCTCCTGCCTGCTGCCTGCCGCTTGCCTGCCTGCCTGAGCGGGCACTCCGAGCACCAAAGCACCGCTCCTGCTGCTGCTGTAATGTCCCGTCTGCTCAAATCACTGTCGCAGTGGTTTTAAACAAGCGATACAATCACACGAAGGGACGCGGCAGCTACGAGCTCCTGCCTGAGTCTGCAGCATCCAGGACGGCGGCAGCCAGTGGACCTGAAGCCCGGATCCATGCGCTCCGCTGGATGAAATATGAAGAGAAGCAGTGTGCACAAATGTTTGGTTCACGTCACCTCCCACTTCGTTTTTCAGCCCACGAGCCCCGAGTTTTCTCATTGCGTGGTCATCTATCGTCATCTATCGCCATCTAGTGGATTCAACTAGCCATGACTGCGTTGCGTGTTGCCTTCACGCTTTCCTATAATCAAAGCTTTTAGACACTTTTTTTTAACTCAAGATCACGTTATGGGCCATCATATTTTTGTTTTCTATAAATCAACCCCCTACATACATGTCCCTGCTGCGACACAGCTGATAATGTCATCGAACATATACATGTAGCAACTGAAAACATACAGCAATGGCAATGTCAACACGTGGTATTAAATCAGCCTTTAAGGCTATTTAGGAAAGATGCAGCTGTATCAGAGAATTTATGAATGTAGAGAATATATTTAATACCGTTCTGGCTGCATCTTAACTGAGAATAGTCTAATTTCCTATAGAAAAGGAAAGGCAGTGAAATCACCATGCACTCACTGAACCCAACTCCAGGTACTGTGTGAGGAATTCATTCATGAATTTGGTTGACTTAGATTTTCAGTGAACTATACATTTAAAATACAAACTGAAATGGGGGAAAGAGATGATCAAGGGTAAATATTATTAGTTTAGCAAGAAAGCCTTGCAGTATTTGCAGAAGATAAAAAGCTACATATTATTTGGTTTAATTCATACTGAATATGCAAAAAAGAGTATCTGTTTAACTTGAATTTTTTCAGATTTGCGGACACTGGAATATTCCTCCAGATGTCCAGTTCCCTGATTGTGATAAACTTCAATAGAGATGTTGACTAAATAAAGTTCTTAACTTAAAACCTGGCTTACAACCCGTCTGATAAACTGGTCGTGTGTGTACAGTGTTGAAATGTTAAAGGCCGGGACTCAGAGAAAAAGATAAATACCAACAATCTCAGATCAAAGAGTTAAGGACTCGTGAGGTCAAGTAAACAATGAACAAATGTATATATGCATACTAATAAATATTCTTTATTTAGTAAATTTTGAACATTGCGCTCTTAACATCACACCCAATTCATTATTACAAACGGATGTTTATTCTCTGTAAAATCTTTAAATTTAGAATTTCTGTACACATTAAATGGTACAACCTTTACCACTACACTGACGTGTAACCGATGACAAATTATAGAAAACAAAAAAAGAAAGAAAAAAAGAAAAAACAAACACAAGACTCCAAAAAAACGTATTCCCAATTTCACAGTTTGCAAAGCATGATTACAGATTCCACTGAGCTCTTACCCAACAACCCTACAGGAGACCAACAACAAACAGCTAGGCTTGGTCAAAGTGAACAATTACAGATGAGAGCGGTCGAGAAATGAACAGCAACGTGTGTTGGTCTACGAGTGCAAAAGAGAGAGGTGCCCAACAGAAAGTAAGAATTACATTTACTCTGAAGGAGAAATGAGTGTACAAGACACCAAATATAAGTCAAGATTTTAACTTTTCTAAATGTGTTGCAGCAGTGGTCGTGTTTCTCCCAGGGGAAGATGTCAGTAGTGCAGTTAGGTGACACTGGTGGTGGTGGCAAACCACTTTCCACACACTGGCTTACTCCGCTCAGTGACGAGGCAGTAGTTGGTGAATTTCTCTTTCAGAAGCTGACGGTACTGGTGGCGGTTGTTGTAGAAGGATTGGTTACTTTCTAGAAATGCCTGGATTTCGTCCTGCGTCAGACAGTTCCCTTCATCGGAACTCAACTCTGAATCATCCTGAATTAAAAACACGACAGGAGAAGAGAAAGTTAATTAAGTAACAGAATTAGACAGCAGACTGTCAGCTGTGACAAACATTTTAATTAACACTTCTCACTAACCAGAAGTTCCACAAGACTTGTGTGAGGGCTGAGGCTCTTTTGATGTACTGCCGCCCATGGTAACCGTAGTGCAATGCTGGAAAATGTACTGCCACATAAGGAGGAGAGGAGTTCTTTGGTTCGGCAAGTGTGAGATGATGGTGGACCGTGGCCTGTTGTGTTCCCAGCTGACACACAGCCTTCACATTTTAGTCCCTGTAGAAAGGTGCATGCTTTCATTAAAAATATGCAGCTTGGTACATTCTGTAAACAGCATGGGAATTCTCAAGCGTATTCCCTCACCTGATCATTGCATAAACCCTTTCCCTTCCTTTTCTTTTTTTTACTCTTGCATTGAGCGTTTCCCTCAGAGTGCTGCCAGCAGTCCAGACAACTGTCTATCCCATCCTCCTCCTTGTCTTCAGCACAGTGATGGACAGTCGGCTCTTCTCCTTCAGAGGGTAAACAAAGACAAGACTGTTAGGAAGTGGACTAAACTACTCTACATTGTAGCTTTTAAAAAATTCCCTGAAATGGTTGAGTTCATAGTCCTGAGCAGCTCAGAGCTACTCCAGCCTGACCTGCTTCATGATGGTTGCACATCCCCTCAGAACAGGCTACGTCGGAGCCTTCTCGTGAACCTATGTCACTGCCCTCCATGCTTGAAGAGTAGCCGCAGTCACTGCCATTGCTGTGGGTGGACAAATCTGGGGAAATGTGGAAAAACATTTGCTTTACAGGGTCCTAAGGAGGTTACTGCATTATCATGACAAATATTCTATGTGCATTTTTACCTTGTTTGGTGTCGTCTGAGCAGTTACAGGAAGTACTTCCGTTGGCAGCGATGCCCTCCTCACACCTGGCCGTCTCCTCCTCCTCCTCACCGTGGCTACCACAGACCTTGCAACTGTCTTTCACAGCCTCAATAGAACCCTGCAAAACACCAAATGAGTGGACTGAATTACAGGCGGTCCAACGTGTAGCTCTACAGTACATGTAGTGTACTGTACTGCCCATGTACACTATATACAGTAGTATACATGGGTTGCTTTGTGTCTCAGACTCTTTATGAGTGGGTTTACCTCATCCAGATTTTTGTCCTTGTCCTCTGACTCCTGTTCACCACACTTGTTTTTGCGGCGATTTTTTTTCTTTTGCCTCTTTTTCTCCTGCTTCAGCTCTTTGGCTCTCTCCTCTTCAGACAGCTCCTCGACGAACTGCTCTAGCCGACTGATCCCCTGCATCTTCTCCACTGCCATCTGGGGGGCACGATAATACATATGTCACTCGGCTATAATCCATTATCTGACAAGTATATAAAAATCATATCATACACACACTGGCTAGGATTTTATATACCTCAAAACTTCTGCGTAGTGCATCAATTCCCAAATGGAACAATATCTGCCATGTCTGCTCCTCAGCTCGTAGTTTCTGCCAGATCCTGTGCAGACGCTCATAGAGATGTATACCCAGACAAGTCAAGACCTCCTCTTGTGCAATGTCAATGGTCTTGGCATGTCTCTCTCTGCGTCTTTAAAAAGGAAAATCAAAACGATATATAAATACATTGAAAGGAACAAGGTATGACAGAAACTGTCTCAAATGAAACAGACCTCTTCACTGGTGATCGTCACTGTATAAACCTTGACTTACTCATAACCGCCTGCAAACTCGGGCTCTGCCCGGCCAAGCAGGTGAGCGATGAAGTCTGTTTCGCAGCACACATGGATGTGGCGCTCATGAGGACAACAGCATAGTCCTTCATACAAGGCAGCACAGTAGCCCTTCTCTTTAGTGCAGTCCAACTCCCCCACCAGGATGTTGTACGCTCTCAGCACTTTATTCTTACAGTCAGTGCAGAACCTGTGCAGAACAAAGTCGCATAGAATTAATCCAGTTTTTTTTTAAAACCTTTAATAAATTATTGTTAGGAATTTTTGAAATTGTGCTATAGTATGACAGCCGTGTATTACCTGTGTTTACGCAAGTATGTCTCCAGCGTCTCTAGGAGACAGGCACTATCAATGAGGACCACCTCATCCCTGCACTCCTGAGACATAAGCTCCCATACATCCATCCAGCTCCCCCTGTAAGCAAACATCCCATTATTAAAGCAATGCCATCATAATATATAATGATCATAAACCTGATGATTTTTAAGCCACTTGGAAGCCGCAGAAGTAAGTGGAATATACAACACTGACTATATGGTGACATAGACACATTCATTAGGACTCCAGTTTTATGGTCACTTGGAGATTATAATACCAATCTAATTTATACTTTTAGTTTTGGTTTAGTTTCTACCAACTCCTGAGGGAAATATCTGGCTCTTAAGCTGTTAAATGCTCCGTTATGTTTACTACACACCGACTGAGGGTGTCTATTCCCAGAGTCTACAGCCTTAAAAGCATGGAACTGCTGCTGTATGTCCCCAAGCACTGCATAAGGATTTCTAACAGAAATTATTATACAAAAATTGCAGTGGGTGTGACAAATGACACATATGTGTAATCAATGACCTTGTTTAAATTACACTATACATTTCAGTTGAGGGGATTATTGAGACTGTTCAAGTCCAACTAAACAGTCATCTAATGAAAGAGCTTTAGTATTTATATAACCCAATCATCTCCATAGAATGGTACCAAACAATGGAGATTTTCACCAATTTAACAGAAAACACCCAAATAATCATACAGATTTGTTTAGAACTGCAGAACTATTTTCATAATACTGATAATACTTTTTAAAAATTAGGCTGGAGAAAGAGCTAAACTGTTCTTTTTAACTTGAGCCTACCTCCTACTCATGGACACACGTTGCTCAAAGACACATACCATGTCATCTTCCAGTGCAATACACAAAACCTACCACTCTTTGTCCCTCTCTCCCTATGCTAGAGGACAACTTAAACACACTGGTCCCGTCTGCTGGGAAGAGTGACTAGTCCACTTCTCAAATGCAGCCTCTGAACAATACATTCTCAGGAATAAACTTGCACAACTAGAAAAATAGATGAGAACAAGTCTTTTACTTACCCCAAGGGCTTAGGCTTGTGTGTGTCTAAGGAGTGTAACTGGCACCTCTTGTTCTTTTTACTTTTCGGAATGGCATCAATCATGTCATTTAACTTTGACCTGTAAAAAGGAAAAAAAAAAGTGAGTAAAAAACCCAATATTGTTTTCAAGAGTTAATATAAATACAGCATCATCATTCTTTATTAGTTTTATTCATTAATTTCCCACCTTTTTAAATCCAAGTGTCAAAAGACTTGACATAAACAACAAACATTTACACCTTTAAGCCTACTAAAGAGGATAGGAGTGTTTTAATTGGGTACAGCATTATATCCTCACTTTGTAATTCAACAAACACAGAGAGCATTTCATGTTAACAACAACTGTTTTCATATTGATTTAAAGTTTGTGTTGAATGAAGAAACACAGTTCAATTCAATTTGCAGTGAAAAAAAACAAACAAAACTATATCTTACCCGTGAACATAGAAGAGAGTGTGAAGCTTCTTCACATCTGCTAAACAGGCCTTGGTGACAGAGAGCATGCCTGTGGGTTTCACTGTGAGAGGCTCCAGAGCCGGGTTCCCTGATTCCACCAGATGTGAGAAGAGGCGCTCCACACTTCGTCTGCAGCCCACGCATGGCACCAGCTGAGATAATGCACTGTAGACCTCTCTGGATGTCACCATCATGGCGATATTCAAGTCCTGTTGCTTCAGCTTGGAGTGATACTGTAAGACCAAGGAAACAACAACAACTGTCACCACTTTGCTGAGAAGTCACATGAAGACCAACTACACACTCATTATCACAAGGACGTGGTGTCAAGCTTTTGGCACCACACCCACAGTAGGGTGCGTTTAAACAGGACTTGATAAGTGCTCATTAATTTAAGGTGAGGTAACTATGTGTAAAATTAAACAACTCACCTCAGAAAATTGTTTCCATTGAGAAAGGTTTATTTCGTGGCTGTCAACATCCACGATACAATCAGAAAATTCCATCACCATCTGGCAACATGAGATGAAACACAACAGTTAATAAACATCAATTTCTCATCGGGATCGTGTCACAGAACAGATTACTAATGGGTCATGTTTTGGGTGTGAGTATCACATGCCAATAATCAAACTCCAATCAAGCTTCCCTTGGTTGTTAACATTTGTACAATTAAAAGAATTCTTGACTTTTAGTTGCTGGCAGGTGGTCATTGTTTTCTTTAAAAAAAAAAACTACAATAGTAGGAGAATACCCTGCGAGACATACATTGGGTGTATGACTGTAATATGTCATGTAATATTAAAGATATATGGTTTTACTTTGTCATTAGCAATATTGCACCTGTGCCACAACATGTTAAAAGGGTCAAGGTGGCTCAATAACCTCTGGCAGCTTATAAAGTTTCTCATCCATCATCCCTACCCATCCATAAGAATGTACTTACTTAACTACACCTTAAACTTTATTGATACGCTTCTATGATTATTTGTGCATCAAAGTAAAAAAATAAATAAAATGTTTGTCCTTCAAAACAGGCTGGGCCTTTTTTCATGCAACAACTGCTACTTTGCTTCTAGACACCAAATGTTAGTGAAAGGATATGGGATGCATACATCTGACCCAAAGAGAGAGATGGCTGCGTTTGCCACATCCCAGTTGTGATCTTAGCAGCCATTCTCCTTGTGGTCATACACATGGTAGAGCTGGCTTACCGTGAGAGTATCATCGATATACAGGGGGATTTGTCTGGCGAGGAACGGGTAGTCCTCTTCCCCTTCCCTGCACACTGCCACCAGACGAGCCATGGCTTATTCCAGTGTGGGTTGTGGTGCAGCTCGCCTGCAGGGGACACGCAAGATAATGACTGACCAGCTCAGACCAGCACAGAGCTACAACGAGCTAATGCTAATCGACTGCAGGTCATCGCAGAGCTAGCTACAACATCACCGTCTCTCAGTAGAAACTGCCTTTCACACGACCTGCCCCTGAAACACGTCGCAACATGTCAAGTTGGTGTTGAGGTCGACAACATTTCATTTAACGTCGCTAAAGCCGAAGCTGATCTTTCCGATTTGCCTTGACCCAGATTTAAGCAGCTAAGTTAGCTGAACAACATGGGAAACGAAAGCTAACATGGGGAGGGCTGAGGGTGTGGAAACCCGTTCTGCACTTCTAAAACTATTTAAGTTATGAAGACTGGTTTAATTACGCTAACATCTATTAGTGGGGTCGATATGATAAAATAGTGACCAGTGGCTAGTCAGGTTAGCATGCTAGCTCATTTCCTATGGCAGCACGGGTTTACGAACAGAGGAAGCCGGTCCCTGTATTCTAAGCATTATATCCGAAAGCGATTAGCCTACGTTGTTTACAGGAGTTTGTTTCACCTTTACAAATAATGAACACGTTGCAGCGCTCATATAGTTATTCTACGCCCTGACGCCAACTTGGCTAACTTACTAGTTAGCTTAGCTACCGTACACAGCTAACGTTAGCAAGCTTGGATACGGCTAATATAAAGTTAAAGTAGGTGAGTGGCCACTTAGCGACAGTGACTTTCAACAGCTTCTCTAACTTCAGTTTAAAACACGAGCTGTCACCGTGACAACATATACAGACATCCGACTACTACCCGCTAGTGTTCGTACTTACCAGCTCCTAAAAGTTCCCCTGGAAAATAAACAAGTGCGACAGTGAGTGGAGCTGCTGCGGTGGCGGAATCTTCATGACGGATTTGACCTTTGCCCTCCGACGTAGTAGCTGACGTTTTCATAGAAGTAGCCGCCAGGGGGCGCGTGTAGGAAATTATCATTTAGTCATTTATACAAGGACAACAGTTTTTTTGCTTTCAACAACATCTTGATTTATTCTTTAGACGTCCTTGACAGAGACAAACAATAAGATACAAACACGATAAGATAAATGCACTTGCTACTGCAGCAGATTGTAAGAATGAGACAGACAAGAGAATCAAAAGGCAATTGAATAAAAATATAACATCAAATAAAGATGCATAGAATATGTACATAATATAAACTTTTCACCACAGAGAGAAATATTACTGGTAGAGAAACGTACTTGAGTGGCACAGGATGATATTGAAACACACACACACACATATATATACATAGAGAGAGAGATAAAGAGACTGTTGTATAAGTAGGTATGGTTTACAATATGAATATACAATTTGATCATATATACACACACATAATATATTTTCGTCATAGTATACTAAATAACAGTAGATCACATGTAATATACTAATATAAAGATGTGTGTATGTATATATATATATATATATATTAAAGTTAGAGGCCTATATATGTAATAGTATGACACAATACAATATAATAGGTATACATTATAAAGATAATGTGCAAAAGGACACAAATGTGCTAAATTAAAATTTCATAAAAAAATAGTGAAGTAAGACAGTGCAGCATTCATTTTACACTCTGAATGGTGTTGTATAGTCACCAGTAATAGACATCAGTAGGAATCAAGAAAAATGGGGACCTGGGACAGTAGGTGGGGGTTAGGATTAGGGCTGGGTCACTGGCCTGGGATACAAGGTCCACTACCATGATCCCTACGACAACCCATGGCAGAGCATGCAGAGCAAACCAAGGTGTGCCAACATTTCAATTTTTGACCAGCTGACAAACAGTTGTAACAACAGAATAGGCATAATAATTTCTGTAATGTGTCACATCTCAGTTTTAAATGCAAATATGGCTAAGATGAATAAATACAGTTTGTTTGAAATGAATACATGATCTTTAACAATTCCCACTTTTCAGTTGCTGTATATTATCTCATATATTTTAGCCATAGCTCTTATTTGTGGGTGAGGGAGCAATTACTCAACTTTTTTCTAAACATCAACAAATAATATCATCAAAACTTACAAATGAACCATTTCTCTTTGCAAACGTGATTTTACCAGAATTTCACCGTTATTCCACGGTGATGTAAGACATATATCACAAAGCAATTCATGAACATATACATCAACAAAACACACACTGAAAATGAACTGCTACAGGTAAGTGTGTCCACTAGCGAGTTGGTCAGTCCTGTCATGATATTTGCAATCAAGAAAAATAGCAACTGATTCCTGCTGATGGCTTGAACAATGCAAAATCTTTCAACTTCACCACTGTGTTTGTCAGAGGCTGAATCTGATTGTTTTTTATGCAAATTCCATGATGAGGGTAGAAAGTTACAGCCTGATATGCTTTTGGAAAACAGTAAAGCCAGATCGGCAAAACCGAGGCAGGACATAAAGAACAAAGACTGTGCAACAGTCCAGAGGAAGAAAGGTAAATTAGCTAAGCGACGAGACACTGGCTCCACCAGTGTCTGACATGTGTACAAAGCAGTGTACAGCACAACACTACCAAATAAGAGGTTTAAAAGTGCTTTGAGCCACTCTTTAACTTGGGATCTTGGCTGCATCACATAACGTCCAACTTGAACCCCTGCCATGTAGATGGCTACATAGCCCACCACAGAGAATATGCCCTCCTTGTTGGCGTACAGAAAGTCCTTCTCTCTGTCATTGTTGTGGATAATGAACGCTTTCAGCCCTGATGTCTCCAGAGTGAGCTGATAAAGTCCGCTGATCAGAAGGGAAAACACCCACGACTGACTGACTGGTAAAACGGCCAAAATCATAGAAGCCAAAACTCTGACGATGGCAAGTGTGAAGAAGAAATTCCAGTGGACACCATATTCTGTCACATGCTCTTGGTAGCTGCTCATTTTCAAGCTTACCAGCCTTCCCATGCCAAGAGCAACCAGGGGCCAGACGGAAATGAGCTGCTTTGTGATATGATTGATCTTAGATCCAGAGATGGTCTTTCCCCGTGCCTCTGGACAGACAAGGGCATTTGCAAAGACATACGCTCCGACACCAAAGTCCATAACCCCTGTGCCATAGGTTTCTGTTTTAGCATAGCGCCTTGGGAAGACGCTAAAGTCTACAGCGAGAATGCTGATGGCTGTTTTCACATTTACAAACACTCTAAAGATGGTCACAAAAGGAACCTGGTTGAACTGAACATGACGCTGCAGGAAGGTGCTGACATTGGTCTTCGGGTGCCGATTGGAAGCGTGACTGTTGGTGCAATAGAGGTAGCAAAGCACACAAACTGAAACAAACAAAAAGCTCCCGATGACCAGGTGAAGAATGCCGCTCAGGATGGTGCATGACATGACGAGGGGAAGAATTAGCACAGAAAAGTCTAGAAGCAGGTGAGAGAAGAGTGGAAGTGGCATTGGGAGGGTCCTTCTGGCCTGATGGTAGAGGATCAAAATCAGACCTCTGTTGATGAGACACAAGGGTGCGAGAAATGTACCCAGAGTCACCTCCTGCAGACTGGTCCCATTGAGATTACTGACAAACGCCTCCTTCAGTTCCCTCTGAGACATGATCTGCAAACAATAACACAATTTTCAATATGAGAGACTGTAAATCAGAATATGCAAATACAAGGGGCGGATACAGGGGTGTGTCCAAGGGGGCACTGGCATCTTTTTTTATAAACTAATCTCTTACTAAAGCTGCTTTCAGAGATGAACTACACAGAATGTCCACACAGTTGGGTCTAGACTTACTCCGTAGTTTGCCTTTCACACATGAAAACCCCAGCAGGAGATTCTACGATCAGACGCGTTCATAACAACACAGAAATCGACATCGGCCCTTATCACCAAAAGCTCCAGTATCTTGTCTTTTGACATCTTTGTTTTATCTATCTCTTGACATATTTGTCGGTGTCTTCTACGTGTATGCCTCCTCTTTAGAGATATTAGTATTCTTTTAGGTTTTTTTTCAGTTTCGCATCTGTCGTGTATTAGAAACATAATCAACAAGCAAACTCGCTCGCGGTGAATTCCTCAGAAAAGCTGTATTCTCACACAAGGTCACTAGGACAATATCCAGACTTTCAACTGGGAGGCTGGCAGGAGAAACTCTAGAGAAAGTCCGGAGCCTCTGACTCTGCCATTTGTGTTCTCACATAAATAATAAAGAAATATGACAATTTTTTTGTTTGTTTTTTTCTTGTATAAGCTTTTTTTTAAAGAACCCAATGTGCTTGAACAAGGAACGATTTTCAAAATATATTCAATGATGTGTGGCTTTGCTCAAAGCTATAGAGCTAGCAGTAAATAAGGAATGACTTAAATGTTCACCTTACTGAATTAGGATCTGTGCATGGATGTTGTACATATAATTGGTCCCTCTGTGTAAATTGTGGCCCCTTTATGGCCCCTGAATTACAAAAATCCTAGATCCGTCACTGGCTAAGACACTATGACAGCACCCATGTTAAATATACAGGGCTATTGTTGTATTTACATATTCAAAGACATAAAAAGAATAGATATCAGATGTGTGTGTGTGTTATCAGTACTTACTGAGGTTTCTGTCGCTTAGAAGTTGGAAATACAGGTTCACAAAGTACCTGTTTAACAGGAGCTGCAGTATTTACAGTTTGTCGCAGTCTATAGCCTGCGTGTGAGCTCCTTCATTACTTCCGGGTTCAGTCCCATGACGCATTCAGGATAAATCGGATTTTTGGTAACTTCTGACCAAACCGGGACATAATATAAATATTATGAAAAATAAAATAGCACGAGTACTTACCCCATGTTACTTACATTACAATATATTATGAGGATGTATCTATGATTCATGACCCCCTGTTTGGAGGTCAGGTCAGGATTTTTTGGAGCAAAGTATTTATACGTGTGAACCTTTCAACCTTTCTCCTTGTGTTTGGTTTTCTTGCTTTTGCTCATTTCTTATATCTGCTGTTGTTTGTCCTCCTGTCATAAGCTGGACATTTATATTGCCTTTGTTTATGTGTGTGTGATCACTGCGAGTGTGTCCATTTGAGTAAGGTGACTATTGTGTGATTTATAAATGTTTGTAATTATAATAAAGTGTTTTGAATCGGGCTGTGAATGAAAAAGAAGAAGCACCTAAAATAGTTTAATGTCAGAATAATATGGACGCAGCCGGTGGTGGTGATGGACTCAGCTGGGCCGGGGGAACATGAGGAGGGGGGGAGGAGGAGGAGGTGGAGGGCGGGAAATAAAGCGGTAAGGACGGACACAGTCACACCGCAGCAGGAGGAGCTGGAGGAGAGGTCGGGAAGTTGTTAAGGGATTTCTGACAGTCATGGAAAATGTCGAGGTTCAGCAACACAGAGGAAAATGACCACAGCTCGTCTTAGTTTATGAGTTTAGTTCACGTCAAAGTTTTCGGGTCTGACACGAGGGCAAAGGTAGAATTCAATGAGTTCTGCGGAGGGGCGAAGTAACGTTGGAGCTGGACACAGGAATGGAGGCGGTGCGGTGAGTTAGGAAACTCGTCTATTAACACGTTTAGAGGTTTTCTTATTTCATTGGAACATGATAAATGTAATGACAACGTTAAATTCACTACAAGTATCACTTTATATAATCTGTAACAACAATAACTCAATCCAACGTTTAACACGCCGGGTAAAATAGTCCCAAGTAAGTGACGCCAAACTTCCCAGAAAACACAGAGGAACGTGAAGAAACACTGTCAATGCGTTGTTACTCACATTAGCACCTTTTTCAGTGTATTTCAGCATAAAGACATGGCTAACACACGGTGGTGTGACGTTTAATATACAGATTATACCTTATTTTGGTTGTGTTTGACAGTTTTCTTGCGTACAGGACAATGTTCACTTAATTGGTACATTTGTCAGTCAAGGAGGAGGCTACAGGTTAGGGTTAATGTCTTCTTCTATAGGTACCTGTGCTATCAGTTGTTATTCTTACACCAGCTTCTGGTTTATGAAACCATAACACAACCTACTGCTACAACATGACACTGTATGTCATCCTGTTTAGTGTAGTCTGCAAAGTATCCCTGCAGTGTCAGGTATTGAATTTATGTCATTCATTGAGACTTTTTACATTAACCTCGTAGAGTGACGAAATGTAGGTTAAATGCTAGTAATTGGATTAAATCGGTCTGCACAAATTTAGTACGTCAGACTGTTGACTGTCCTCAGGCAGGCTGCAGGTCCAGGACACGTGACAGGTTAGGATACTGACTGAAGGATTTTAACATGTCACAGTGACCAGTAAGTGCTTCTGTAAAAATACATATATCCATTACCTCTGTAGGACTATAGACATACATTAAGATTTGATTCCCAAGAATCAATGCTTGCACATTTAGCTGCAGTCAGGTGAATTGTTAAAGAAGCTTCATTACCCCAGAAAAAGATGGTCAGATTTAATGGGTGCACAGAGTATTTGACATTTTGATTCAAAGATAAAATTTATTTTTACTGTATTGTAGCCCTGATCTCCTCTCGATTTGACTACGTACCTCTGTTGAGACTTTTAAAACTAGACTGAAGACCCACCTGTTCTCTCAGGTTTTTATCTGCCCTTGAATAGTCTTATTTACTTATTCATATACGCACTTGTTTTCAGACTGTTTAGTCTATTTGTATGCCAAAGAGTTTGAATTGTGTACTCATTCTAAGCTTACTTAGTGGACTTACTGTTCTATGACTTTGTTTTTATCTTCTCTTATTCTATTTGTATTTTTTATTGTACAGCAATTTGGTCAACCATGGTTGTTTTTAAATGTGCTTTATAAATAAGCTTGATCTGATTTGTAGTAATGACAAATGTTTCCTTTTTGTGTAATTTATTCTTTCTGTGTGTGTTTGCGTCACATTCTGCCTTATACACATAGGTTAAAGGATTTCTCCACAAACGCTGTTCTCTGAATCCATCCCTAAATGATTCACTGGAGGGAGAAATTCAGTCTTTCCTCACTGATGAAGATCAACTCCACACTTATGACGACCTCACTAAAGTCAATCCTGTGACCCCTACAACAGGTAGTAACTCGTAAACAAGTCTCCTCTAGAGTCTCTAAAGTACTTGATATGATATGTCCTTTCCACCTCATGTCACCTTGGACTGCAACATTCACTGAGTATTATTTACCCACATCAAGATATAATCTACAGGGATGACGGAAACAAATAATAATGCATGAGTGATTGGTGTAGCATAAACAAGATTCACTTAAGTGACAGAACCAAGGGAATGATTCTGAAATTCCATATACATTTAGGGCTATTTCTAATTATTTGTCTTATGCACTCTCAATTATTTTTGACGTAATGATACACTGTCGTAAGGTTATCTAAGAAAATATAATATTTGTCATTGGAACTCTTTAAAGATTTATTCATATTCATTTGATTTATATTTCAAAGTGGTTTCATTCTAGCCCAATAAAGAAAACAACAGCTTATTAACAGCAGAGGTCAGGTTAACAGCAGGGGACCACTGTAGGATATTTACTTTTAAGGCTCTTGCACTGAATGTGCGGCACATGTTATATGAATCACGTTATTTTATATAGCTAAATAATTGTACTATAAGTAAACTTATCCTTGACATCTTAACATTGCTGTCCTCTCTGGATTTATCTTATTTCCGCCTCTGGTGGTTGTCATCTGTGAAATATTTGCTTTTCTGTTAATATCTACTGATATGTAATATTTGTCCTGCCAGTGCTGAAATGCCTTCAGGCCAGGTACAGAGTGAAGGTGTTCTACACAAATGCTGGCTGTACATTGGTGGCTCTGAATCCCTTCCAGCCAATCCCAGACCTATACTCTCTGGATGTGATGAAGGAGTATCACTCTGCTTCTCAGCCTCAGGTATTTACATCAAACAAGTCTCTAGATGCAATTCATATGTATGTTTTCTTCTGTAGGATTTTTAATTATGTTGGGCAAATATGGGTGGTGAAGGTGGGAGCCTGGGTTTTTCAACAGGGTTATTCCCTAGATGTTTCCTAAATTATATCACACACTAATACAGACCTTAAAAAATGTGGGCACAATTATAAAAAGGAAAGGTTTCCCTTGTTCTTCCAGCAGCTTCCACGCCAAACTCATTAAACTCTGGAAACTCTTATCCCCTGTGGATCTTTAGCATCTTAATAAGTCTGTATATTCTTGTCAACAGGAGTTCAAACCACACATCTTTATTGTGGCAGAAGAAGCCTACAGGAATGTTCAGGGTCAGCTGGAGCCAGTAAACCAATCCTTGGTGGTCAGCGGTGAGAGCGGTGCTGGAAAGGTAAACCAGCGCACACTGTGTCATTCCAAACATAAACATAACGTACTACATCAGTCAGGGGTTCGGAATATTAAGTTATTAACTTGCTGCCTCACAGAATAAAATTAATAAGTTTGGATATTGGCCAGTTTATAGACTAAGCTGATTAAAGTTTTGTAAGATGCTTGTTATAAGAATTTGAATCCTTGTGTGATTCATGTCCTGTAAATAATTTGAAATTTTTTTTAAAATTAATTTTAATTGTTGTCTAAGATCTTTCAGGCAGTTTTGGTGTTTGTTTGTGTCGGCACTCAAACCCACTTAAAGTGAGGGATGTGCTGCTGTTTAGGTTTTTAAACGATAGCAGTGGTTTGTTTTATATAAACAAAAACTTGGCCCGTTTAACCTTCTGACATATGAGAATGTTTAGCTGTTATCTCATATCATTGTTTTTTTAATAACTCGTTTAACTGCTTATTCAAAGACTCTGTAGTCAATTTAGAAAAAAAGTACTTCGGCATACAGTAACATCTGTTTGGAATTAGTCATTTTGTCCACATTTAAAGACTTATTATTAATCAGGTAGCTAATCAATGAGGAAGACAGTTGGCCTGAACAGCAATTTGATTTTTAAGTGCTGTAATAGTGGATCTCAGATGGTGGAATAGATAAAAACATGATGCGAAACAAAAGTTTGTCTTTTACTGGTGTATGCTAACGTTAGCTCGCTAGACATAGCTGGAAGAACAGATGCAATATCTGTGTGAAGTTTGAAACGAGGTTGATTAAATGAGTCAAGTCATGTGTGCTCCTGCTCCGCTGGAATAAAAGCCTTAAATGAATTACATTTTTCACAAAGAATTACGTGATGGGGAATAAATTCACAGGTTCTGTCATTGTTGTTTGCTTGCAAGTTGCGCCCATAATAGCTGGACCTGAATATCAATATTACAACACTCACAAAATCAAACTTAAGTGTATAACTATAATACCAAAGAATCTCAAAAGATGTCTGAGCACTCGGCACACTGTTTGATCAATAGTTGATCTCTCGGGGAAACAATAGTTAGCATTTAGCTTTTAGCTGATGTGACTTTGCCAAAATCAACATAAAATTAATTAACAAAACAGTTTTGTTATTTGGCTATTCAAATACTTAGGGTTAGAATGACTGACTATTTAACTGTTGATTAAACAAAGCAAACAATTAAAAAATGTCCCCTTCTGTGATGATTTTTTTTAACCTTTTTTGCCATTTTTACACAATTGTAGCCTTAAAACTAGGGCTGCGAGCAACACTGTGCAGGCCCGAGCACTTGCGATCTTGGGATCTGATGCGGCCACAGGGGGAGGGTGAACAGGGACTGGGTGAAACGGCTCTGTTTTGCGTGCGTTTTGTGCATCGCGGGAAGGATGAACACGTCACTTCCTGCGTCCGTCACGCGGCACTTGACCACTTATCACGCATTACGGTCCACTCCATCAAGTGTAGACCACATGGTGAATATTTAATGTAAATCGAATTAAAGTTCTAAAACGAGGCTTACCTCCTTTTGGCAGTAGGTGGTGCTATCACTACATACAGACTAATAGATCTGTTCAGGTAAAAAAAACTCTTGTCTCTCTTCAGGTTGTAAAAAATCTTTCAACTTTGCAACAGTCAAAGACATCAAAGGAATCTATGACCACTGACAACGAGGAATTCTTTGCTTAATGAATTCTTTGAAGTGTTCTTTTAAAGCCTGGGTGGAGTTAAATAGTAAGTCACAAACAAGTGTAATTCTTTCAGCTTAACCCTTTGATACAAAACATGGGTCAAAAGGGATACGGCTCAGTTTTTTATTTTCTTTATCTTTGCAGTGAATGAATTTCATCATTCAGTATTGGTATTCCCCAATTAATCCTTATTTAAATTTTTCCTTTGTTACTTTTTGAATAAAAAATATTTTTGAATTACTACCCTTCTAATCAACAACATGGTTAAAAATTGACCCGTAATCATTTCTTGTGTTAGTGTTTCTTTGGTATATCTTTGAAATAAATGCATTTTATCATTTAATATTCAAAGTAATCATTAAATATCTTGTTTTTGATTACCACAAATCATCATTTAGTTTTTTCCTTTCTTACTCTATAAACAAATGTAAATTTTGGGTAATTTCTGGTTCTTATTGGACAATGCACAGTGGAGTTGAAAAATACTTCCTGTTTCATGACAAATTAGTAGATGGCACTATGACCCTGTGTTAATATTGACATATTGATCTGTTCAGGCCGGGACACTGATCATGTGACAGAATATTGGTGCTGATTGGAGAGTGCACAGTGGAGTTATGACAATTTCGTCTCCTTTGGCGAACAATCAACCTTCGCCGCACCTCAATGTTTACACGGTTTGAGGAAATGTCACAATTCTGACCATGGTCTTATGACTTGTCTGAGCTCATTTGAGTTGTATATTGTAAAGCAGCCAGGAGCAGTTCAACAAAGTATAAAACATGTCACTTCCTGTCGCCAGCGCTGTGACGATTAGCCAATATTGACCTATGGATCTGATTAGGGCGGGACTGTGATTGTGTGAAAAAGGTTTGAGGCTAATTGGACAATGCACAGAGGACTTATAATAAATCCCCCTTTTTTTTGGTAATCATCAATCTCCATTGAGTTGAGATGACACTCAAAAATGGCCAATAATGGCCACTTAATTCTTAATGCCCGACTTACTAGCATAAGACCATTACTGGTCTAGCATATCGATCCAAGAGGGTTTTTTGTTCGTAATGAAATAACACATGGCACTACCGATTTTTGTACATGTGGATCAATCGTTGTGCTAGGGCTGCTCTTTAGGGGGCGCTATTCAGCTATATTGCCACGCCCATTCCTTAAAACCATATGAATGTCTTCAGGGGGGAGATGCTGTTGTTAAACACTTGTAGTTTGAGGGAGATTGAACAAAGTACACTGAAGTTACAGCATTTTCGTGTCACAGGGACACGTAGACCTTCCATATGACCTTATCATCAATGTCTTGAGGCCCTTCTGCCAAAGTTTGACATGGTTGTGGTCAATGGATGAGGAGGAGTACATCAAAGTGTAAGATGTTGAAAAAAACAAGACATTTCCTGTTGCCACCAGGGGGTGCATCATTTTAAGTCATGATTTCTGTGTAGATGTCATCAGGGCAGGACTGTTGTCATACATATCCAGTTTGGAGTCAATTGGACCATGTATGTCCGAGATACAACAACCTCGCCATGGTCACACCGTGTGACGAAAGCCTACAATTTGAGTTAGTTTTAATCTTCAAGGAGTCGAGATGACACTCAGCGAATTTGAAGTTGATCTGATGAAAGCTCTAGGAGGAGTTCGTTAAAATACACAGTCATGATACACTTGTGTACTGAATTTCTTGAAAATCGTTTAAACCAGACGGAATTGCTGCATTTTAGGGGGCGCTGTTGAGCCATTTTGCCGCGCCCATTTCGAATTACTGCAGAATATGTACATATTCATCAGGTCTGATTAAATTAGGTTTGCCTTCTAAGCCGTCAAAATGATTAATTTTCCTGAATAGTCAAACAAAAAGCAATAGGGCCGCACTGTCGGTGCTTGGGCCCTAATTAGGCAAATAAATGATTAGGCAAATAAATGACAATAATTAAATTGACTGATGACTTGTTTTGTCAGTTTGAGGTCAAATTCTTGCTGGTGTCTGAATGATATGTTCCTTGACAGACGTGGACATCTCGTTGCCTAATGAAATACTACGCCACTGTGGCGGCCTCCTCCTCGGTGGTGAGGAGTCAGAACACAGTGGAGAGGATAGAAAGGAGGGTGCTGGACTCCAACCCCATCATGGAAGCATTTGGTGAGAAGACAGATCACTGATCTTGTTGATGTTGAAAATCACTACTATCAACTGTCACTCATCAACAGAGTGCTCTTTATTAGGCAATGCCTGCACGTTACGGAACAACAACAGCAGCCGCTTTGGAAAATACATCCAGCTCCAGCTAGACAGGTACCTGCTGTATTTTCATCTTGGTCCACATGGCATCATCTCATGTGCTCAACGTCATCTCCAGGACAGTTTATTTCATCTGTCCAACATGTCATATTTTATATGAAGGTGTCAGCTGTTAGTGGGGGCGTCTGTACAAACATACTTGCTGGAGAAGACCAGGGTGGGCTGTCAACCGGCCAATGAGAGGAACTTCCACATCTTTTACCAGGTGATTTAACTGATCCGCACTACAGCTCATATACTAACATGGTATTTAAGTTTGATATTAATACATTAGTACAGATCTGTGCATATACAGTGATTGTGTTGTTGTTTCAGATGATGAAAGGGGCCACAGATGAGCAGAGAAAGGAGTGGAAGATGCCACATGGACAAAGATTTGTGTGGCTGCCGAAGGCTGAAAAAACTGTTGAGGGTTGGTCTTAAAGTATTTTGTGCACTAACATGATTTTACACCCTTTTTTTGCAATTTGAATCCATATTTAGACACGAATGAAATTTTATTTTTACAAGTAACTGCTGTTTATTTAATGTTTTATAGAGGATTGTTTCCATGAGACTGTTGAGGCAATGGTTCACCTGGGCATTAATAAAGAAAGACAGAGACAAATATTCGAGGTAAGATGTTGATCCTCAACTTTCAATGTAATTGTTTTTAATTATCTTTATCTCTCTGCAAGCACAGGATGAATAATTTGTGTTCATTATAATGGTTTACAGATTTTAGCAGCGCTTCTGCAGCTGGGGAATGTGAATTTCTCATCTTCAACCGACGAATCACAACCTTGTGACATAGAAGAACAGTCTCAAGGTATTGGCTATATTTTGTTTGGGATATTATATATAATCAATGCTTATCAAAACTTGCACTGTCTGAATGCTTAAAATCTCTATTATTTAGACATTTAAGGCTGATAAAAATCCAAAGAATATATTTTTAAAAGGCCTTTATTTTTAAAAGATTTAATTCAGGTTGTACTTTTGTGTCTAAGAGCTGATTTAATAAGAACAAATCCCATGACGTCACCCGTCTTTCTGTCATTAACTATTGACAGACATTTTGTTAATGGACACATAGTTACCATCCGTCCTGTTTGTGTTGTAGACTTCCTGCAGAGGGCTGCTGAGCTGCTGTGTGTCCCTGCTGTGGAGCTTCAGAGGTGTTTAAGAGTGAGGACTCTGAAGGCGGGGAAGCAGAGTGTGCTCAAGCCTTGTTCCCAGGCAGAGTGCAGCATGAGGAGAGACTGCCTGGCCAAGGTCATCTACGCCCAGTAAGAATGAACATTTGATCATTAAGTCCCACAGCAATTTAACAGACTGTGATGTTCTGTGGTAACGTCTGGTCCTGCAGAAGCTTGTTTTTGTCCTGTGAAGTCCCTGCTGTCATTTTAATACTCAAATGTGAAACAATCATCAGCCTTTTTATTTATAATAAACAGTGAGGAATATCATATTATGATAGGATTAAATGTGACACTTTTTTCCCCAAAAGTGTATTCGAGTGGCTGGTTACGTTCATCAACAACAGCATATGTGCGGACAAATCCACATGGTGCAACTTCATAGGTAAGAACTTTTTTTGACAACAACAAATGAAACCCTCCAGTTTCTTTTCATTAGCTCAGTCCTTTCCTCTCCTGTCTGTAATCCACAGGGGTCCTAGATGTGTACGGGTTTGAGTGTTTCCAGGTCAATAACCTGGAGCAGCTGTGCATCAACTACGCCAATGAGAAACTGCAGCAGCACTTTGTGGCCCATTATCTCAGAGCTCAACAGGTAGTGATAGTGTCAATCACTTTTCTGTTTCCATGCAGAGAGATCTGAACAGAGCCGCAGATTCTCTTATGGCCTCTTCAGTCATCTAAAGAGTTTTATTGAAGACAAAAACTTTTTGTACCTTGTGTGTAACATTTTATTTTTGTCTTTAAACATGAAAGGAGGAATATGTGTCAGAGGGGCTGCAGTGGTCCTTTGTCAAATACCAAGACAACCAGAGCTGCCTGGATCTTATAGAGGGGAGTCCAGTCAGTGTTTTCTCTCTTCTGAACGAGGTAACCTGCTGCTTTTCCTATAATTTTTATTGTTAAATGAAAAGATGGACAATATACAATATATTTGTCTCTGTGCATTGAAGCCAGTTGTAATGTTTTTTAAAGAGCTGACAAAGGCACAATTTACTTAGTTTACATGCAAGAGAGTACAATTATTTTTCTTGGCAAATGTTGACAGTCATTTATCATTACATGTACAGTATAAATGTATCTGTAGTGAGTATACAGTATGTATACAGCTTTTTAACATACCTGTTCCTTAGGCGAGTCGTCTTAATCGAACCTCAGATGCCAAGACGTTCATGGTTCGTTTGGAGAAGGAGCTCTGTGATAATGTCAACATCAGCTGGGACAAGTTCAGCGAGGTGCCGCACTTCACTGTGGCCCATTACGCTGGCAAAGTCGACTACCAGATCCAGGGCATGGTGGATAAAAACAAGGTAAGAAACTACTTCCGCACAAGTTGAACGCAACAGATCCATTCCTCTCGTGTCCTACTGGATTATTTCGTTTTAGGACCCAGTGCCACCAGAGCTCATCGGCCTGCTTCAGAAGTCTGGTAACTCCCTGCTTCACCAAATGTTCACTGATAAGGAAACAGAGAACCCGACAACCAAGGGGCTCAGTAAAGTCACAGTGGTTTCCAAGTTCAAGGTGGGTGCTTATGCCTTTATCATCAAGGTCATGTTTACCTGTCAGGCCCTGCCAGAATTTCTGCTGAGCACATGTGGTTGCAGCTCTAATTATTGTTAATGTGTGATCGTAGAACTCTCTGGAGAGTTTAATGAAGATCCTCCACAGCACAACTCCTCATTACACCCGCTGCATCAAACCGAACCCGGACTGCAAGCCGCTGACCTTCCAGAAGGAGGAGGTGGATGTTTTTCAAACATTTGATACTGTTGTATATTTCAGAGGTAACAGGATGACAACAGTGACAGGCTTTGCTTCAAGGTTTTCATGAATTTTTCCCATCTTCCGTCAGGTTGTCATGCAGCTGGAGGCCTGTGGGATTGTGGAGACCATACACATCAGCGCTGCCGGCTTTCCAATAAGGTCAAATATTTTTTTCTTTGTTCAGCTCATCATCTATACTCATTGCTTGGTTTCTCTTGGATTTGGGTTGACTTGTGGTCTCTGTTGTGCAGAATTCCTTTCAGCAGCTTCATCCAGCGTTACGGGCTCATTGCAAAGTATTCAAGGTTCCCCTCAGAGAGTTGTTGTATTGGTGAGTACAGTTTGTTGCTGGTTCCATCTATGGGTAATGTTGACTCGGACAGAAGATTTATTTTATTTCCTCTCTTTAGGTCTGCTGGGTTATTCTCCTTTTCCTTCACTAGCCCTCTTTGTAAATTTGACCCTCAGTTCTCTACTCTCCTTGGGACTTTTCAGTTTGGTCTATAAAAACAGGACTTTCTAACAAAATTTACAACTTCTTATGAACTCTGAAGGTAAATGCATGTGCCTCTGACTATCTGACCTTGCTCTGCTCGTTCTTTAATGCTGTATAATTAGTGTCATTCAGCCTGTTTGCCTCATGTCACTGCACGTTCTGCAGTTTTTTGTGCCAATTTTCAATAAACTAAATCTGAATGCTGTTAAAACCTCAGTTAACTCTTCACATCTCTCCTCTCTCTGTCTTCACATGTGTGAAATATATTAAATCCACATTAATCATTTCAGTGGCTGTGCTTTTGATTCTCATGTATTTCTTTGTGCTCTCAAGCTTTATCCACTAAACACTTTTTATATACCTCACTGACTAATACACTATTAAACAAATGCTATGTGGTAGAGGTCTTCATGGGTCCACCCGAACCGTGGGTCCTAAGGCCCGATCCGGGACCAGTACGGGTTCGAATCCCCGTTTTATACAGTCAGTTGGGCCTGGGTTGGGTCCCCTTCTGTTACCACGGATCCTGGGTCGGGATTAACATAATGTGTAATAACCGAGTAGCCCAGTACTCTTTATTATACTGCAACCAAACTTCAAAGCTGATTGTAAACCAGTCACGTTTGTCATCCGTCACCGTGACAATGAATTTATTTATAATCTGGCACAGAGGAAAAGGCTGCTAACGTTACATTACGTTAATGGTACATTAAGATACCTTGTGCATTAACCTTGACTTGTTAAAGAAATTAGATGTGAAATCGGTGCTGATCAGATCTGTGTCCTCCCGCCAGGTTCGGGTCTAATGTTTCTCGATTCTCCACGGGTCCAGGTCTCATGATAAATGATAGACACATATGGGTTCAGCTAGAACATTTCTGTGTCTTTTTTCGGGTTCAGGCAGAAATTCATATGGACCAGTGAAGAGCTCAACTATGTGGGAAAACTGAATCTGAGAGTGACTACTGCTCAGACATTACATCTCTTTCTAATTTGTGTTTGTCCCTGTCTCAGATTCGGACCCTGACAACAGTGACATGCTTCATCAAGAGGTGGAGAAGCTCCTCAGGGTGGTGTCACAGCACCAGGCTTTAGACCCCTCACACTGCTTTGACAGCGAAAAACCCTATTCATGGGTGCACTGTGGAAGGACTAAAGTTTTTCTCACCCAGTACATGGTTAGTAATTTATGTTCACAGGCATTCTCACAGGCAACATACAGTGTATGTTTAACTTTGCATGGGAAATTCTTTTCAAATTAACTTCATAATTACAAGAATTTCTTAGAATTTCCGCCTGGGTATCTTGTCCTTAGTGGGTGTTTGAAATGTTGAATTACTGGACAGTAAAGCAGGTTTGCGTTCTGCTCTATTTTGGGAGTACTGACCTGTCTGCCCGTCTCACAGCTAGATTGGCTAGAGGGTCAGAGGAAGAAGATCCTGTCTCAGTGCGCCTTCTCCATTCAGTGCTGCTGGCTGCGGTACCAGCGACGCAGACGCCACGCATGTCGAACGTCTGCTACTCTGATCCAAGCAGGTAAACTCCTTTTAATACCTTGGCCCTACTGCCACCGTGATAGCCTGACCAGCTGGCAGAGTCAATACACACTGTTTACAGTCTGATGCCGTTATCCTTTCAGAGGCTGCAGAAGGATAATGACATATGTTCTTTTGATACGGCCCTCTGAATGGGAGTACGTTAACACTTCCACAGTGAGACAAACTGTGCAGAATATAAGGATGTTGGATGATTGAATGTTTCACTGTATTTTCTTCAGCGGTGCGGTCCTGGCTGGTCAGGAGGCAGGTCCAGAGGTGGAACAGAGCAGCTGCAGTCATCCAGAATACATGGAGGAAGTGGAGGGTGAGATTTTTAAAGAATAAACTGTATAAAATATTATGTAGTAATGTTTTTTTTCTCATTCTTCATGTGTAGTTGTTGATAATAATCGAATGCTGTTTGGCTCTTGTGGCAGGATATGTTAACAGCCTTGGCTGAGGCAGAACTTGATGATGCTGAGGACCTTGTGGAAGAGGATGTGCCAACATTGAACCCTGTTATCAGCCAACGGGGCTCGGTGCAGCTTTCTACCATCCAAGAGCCTGTCATAGTGCGAGGGTGGCCCATGGGCCTGGCTCTGGCTTCAGCCCCATCCATCACTGTATCTCTGACCACCACGGGCTTCCAGAAGATGATATCGTTGATGGCCTCTCTCAACCTGCCCTCCAAAAGAGGGGAATACAAAGTTAAGACCAACCAGTACATGCAGGGGCTTGCCTCCATACGGGCTCAGCCCAAGGTGAGGACACATCCACACAATTTCTTATAAGGCTTCCTCCACAATACTACATTTTCATATGAAAACACATAAACTCTGCTATGGATATGCCTGGTGTCCACACTACCCCAGAGTTTTAGAGCAGCTAAAACTGAAATGTTTGGATACGCTGCAGGCCACATTTTAGCTTGAAAACTGCGTGGCAATGTTTTAGTCTGGACAAGCCGAAGTGGAGACTTTTTGAAATGATGATGTTGACACTCCACTTGCTGATAGGATAGTTTTCGTTCCTGACAAAGCCTTCACTGATTAGCAGGCTCCAATCACAGCATCCCCTTCTGGAAGAAAACAACCTGCATTGGCCTCGGCTACCAGTGTTTAATGCCAGGTGGATAATCAATTACAAGCGTGGCTGACCCTGTTGTCTTCGCTAACAGCTGTTGTGCAGTTAAATTCTGCGTTTTACTGTGATACAGCTGCTTACATGCGTAGTAGATGAGGTATTATTCAAGCGTCTTATTTGTAGCCTAGCCAACCCAATGCTTCCAGTTAACACCAGCATAGCCATGCCTAGTGTATGTGAGTGGTCATGTAATACTTGTTTTTAGGTGTGTTAATATGGACATAGATTAAAACTGATGCAGAGCAAAAACGCTCGAGTGGACAGAGATCAATTTAGTCTGAAAATGCTGTTTTCAAACCAAGACGTAGTAGTATGGATGTAGCCTAAATCTTCTATAAAGTTTGCTCACCTGGGAGATTTCTCTGATTGTTCTTTGTGAGATGAATATCACTTATCTACACAGGGATCTGTGAAGCTGCACTTTCGTCGATCTCCACTTCTCTATGCCGACAGGCCACCAGACCTGAAGTGTGACGTGACAGGGTTCAACGAGATCCTGCTGGAGAAAACGTTGTAAGAGTTTCCTCTTTGCAGAACACTAAAGCCTGATTTCATGCATTACCTGACACAGTGGAATCAAACCTGGTATTTTATGCTGCCTTTTGCATGTTTTTGTAACTGAAAAGAGTAGGATTTTTTTAAGGATGCCAAAGTTGATCTTCCTTAGTGGTATACAAGGGTGGAGAGATCTGCACCTTTGATTAATGAATATTGACACTTTTAGACCCCTGAATGTTAAACATCTCAGTCAGTCGATAAACACTGCCCTCTGCTACATTTGAGATGAGGCAGGTGAAAAAATGTTAACCTCTGTTGGCATGTGTCCCACATATTGAAAACAAACTTTTTATATTAGTTTTTGTCAAGATCACCGTCACAGGACATTTGAGAACGGGGCTGCAGGTTTTTTGTCTAATTAGTGCATCTTTAGAACATCTGATTAGTGATCAAAGTATTGAACCTTGGACAAGTGCCTTTTTTCTAAATCTACACTCAAATGATTAAAGTGCTGTTAGTATATCTATTTATTTAAAGGTGATTATTTATGGGATTTTATAGATTTATTTTTTGGTGTAAGAACAGTGGTGATGCAGCAGCACTATTGATGATCGCAGATGTTGACTTCCAGCACTCGTTTTGACAGTAGCTGGTGCTGAGGTAAATACCAAGGTATTGCACATGTATTGCACATATTGTACATTTAAACCACACACATGCTCATATACTGACAAAGAAAAACATTAACAAGCAAAACATTACTAATGAGACTGAGAAAGGATGAACCTAGGTTTATTCATATTGCTGCTGTTTGGTAAAGAATCTTTCTAATATGCACATCAAATGTTTGACCAAACTTTATTTGTTGATTTGTTTATCAGCTGCATCCCAAAGCAATGAACGTACTACATGATTTATCAGTCTTTGTACAGTTTGTGTGGGAACAAACTTCATTGTTTTATATTCAGTTTAAACATGGAAAACCTTTTCTTTTTGTTATGCAACTATACATGATGCTAGAATCTTAACGATGATGTTCATCCTCTACTTTTGATCCAACACATCACCCACATGTTCAGCTCTTTTGATTCAAACAAGCTTTCTGAATAATGTCCTGTTGTGGATTCATATCATTATGTTCTGTTCAAACTGTTTTTGTCAGGGATCCATGTACAAAACTTGAATTTTGTTGATATCTAAATTAATGTTTTGATGAAATAAATATCAGTGTTATAAAATACTTTTGTGTACAAAATTTCATGTCAAAGTGTTGACTCAGGAAAAGTGTTTTTTATTTAGTTAAGTGTTGCATCACAATTTTATACAAAAAAGGGAACAATCTGGACACCAGGTAAGCCATACACAATTTTAGAAATCACCAGCTTCATTAAATGTTCATGATTTGTCTTCATTTCCTACAATTTTCAAACATCGATCTGAAAACTCAACAAACAGAGGCTCCTGCATCGCAGCCTTCATTGCGTCGTCTTTGCTGTCTGCGCTGTCAATAGAGTGTAGCAACTGTCTCAGGTGGGGGTTGCAGAGGAGATCTCGCAGCTCTTTAGACTGACCTGTTGAGGAAATTAGAAACAATGAAAACATCTGACTTTATTTTAAATTTAATTTGAAGTCAAACAGAAGCGTAAGAAATAATTGATGTTGATGCAATGTTCCAACTATTGACCTTATTCTGAAAATAAGATATTTTGATTATGTTAAAATTAGTTTGTAATGGAATATTCCAATCATATTATAGAGCATAATCTGATTATGATGTCAAGCAGTTGATAACTGCTGTATGATGTCCTACAGGATGTTAATGTGTAATGTCTGAGCAGTAGTCACTCTGTCTACACAATGTGACTGAGGTCCGAATACTCCATATCTTAATTTGATTAGTGCTTATTCTGCTAATTACACAGCAGTGTCTTATGCAGGCTATCGTCTTAATCATGTTAATATCGGACCATTGCTGTCCACGTAAACATAGTGATAAACACTAAAGGGTTGGGATTAGGTAATGTTAGATTACTACCTAACACCTGGAGTCTCTGCAGGGGCACTTTATCAATGATGTCCTCCTCGTGCAGAAGATCATCAACTGTCCAAGGCTCTGCACAGACAGTGAAGACAAAGGTGATTTTCACACGTTAGATTAAACTCGCTGAATCCCTTTACTGGGATTTCATATCTCAGATCTTTAACAAATACACTTTCACCCCTACAAAAATGGAACTCAGTTACACCAGTCACCACAGTAGTATGTTTATTTGCAGCAATTGTTCAAAATTCACACGCCTGACTATATATGGTAAATGTCACTAAAATTTAAAACAATTAGATTATGAACATTCAGAAATGTTATGTTTATCTTTTAGGCTTTCGATTTAATGTGAATATGACTTCATGCATGTTTCCTATTGTGTTTCTAGTAATGCCCATGTTGCCCACACATGTCATTAATTTGATAATTTGTGTCCTTGCTGGTCGACATGGACATCGGAAGGGATAATGAATATTGCGCCATACCTGAGGTGAAAGTGTCCCTCACTTCAGGATCAGTGGGTGTAGGCTGTGTAACAGGGAGGCAAGTGTCTATGGGGAAAATAAACCAGATTAATGAGGTTAAGTAAATCCTATGAGGATGTCAACAACACCACAATAAAAGACTGATCAAGCCGTTTACCTTTATGTAGCTTATAACAGCCAAGGGAGCAACTGCAGGAGGGAAAACAACGGGGTTAATTTAGATATAAATAATAAATCAAAAGTGAGACGATGTTGTTAAGTCAACAGAGGGGTCAGACGCCTGTGACAATAACATGAACTCGCGAGAGAACAAGAAGCTTTTTGACCCGTCTGCGTTGCCGTAACATGCGGTAGAGATGTCTATGTTTTCATGTGAGATTTTAAGGGAATTGTTACGAACCAGGACAATAAATAAGTGACGCTCTAGCTTCTCCTAAAACTTCATATGATACATCCACGTGTTTTAATTATCTGGGAACCGCAATGCTACAGGCTACAAACTAGCATTAGAGCACTGTTACGTTGTTACAGACGTTTTGTATTCTTCAAGAGTTACATCAAGCAAATTTACTCATCTCAGTACCAGAACAATTTTCTAAATTAAGTAACAGATTTAACTTTTGACTAGAACGTGTAGAAAACTCTTAACTGGAGATTCGCTAGCTTGCAGACAGGAAGCTTACGTTACTTACTATCTTATTTTGCAGGCTGGACATCTGTATTTCGGTGTCTGTTCGCTGCACACGCTGCATATCTGCATCCTGGTAACTATAAAATAAAAATAAATGTCGAAAGAATTGGTCAATTTGATACCGCTAACTAGACGTCAAAACCCCTCAAGAACAGGAAATGAGTGATTTCGGTTCCGGTAGGCTAGCCTCTCTTTCAAAATAAAAGCTGGTAATTCAACAAGCTTCGGCTCATACCGGAAGTCGTCCAACAGTGACAAAATCCAAACTCTGATAACAATTGTGGAGCCTCTGGTTCAACTGGAGCACAAGGAACAATTTTAGTCATCATTTTTATTTAGGTTTTTAGTGATTACGGTTTTCCATATCCTCCAGTTGCATATAGTTTGAATTCTTTGCTGCTTTCTTCATCATCCTGCTGTTGACATACTGTCCATGTGCAGCCAATCAATCAGAGTGAAAACCTAAATATCTCATATCAGTATTCATGATCATAAATACCAGAAATACAAAACAAATATATCTTTCTAGGCTTTTTTATGCCCCGGCCTGTCTGGGTCTGCATGCCTAACCTTTGAGATACAAAAACCGAGGGGTAGAAGAATCAACACTGCTTTAACAAATCACTAATAATGCAAAACAGTGGCACATAACAGATTTACACCAGATGAATTAAATCAACTAGATATCATGTGTGAGCAACAGAAATAAAACAACTCAAGCTGGTTTAGTTAACATCACTTTTATTGTATTAATGATTTAAAATACAGTACAATGACCTCTGAACCCACAGAAGCGACCATATCTATTCATATACATTTATCAAGCACACACACCACTGACCTATATAGCTCACCACAAACTATTCTCGCACAGCTGTAACGTGAGTGTAGCACGTAATGTTACAGGGTAGAGTATGGAATGGAGGGCAGTCTCGTGACTCATTACTGGGAATGTTCCCATTGTCATCGAGCTCCATTCACTGGGACAGGAGAGGCAGAGACACTTGGTCACGGTCAACATCAGAAGTCCAACTTCAGTCCAGATCTGTGGGCGATTCAGAATTAAATGGTCACTACAAAGCACAAACAAAATGCAGCTTAAAGTTATTTTTCTCATCAATTCCTCTGCAGATTATTTTAATGGGTCTATGAAGTGAATGAACTGTGAAGGGAAAATTGTGAAATATATCCATCACTGTTTCACCAGGCGCATGTTGATGTGTTGCACCTTTATTTTGTCTGTCCAACAGTCCAAAGCAAGTTCAATTTATAATACACAACAGGTGAAGGCAGGAAAGGGAACAGTAAAGTTTTTTGGGGGCATTTTTGATAAAAAAAAACGACAAATGTTAAATAGTATCATCTGAACTGTCAGTGATTCATCTGTTGTTGTTTGTAATCAGAGTACTCATTAAACGTTTTTTGATCTGATGTTGTCACAAGTTATGATGGCAACTAATCCAATTTTAAGGCCAATTTTAAGGCGTAAAAGATGGAATTAGATGGAAGAGTTATTCAGGCTTTGCCAAAAAAATGGAGCATAGCTATTGATTATATGATTATACAAACAATAGGTGGGATAAAAAAACCTATTAGAAAGGAAATAACGGATCCAATTGATTGTCCTAGTAAATAGAGCAAAACATATCTTACAATGGCCCTCATAAAAGTAGGTGTTATTCACTCCACAGTAATGGGAGGTGCCTTGCAGGCTGGATCTCGTTTATGTAAACAGCAGGTCAGGGTATTTTCTATGGTTGAATACACACAGGCAAATTCCACAACAAAGAAAGACTACATTCAGACCACAGAGGGACCGAATTACCTGTAAACGTCGATAAACAGGCCATCAACACGACGAGCTCTTCGTTCTCCTGCGCTTAATCTCACTGTTGTGAAATTTCTCCGCTATCTTCCTCTCGTGTCCTGAGGGGGAATGGCGGTTTGTGTTCAGCTCGATCTCCCTCTTGGATCGGCCTTTGCCACAGGCATGGCACGAAAACTCCAGCAGGTTGTAATAGTCGTACTGATCGTAATACGTCTCCTCGAAAGAGACGAATCTTTCCATGTCTGTCGCCATTTGGAAGCAGAGGAGTTTCTCAGCGGAGAGTCTCAGAAAACTGTAAACAGATGATGTCACACCGTGTTTATATACACGCAGTCACGTGACCGCGGCTGTGCCACTGACTGCGGAAGTGGCAACATAAACTTTATGCTTGAATAAATAAAGTGTCTATGTTATTGTGATATTTTCATTCAAAGCTTGTTCCATGTCATTTTACGTCTTTTCAGTGTTCAGTGTTCATGTGTTGTGAATATTAGCACTCTTGTTATGTGTATGTAATTTATGACATTCATTTCAAAGCAATGTTAGAAATGAAGTTTTGCTGTAATATTACTGAGGATATGACTAGTCAAGACTACTGAGCACTCATATAATGTAGTTATAACTTGTGAGAGCTCATGGATGTGAACCTCAACATGTGATCCCTCCTCAACTTGCTCTTTACAGCAGTCCCCCTCAGTACTGTGGTCGGTCCACACCCATCTTTAAACTTAGCCTTCATTTAGATCTCAAACACATACACTTATAAAGTTTCATGACAGACAGACAGACAGACTTATACGACATGATAAACACAGTACATTCATGTGGGCATATGTATAGCTAGTAATATCAATCCTGTATTGTTTTATGTCATTGTTTTATGGTGATAGCAAACAACTTGGATTAAAACTGCTCGAGTTATCGCTGACAGGCAGGCAGGCAGGCAGGCAGACAGGCAGACAGACAGACAGACAGGCTGGCAGGCAGGCAGACAGACAGACAGGCTGGCAGGCAAGCAGGCAGGCAGGCAGGCAGGCAGACAGACATACAGACAGACAGCCAAACAGACAGACAGACAGACAGACAGACAGGCTGGCTGGCAGGCAGGCAGGCAGGCAGGCAGACAGACAGACAGACAGACATACAGACAGGCAGGCAGGCAGACATACAGGAAGACAGGCAGGCAGGCAGGCAGACAGACAGACAGACAGACAGACAGACTGACTGACTGACTGACTGACTGACTGACTGGCAGGCAGGCAGACAGGCAGGCAGGCAGACAGACAGAGAGGCAGGCAGACAGGGAGGCAGGTAGACAGACAGACAGACAGACAGACAGACAGACAGACAGACAGACAGACAGACAGGTAGGCAGACAGACAGACAGACAGACAGACAGAGAGACAGAGAGGCAGGCAGGCAGGCAGACAGGCAGGCAGGCAGGCAGGCAGGCAGGCAGGCAGGCAGACAGACAGACAGACAGGCAGGCAGGCAGACATACAGGAAGACAGGCAGGCAGGCAGACAGAGAGGCAGGCAGGCGGGGAGGCAGGTAGGTAGGCAGACAGACAGACAGACAGACAGACAGACAGACAGGTAGGCAGACAGACAGACAGACAGAGAGGCAGGCAGGCAGGCAGGCAGGCAGGCAGAGAGGCAGGCAGGCAGGCAGGCAGGCAGACAGGCAGAGAGGCAGGCAGGCAGGCAGGCAGGCAGACAGGCAGACAGACAGAGAGGCAGAGAGGCAGGCAGGCAGGTTGTTCTCGGTCCAGTAGGTGTCCCCATTACCACATTTTTGCCAGAATATACCTGTCTCACATAACTTACTTATTTTATTCTCATAGTGTTATTTCTTTTAAACACACTGGTTTCTGCATTTACGCCGTCTACACTTTATATGTTTTACTTATAATAGACTTTTATTTCTATTTTCCCTTTATTTATTTAAACTTAATACTCGATTGTTTAATTACATGTACTCTACATTATATATTGAGCGTGGAGCAAGCTGCCACAGTCTCATCTTCTCAATGTTTTCAGGGCTACATTTTATACACATTTCCCCAAAAGACAATTGGTGATTTATAAAAGGGACAGCGTGGATTTGAGCAGCACATGCACGCACGCACACGCACAGACACCCACCCACTATAAACCTCCATGATTAGTTTGCATGCTATACCGCTGGCAGTGTTTCCGCAGAGGGATCGAGTCCTCCCCGGTCCTCCGCTGTTCGGCTGCTCTGCGGCCCGCCCCTCACGGTGTGGCGCGTCCTGACGCTTTTCCACGTCGCCGCTCCGTCTCACAGACGAGCTCTCTGCGTATGTATGCGTGTCTCCAGCTAGGCCAGAGAGTGATGGCGGCGCCCGTCCTGAGAGTGTCCACCCCTCGGTGGGAGAGAATAGCCCGGCTCCTCGTGTGCCTGCTGGGCATTCTGCTGTCTCTGTACGCCTTCCACGTCGAGAGGGAAAAGGCTCGGGACCCGGGCTACACGGCGATGTGCGACGTCAGCAGCTCCATCAGCTGCTCCAAAGTGTTCAGCTCAAGGTAATTTGAATTCAGCAAAGAGCGCCGACACACAGTGGCGCTCAATGGAGCTGCCTGGCTGCTATTGTACAGTCTGGGGCAGGGCTCCGCGGTTTAAACTGTCAAATGCACCCGGCTTACACTGGGGCTAGCTGCGTAGCTTACCTGCTAGCATGCTGCGAGCTGAATGTTAGTGTCTGAAATAAGTGAACTGTTTCATTTAATAAGCGCATCATTTGCTACCTAGTTAGCCCGGCGAAGCTAACTTTAGCTATGCGTTAGCTAACGAAACCCATGTCATACTTCCTAGCCAGTTAGCTGTCAGCAGAGAGCCCTCAGCATCGTTGAATTATAAATTGATGAATGGCTAATTGCTACTGTTTACAGCACGTAGGGCTACGCTTGTGTATGAAAGGATAATACATATGTAAAACCAACTTAATTACAAATGTTGTCGATATCTTGTCCTGACTAACGTTATCGTCTGTGCTGTTGCCGGGTGAAGCTTTTCATTCAAGTCTACATAACTCTATGTATGGTTTCTGGGTTTTAGCTGTCTTGATGTTGATAGCTTGGCTAACGTAACTTTCTAACCTGCTAGCTATGTTAAGGGTAGCTGTAGGGCTGCTGTCATTAGCTGTAATGCTAATGTCACTACCAGGGTTTAAAACTAAACTTTGGCTACCTCCAGGGCCAGTGCACATACTGTAGATGCTTCAGAGGTCAGGGGGGGAACTGTAGCCTTGTTGGCCACCTAAAAGTTTCAGTGCTGTTAGATAACAAGCCACAGTTGCACAGATTTAGTATTGCTTTGGTTTGTTTCAGATGGTTGCAAAGTTAGTTTACCCAGTAAGCTAACACTGATTTTAAATTAACATCTCTTTAAATTGTAAAGATGATACTTGCACAAAACCACTCCTGAGAAGTTGCCATACTGGCTTAACTGTGGTCATGCAACTATTGATGAGCCAAGTGAATCCTCTTTAATCTCACTGAATGGGAGTCTGTGCAGGATTTGGAATCATAACCACAACATACCTGGAAGGCAACCTGCCAGTGACTTATTACATATTTGTTAAATGAGTGAGCCAAATCTCTGTCTGACAGTTGGGGACAGTCTCACCATTGTCACCAAAAATAAACTGTAAATCAGTTGTGAGTATTTTTTGTATTTCATGAACTGAAAGTCATAATTTCCTTAAGATGAAGAATAGAGCAGTTGATGTAAAGGTTCAGTGTGTAGAATTTAGTGATATCTAGTGGTGAAGTTTCATGTTGCAGCTGAATACCCCTCCCCTCACCCTCCTCTTCCAAACATGGAAGAAAACATTTTGTAGCCTTCAGTTGTCATAAAAACTCAAAAGGTGTTTAGTTTGTTCAGTCTGGGCTACTGTAAAAAACATGGCAGCCTCCGTAAAGAGGACCCGCTCCCGATGTAAATAGAAAGTATTTAAATAGAAAGGGCCCATTCTACAGTAAAGAAAAAGACAATTCTTACAATTTAGATGAAACACACTAGTGAAAACATGACTAGGATTATTTTATATTCAATTTCGGCCAATAGATCCCTTTCACCCAAATCTTACGCACTGGACCTTTTTAAAATCCAAACAGTCTTAGTTTCCAGCAGTTTAATCTATTCAGTTACTAGGACTAGATAAATTGAATACCCTGTGTTTGATAATACAGCTTATTGTATTAGTTGTGTATGTCTCCTCAAATGGTAATCAGTGTAAGATAAAACACAAACCTGAATGCCTGCCCCAGTGAAATGAATTGAAAGCTTCCCACAAAGTGCTAAATTAAATGACACTGCTAAACATATTGTACAATAAGCCTATTACATGCATCTTTTTATTAACATTAAAACATTTCTCTGCACAAATATTTTGAAGAATATCATTTAGAAGTCGACTGTGGTTCTTAGTGAAGTTATAAAATTGGGCATTTTGTCTTGGTAAATGAGATTAGTCATTGAACCAACCACTTACTTTCATTTCCCTGCTTTACAGCCTCAAATGAAACGTGCTGAATTAACTCCAGTGTTCACTAAAACATAAGAGTAGAAAAGTATATAATAAGCAAAAATTTGTATATAAGAAGTGATATACCCTAGTAGATTGGTGTATTTTCAATTTTTCTACCATTGTTGAGCTTGGTCATTGATCGTTTATCCAAGTCATGGTTGCTGTGCAAGAAATGAAACTCAGTTTGTAGCACTCTCCTCACGAGGAGAGAGACCGTTTCAGACATATCTGATCTTGTAGTCTGCAGTAGTGAATTTCTTCACAAAAAATCTAGCAGCACATTAAAAAGTATGTTGAAATTTGTCATATATAGAAATTTATCATAATCAAGACAGAGTTTTCAGTTTTACTAGAGGCAGAAATTAGAATATGAGACCTCATGTTTTATGGAAGTTCAAAGATATTGATGAACAGGTAGAGATGAGTGTGTTAACCAGTGGTTGTCACTAAAACACTCCAACAAAGCCAAATAAAATGTTTCTTGAGAGGGTACATAACAGACTTATTAAGTTAAATGTTCAAAGGGTTACTATGTTAGGTATGGTCACAGTGGTATTTCAGAAAGATTTGGGAGTATTCATAGCAAGAATTTCATCACTTCTATCACTGGAATTTATTTCCGTACATTGTCTTTTTGTAAATCTTATTTCCATTAAGTGTGACTTGGGTTTTAATAGTACTCTACTCTCATCCATTCTTTCTAAATTGCTGAAGTTTTCTTCTACATTCCTAAAATAAAGCTTTACTTCTTTTTTCTTTTCCTTTTTTAGGTGGGGTCGAGGATTTGGACTCTTGGGCTCAATTTTTGGAAATGACAGTGCACTGAACCAACCCAACAGTGTCTATGGGATTGCCTTTTATGCCTTTCAGCTCCTACTAGGTAACATGCCATTCTTATTTAACTGGTGAAAAAATGTCCTGTTCTGTTGCACTAGCATCTAATGCTGACTCAGTACTTTGCCTTCCACTGACATGGCTTTATTTGACTAAACCCGACCCACATGACACTGACATGGCTGTAAGTGGCCGTGTATACATAAATTAAATGCTTAAGTTAGAGGCTGATACATTGAAGCACACTCACTCAATTTCTCCTAAGACTGCATCTGTAACATATTAGTGAAGTAACCGTAAGATTAAGTCAGGTGATGGCAGTTGTGGGGTTCTAATAATGATGTGTTGGTCTCAGTCAAATTTTGTCCTGACAGTGAAGAGTCATGATCCATTTGTCTGCTTATGTTGTATTTGTGCGTTTCCCCACTTAGATTACATTAATAGGCACTCCTCATTGGTGGTATTGCTGACTCAGTCATGCTGGTTTGACATGTTCGCCTGCTGAGGGGTCTGTAGACTTGCCTGGCCACCTGGCGCTGGCACGGAACAAGAGGTCCTTTTAGCCACAGTAGTTAGCACTCATTTGCCTAACACAATAGCAGCCCAGTTAAGTCGAACGGCTACAGCGGGTCAAGATTTCCATATTAAAATCATGGCCACTCAGTTTCAGAACTTGGATTACTCGCACAGCCTTGAATTTACCAGTATTTGTAAGTAGGCACGACTCCAAGATCTGCATAACCAACGCTTTAAGTTCTGTTCAGTGCCATTGTACAGCTCGGGACTAATGTTTAAATTTCACATGAAATTAATGCTATAGTTGTGACCTTTCCCAAGACTGTGCTGCTTCTAACAATAGTCTTTTGGGATAATCCAGCTAATTAAATACCTTTCAAATCAAATTACATTTATGGAAATATAATAGAAATAAAAATATATGTTCGTAAGCATTGATTTGCAACATGAATTAGACCCACAATGGTCTAATACACTCATTAATATAAATAGTTACAGGACATAAACATCACAATGGATAAATTAATTTCTCTTTCTTGGATGTATTGTCAGAATGTGTTCTAGGTATTTCTCATGTACCTCTTATGTAGTACAGCAATATTTCTAGTAATTGATGTCATTTGTGGTACTGAGAAGTACTCAGATCTTTTAAGTAGAATTACTTTTAAAAGTCCTGCACTCAAAATCTGTCTTGAGTAAAAATACAAAAATATTTGAACAAAATATACTTAGTATATGTAGTATAAGTGCCAAATGTCAAGTACAATTTGATTATAATTATTGATGAATTAAGTAATCACTTTAATTCTGTAGCTGGTAAAGGCAAAATCTATATGCTGCTTGGTAGTTTATTTTGTAATATGTTAGATGTTAATTGATTGTACTTTTCTTAATCTGAATTTGCAATGTTACAAGTAACTAAAGTAAATAAATATTTTCCTCTACTGTAGTATAATTATCCAGGTAACTTGTACTTTTCGAGCTAGCTAAAAAATCTAACTTAAACCTGCAGTGCAAACTGCAAAGCCTTTGTCTCCCTTTTCTGGTAGTGAGGACACTTTGGAATACAGAGAAATCTTCACAGTTCCTATACAATAATTATTCAGGTACAGTAAATATAAATGTTACCTAGCTTATTCCAAATAGGGCGACAACTTGGTCTGACCTCAGTTCCCTCTCTTCTGTAAGCAGTCAACACATCAGTGGCAATGTTTTGCTTGCCTCAGTTGTAGATTGCTTCCTTCATCTCCATTGCTAATTTTGCACCTTTTTTCAGCACCAATCATTGCAGTTTACAGTGCTGTATGGTTTGCCACACAGAGATATACCTGGCGCTGACAGGCTTAATCAACATTGTGTGGACTTATCTGTAGAGGGCTTGACTGTAACAATCATTAATTTATAAATAAATAGTCCCATACTGCAGCTTTAAGAACTTTTCAGTAGTTATTTTCCACTGCTGCTCCATTGTATGTCTTGTAGGTAAGCAACAAACAACTATTTTCAATATTGATTAATCTGTCGATTATTTTCTTGATTCAGCTATTAGTCTTTTTGGTCCATAAAATGTCAAGAAATGGTAAATGTTGATGTGTGTTTACTGAACGCCAAGATGGCCTCCTCAAATCTTTGTTTGTTCCATAAACAAAAGATATTTCCTTTACTGATTAGAGGAGCAAAGAAACCAGAAAGTATTCACTTTTTTATTTTCGTTAAGAATATTTTTAAATAATTGTTTAACAAAATAGTTGCAGATTAATTCGGTTGTAGATCACACATCAATTCATCAGGATTTTAATATCTATCATTTATAATCAACAACATTGACAATATGTAAAACAGTGATTAAATTGAACACTCTTGTATTAAATCAAGCATACTCAATAATGTGCGTCTGCATGTCTAAAGATTAGGTAAATAAAATAATTGTGGTAGCAAGAGAGAATCTTCTTCTGTGCTTCTATCACAAGCACAAACACCGAGGAGACTCAGCCTTAGAACTATGACTGCACCTCATGTGACAACAGAATAGTCTGACCAGTCTATTCAGTGTTTGAGCTGAATGTCATCACGAGGAGGCTCATCATATAAATAGAGAACTGTGAGGGGGAAAGCTTTGTGAGAAGAGCAAACTCATCAGGTTGCATGTGTGATGAAAGGTTATGTGTTTTTTTTCACTCACGGTCACTTGTCTAAGCCTTAGTCTGTGTTTCTTGCCATAGGAATGACTGTCAGTGCAATGGCCGCCCTTATTCTCATGACGACATCCATCTTGTCGGTGGTGGGTTCGCTCTACCTGGGCTACATCCTCTACTTTGTCCTAAAGGACTTCTGCATCATCTGCATCACCACATATGCGCTGAACTTCATTCTCTTTATTCTCAACTACAAGCGACTGGTTTACTTGAACGAGGCCTGGAAGCAGAAGCTCCAGGCAAAGCAGGACTAAGCTGTGGAGAACGGCAAGAAAAATACAAACAAACAACTACAAAAAAAGAAAAGACCTCTGAACATTTGACTTGCCACCAGGAGACCTTGCTTCCAAACAATGTTTATTCTGCTGTGTGTTCAAAAAAATGAAGAAATTTAACTTAAATGTTGGGGCCTGACATCTCAGTGTTGATTGCAAACATGGAAGGATTTGTGAGTGAAAAGGTGATTTTTCTTTTAATGTCATTTACCTTTGTTTAACATTGTACTCACTTAAAGAGGGGGCTGGTTGTGTGTGTGAGAGTGTATGCACCTGCGTGTGGGGAAACCCAACAACAAGAGCAAGCTGAGGCAGCGGGCCACAATACAGACCGATGGAGGACGGCTCTCTTTTGAACAAAAAGGATCGCAGAATGGAAGAAAAAAAAACGGGACATTAAACGGGGTTTACTTGAAACGGTTAAAAAGGTCCTATTACTGCACAGCAGATCTGCACTAAAACTTGGACCCGAATAATGGGTCCCTGAATTAGAAAAACAGTCATTAAGGTTATTGTGGTTTGCAGATAAGGTTCTATGGCATGGTGGGAGGACAAAACGAGTCACATTTATACAGAATCTTTTTTTTTTTTTCCATGTTTACACTTTTTAGAACATTTCTTTTTGAAGAGGACCACTAAAAATAAACACGGGACAATGTGAGATATTGTGTGTAGATCAGTCAGATTGTTTGTTTTGCAATTCTGTAAATAGCTGCTGAGCAATATTCAAGGCTAGATTGTGATTTAGTGTTGACACAAACTTTTAACAAAAAAATAAAAAATATCACACCAACAGTAGAAAACCGATCAGTAAATCTGGATTTAAAAGTAATGGAGGTCACAGTTGGGGTGGATGAGTCTGAAGATGTGCGTGGGACATCTTCTGTCCCGTCATCCTGGTCAGGCATGCAGTTCAGAGTCGTGTGGTTTTCTCACTGTTTCATCTGAAGCCACCGACACAAGTATTTAAAAACAGCACTATAGGTTAATTTCTCCAAGTTTGCATACAAGGCATCCTCACGTTTTGGTTTTGTTATTGTGTGAAAAGCATTCCTGACCACCACGCATGTGGGATCCATAAAGACTTATGTGCCTAAAGGAATGTTAAGCTGAATTACCTTTTATTTGTTGTTTTATTTGTTTTTTTGGGGTGGGTGGGTTAACACCAGTTTTACTCTTCACAGGTCCAAGGATTTATTTTTCTGATCACAATTTTGTAAATTAAGATACCAGTCAAGTGTTTCTCCCTCCCTGATAGTCTCATTAGGTAGCAAAGGCTGCTACACTGTGATTGTCTGCTCAAGAGTAGAGTGGCCTGATGGCAAACGCATCTCGTGCATTTCTGTTGCTTCACTGTCCTTCTGGCTTTCGTTCACTCGTCCAGGCCTGTATACATTTGATGTCAATTGAACAGTAGCGGTGATCTTGCCAAGCTGAGTTACAGTTCATTTACAGGACGTGAACAAAACTTGGAAAATGGAATAGTTTGCTGAGATAAATGGCAGAAGAATGACAACGTGGAGAATCATGTAAGAAAACAGAGCAACAAAGTTAAGCCATATGTAGTTTGTGGGGTTTTCCTCTGGTGGGACAGACATTCAGGTCGCTGATGGTTTTCTGTCACACTGAAGCTTCTCATTTAGTGGCTGATGTAACAGAGGAAGGTTTGTACAGAGATGGATCAGTGTTGTGGTGGCTTTGCTGGAAGTATTGGCACTTCAGTGACGGAGTAGGGCCACAGTCTCTTTTCCATCCAAAATCCACTGGTTCAAGTATCATCCTTGTCAGATGCATGGTACAGTATCTCCTGGCTTTAAGTACACAGTGGCCATTGGACAATCTTACACACACTGTCAAAGATCTATAACAGTCGTAGTAATAACTGTAATAATGTGATTCATCTGTGTTGTTAAACCAGCTTGTTGATAGTTCCCATCACTGCTAGTCTCCATCATCCTTCATGTTTTAATAGAAGTTGTTTTATGGGGTGTAGGTTGTTAACGTGTTGATGATAGCAACAGTCAGGAAAGTAATTTCAGTGACGTGCTTCCTGTGTTAACATGAAGTCATCAGTTGTAAATGAAAATGGACATTGAGGTGATACTTTTTTGTTTCCTCAGATATTGTCAAAGTGAAACTGTCTGTTTTTGCATGTTGTGGCACATTTACAACCCTTCAGATGTAGGCTGTCTGACATCACTGTTGAGCATTTCCCAAAGCATAATGTGTTCTATGTTTTGAAACAGTTTCTTATATTTCAGGCAGACAGCGGTTTCCATTCATTTCACAGTGATATGATGTTCAATTCACAACACTTGACACTTAACTCCCTTAGTCCTTCACAGTGAAGATTATTAGTACAGTTTGTCAGGTCAATATCTCTATCTCTTTTCCAGCTCAGTTCTTACTCTGAACCTGAGATTATTTTTCAGTTTCAAGCTTGTAGTCATTTTAGGATATTTGATATTCTTTCAGCAGTTTTGTTTTTGAGCCACAAGAGGTTTTATACAGCATATATGTGTTGGTGCTCCCGAAGACCTGTTAATGGACTTGATGTGTAAAATCAGTGGCATTCCCAATTTTAAAGGCACCAGTGTGTAGGATTTAGAGAGATATATTGGCAGAAATTTAATATAATCTTTATAATTGTTTTCATGCATGGATAATGACCTGAATTCGATAATTGTGTTTTTGTTATCTTAAAAGGATTGTTTTCTCTTTTGCAGAACCTGTCATGTTTCTACATTGGCTTTAGATAGGTTCTTGTGTTTTTATGTTACTTGAAGACCACTGTAGGCTCCTCTACATGTATGGAAATGGTGGTTCTAGGGTGTATTCAGTGGGCTGCTATCTACAACTTCACCACTAGAAGAAACTAGATTCTACACACTGGTCCTTTTAAACACATTTACTTCCTCTTTTCTTTTTGCAACTTTATTTCAATGCCACACAGAAGTGAGTGTGAACCACTGGCTGCCTGGAGGATAAACTCATCCAAACGCTATGATTCACTTTGGAAAGTGGCTGCCAGTTATGTTATGTTGACATGATTAGTAGCAGAGTTTTCATCATTTCTCAAAGTCATCTCTTAAGATCTTCCTTACAGTTTTACCTGGGCAGGCTCACATCTGGTTCTCATTCATTTATTGTCAGAATGACAACGTACAATTGCATCACTGATTTGTCTTTGTCCTTTTCCTGGGGAAGCCTGTGCTCATACAAGACAACAATGAGCAATCACTTCAACAAAAGTGAGAAGTCTTTCTGCATGTGGACAATTCAATCTAACATTACTTGCTGGTTTTTGGTAACGGCTACGGATCCTATGAGCATTGACCATAGAACTGACGAGCGAGAATTAGCCTATCATTACATTAATGGTTCCAGTCATATGCAAACCTATTACACTAAGTTATGTGCAGTTACTTTAAAGATGGAATTCGGATGTTAAATGTTTGAAATCTTTTGCTGGTAAAAGGACCACGATGTTGTGTGATATGTAAAAAAGAAAAAGGTCAAAAATGGTTGATACTGCATTTCCATGAATATTCGCTTAGGCCCTGAGGTATAACTGCCATGTTAGTTGCATCATCAATGCCAATAAAAGTGCCTTCTGTATGATCACTAGGCCTTGAGCCAAAGACGAGTAACAGTAACAGCCTTGTAAAACGAAGAATGGTAACTTAAGATGTAATCGGATAAATTGGTTAATTCCCAAAGATGTAATATCCAGCGTCGGTGCAAAAATCCTTTCAGAAATTGCCGGACAAAATTTTCTGTCAAATCAATGGCCGTTCCGTTTTCCCCTACCTGAACTCCACTGTATTATTATCATCTTTATTTTATTCTAGCTAGGACATGTTTGTTAGCTACGAACACACACTGTTGAACTACATGATTGTAATGTTCCTTTTCATCATTAATTATGCCCTTTAGCTGTATAGACTGTTAACATTCTGGGTTATTTTAGTTTAAATAAACGTTGAGGGGTTGGAGGGCTATAGGAATCCATGTGTCAGCATAAAATGTTTATTAAATTTCTTTGTGGAGGAAAACTTACCGGGTTTGCTTCTGTATTGCCAAATATGTTTTAAAATGCTGTATTTTCTTACATGGAAAAGTGTTACATGAATGGTAGGAGGGTGCAGAGAAAAGAATCTGTTCAAATCCATATTCTCTTAAGGGAAAACTGTGGAAAAGGTTGACATGAGTAAATTTTTTATTGTTTCATTGTCATGTGGAAATGATCTACCATTAAAACATTCCCTCTGAAACTACCTGTTGCTTTTAGTTATTTAAATGAAATTGGCTTCATTGGGATTACTGCTGAGTTTAATCATCACATTGAAGGATGAGTCAACAATTTGTCTTAAAAACAATAGTCAAGGTTTTAAGGTTTCACTTAAAATTTAATTTGAACACGGCAGGAAAACTATCAGAGCTCCTTATAATAAACAACAATTAACAATTAAATCAAAAACCCTATACAACAACTAATAATAATGATATAAATATCGGAGAATAAGGGAATTCATATCTTTTTGAATCTTCAGCGAGGGACGAAAATATTTTACCGTAACAATCAATTGGACAGTTTAAGAGCATGAGGAATAAAGGGGAGTTCATACCCAGTTCATGAAAAGTTAAACAAGTTTTGTTTAATTTAATTCTCCACCTGTTCACACTGGCATTTAAAAGTCCTGTTTCCAGAGCTCAAACTTAAAATGAGGATTCAACAGTCTGAAGGTCCATGAATGTTAACCCCATTTATAGTCTTTTTAAAGCTAAATTCACTCTTTGTGTTTCTGTCCCTCAGTTCACCTTAGATACTTTTTTTCATCTGCTGAAACTCAAACATCAAGATTAACTTTGAAAAATATCAGCTTGGTCTGACTAACTCAGACGGCTAAAGATAAACTTTGGAATTCATGTTTGAACAGAACAAGGACTGGAGATGGAATAGATTGTCGTTTGAGCCGTATTATGGTGGATCACTAAATGGTGAATCTGAAGTAGAAGATTGATTAAACCAAGAAACACCTACTGACTATTGTTCTCAGACAGCAAGGTCAATATTCTATCAAGTTTCCCTGATGAAGTCATTGGTCATTACTTCCCTGATTTTACAACACTCCCTGCGATGACTAATCGGAACAGCATGTGACATATTGGTAAGTGGTGAAACTGTAGTAATAGTAGAAGTCTGTAACCTCCGCCAAGGAGACATGTTTTACGCCTGTCTGTTTTTCTGTGTCATAACGCAGAAACTACTAACTGGATTTCCACAAAAGTTGGTAGAGTGATGAGTAAAAAGAACCGATTCAAAAGGCACATACAGGACATAATATTCACTTCCTTTCATTTCAAGATTAGATTGACTAGAGACTGTTGGGCCTTACAGAGGATATATGCTCTAATGAGTGCCATTCTAGTTATAATTTTTACTTTTATTTATTCGTGAAAATAAAAGTATCGTGAGTATAAAGTTCTAAAGATACAGCTAAAAGAAGCATGTGTCGAAACCTTGATGTCAGTGTGACCATAAAATGATATTAATATGAGTCATGTCTCGCTGGTCAGAATCAGCACTGATAGAGACTCTGTTTATCGGTTTTAATGTTAGGAGGAAGTTGTTGAAAGAACAGCGTGTTCAAAGACGGACACCGATGCAATTATGTGACACAATTGTTGCGTAAACAGCAGTTGCAGAAGGACTGAATCCAATTGTGATGCAAAAATGAGGGGAAAACTTGCCTAACGGCTGATTTGCTATGCCAAAGTAAAGCTTTTTATAAATTGTCTTGTAAGTAAGTACACTTTCAGCCAGTGTGTTTGCAAAGACTAAAGCATGAATATTGTCCAGCTGTAACACAAAGGTCAAGCAGAGTCACTGATAGTGACAGGTCTGATTACAGTCACGCCACCATCCACAATCAATGCGTCATCATGCTACCCTCTCGGTTAAATATTATATTGACTTTTTGAATACATTCAGTTTGACTGTAAAGAACACGCACTACAAAGCTGCATCGTGAGTTAAGTTGAAAATGTTAGGGGGGGGGGGGGGGGGGGGAATCAATAAAATACAGTTTGCATATAGATCTCATTTTGTCTTTAATATCTAGATTCATATAAAAAAATAAAGCACTTCATTGGGATTACATTCAGCATTGTAATTCACATTGAAAGAATGTATCAAACTAGAGAAATGACAGGAACTAGTTTGGCGACAATTTTCCTTTACAGTGGCTTCGTGGTGTTATGTCATTTGTCTGGTGTTCTCTATCATCTGACTGGAGGAAAGGTCAGATTCTGTCACTGATGATTTTCATTGGTTTTTCACATCACCTTTTTATGGCAGCAACTGAGACGCACCACGTCACAAATCTATATCAGAACGTCCTGTAACAACTGAATGAGTTTCATTCATTTCATCCATTCTTAACTCACATTAGGTCTATCCTAAAGAAACAGTATCACAATTATAAACATTATTGTAAAATATGAACTCTGCTATTCAGCCCTAGAAGTTTTAATCAGCATCAAAGATTGTTTGAAACATGTTCAGAAACATGTTTCAGTTTGCTGGAAAACCTCTGAATAGTGTTGTTTGTTCATAAATGCACACCACAGAAATAGCATAGCTGAATTGTGTTTCATGGTGGTCTGACTTTTCACACACTGAGATGATTTCAAAGGACGTGTTTCAGTAAATTTCCTCAAGAGACATGAATTTCACCAGCAACTTCCCACAAAGTGTAGTGCTCACATGGTATCGAGCCTGTCCTGGTCCGGGTGCAGGTATCAGAGCGAGCAGGGGTACTTGGCCCAGGGTGGTAGTCTGCCTGTTTCGTTAGCCAGGCTCCAGTACCTCTGTCTCAGGATGAACGCTGCTGCTTTGGGCTGCCTCTGCCTGGTGAAAACACCCTTCTTGTTCCCCACCACACGGGTGATTCCTGCAGATCAACAACAACCTTGTCATGCACAGGACACAAAAACAAAGGAGCCTTTTGTCTGTTCATACGCAGATCAATTCATGTTTGAAGAGATTTTCTTTTAGAGTAAATTATGCCTCGTGTATTGGCAAAAGCAGGACAGCTAAGTTCAACTTATAAGTAATTGGAAGTGGGCAAAAATAGCTGTGTCTGTTGTCAGTCCAGGGGACAAGCTGAGAAAGTGGGCAAGAAATCAACGCTGGTGTTCCCACACTTATAGGATGCCACAGTGACACCTTTGGTATGACTTTCTAAAACGTATACAGTACGTTAAGCTTGAACAATGCAAAAAGAATGCAGAGCACCAACTGAATGTATCTGTATGTGTAGTAGTTTAAAGTTTGTCATATGCAACTTAACACAGGGTCAACGGTACGATGAAAAGAGTTAGTTGAGAAGGACCGGTCAGCTCAGCAGTGCAATTAGAGCAAAAGTTGAATTTAGATAAAAAGTATTCAGTATAAAGACCTTCATATAAAGAAAAAGTCAAATACAGTACTTGACTATAAAACTATACACATTCAAGTATGTACCCATGTATGCAGAAAAGTAAGAGAATATCTGCATTTATGTATCCACTTGTCTTAAATATGGTCAGATCATCATCTGATCTATGAGCAAACAATCTATTTTAACTAATAACACACACATTGTATGATTTTTATCCATATTAAATACATCACTCAAACATTCACGGTGTATGTTGGGAAACGTATGTGAAACGTTTAGCTGATGACGTCAAAGAAAGTTGTTTGTTGTCAGGAGTTACAAAAACCTGGAGTTTGACAAAGAAACATTCTGAGTTTGCTTTTTACAAGAAGCATCTGCTGATGTGAAGCATGTCTCGCAAAAAAGAACTCAGAAGAATTCTTAAATTTTTTTTTGATATGTAAAATGTTGGAAATGTTAAAGTGATTTTGAAGACTGTGAAAATTCATCTGTCCACAGTCAGACACATTAGCAGCTTTCATACGTGCACTGAACTTCGGATAATCTCCTGCATATTATCCGGAAGGGCTGTATGTGAGAACACAAATGTCCGCGAGAGTTGCTCCAGACCATTTCCAGAGTTTCTCCTTCCAGCCCTCGAGTAAGAACTCAAGATAATGTCCGAACAAGCTCGTGAGAATACAGCAGGATATTATCCAGAGGATTCACCGTGAGCGTCTTGATGACCCAGGTCAGAAGAGATGCAGTGGACTGACCTGAAGAGAAACATTCTCAAGCACGTGTGTGGGAATAATGTTTTGTGCAGGTCTGAGCTTCAGTTTCTGAAAAGTTGTTTGAGGTCATTATTCCTGCCAAAGGAGTTGGACCAGTTAAGATGACTTCTTCCAGCAGTACTGTGAAGGTTTAATGGGTGTGGTCCATAAACACACAAAAGACTATAATTGTTAGTGTGTTTGTCTATACATGTTACTTAGATGAAGATCAGATTATATTTTATTACAACTTAAAGGGATAGTTCACCCAGAAATGAAAACACCTGGATGACACCACACGAGCAGTATGGAGGCATGTTATGTTTTTTCTGTTGTTTTATTACATCTGAAGAATCGATCACCATTGACTTCAATTGATTCAATTCTGCTCTAACAAAGTTTACCGCTGAGACTCCAGAAGTGTTTTGTGGACTCAAACATCTCACCCACCCCTCCATCAGCATAGTGGTGAGTAGATGATGAATGAATTTTCATTTTTCAGTGAAGTATCCCTTTAATGCAAGACGTCAGTATCATATAAGAAAGTGAAACTTGGGAAATGTGAAGAAGTAAAGAAACCTGGTTATTAATATCCCTGTATGATTCTCACATCAGGTTCCTGTTCATCTGTGCAGGAGTCTCTTCTGACTCCTCCACATCCCACACAATCATTTGTCTCATACTGAGCTGCAGGTTTTAGCACTATGAGGCTTTCACTTATTGATATCTAGACTTTATGATCTGATGTTTATTGTAATTCTATTTTTGGAACCCTTTTTCCATAATATAATTTACAATTACAAGCATTTTAGGTCTGCATTATAATTAGTTCCAAAAAATATTTAGATTTTGCAGGTAAATATCGGAGTTTGCATATTCTCCCTATGTCAGTATGAGTTTTCTTCAGGTACTTCGGCTTCCTCCCACAGTCCAAAGACATGTAGATTGCTCTTAGGTTATTGAAGCCCTCTTTTCTACTGGTCAAAAAACTGAATGGGCTAATTTGGTATAGGGATGGGGAAGTATATAGGGTTAGAGCGCTCTGAGGGTTAACCCTTTTTTTTAGCAAAAAAACCCCCATAACAATATACGTATTACACCAGTGGAAAGACGTTATGACACAACGTGATTTAGGTATGCATGCTTTAGGCTTAACTATCCAATAGGATGCGAACACCTACATGTAACAAAGAGAGTGACAGCACTTCTAGCCATTCATGGATCTGCTGTTAGAATGGGTGACGCAATTAGAGGGAGATATATTGGGATGCTGTGTGAGACATCTTCAGACTTGGGGTGACAATTGTTCATGTTACTCTGTTGGCATTTGTATATTGTTCCACCTGTAGTGTCCCTCTCAGCATCAGGTGTTAATGCAGGGTGAGCAGTGTGTGTTGTTCTACAGGTTGCTGTGCTTTGCGGCTCTCGTACCTTGTGCAGTCATGAAATCAGCAAAGTTCCAGATAAGTTCACCGACAACATACTGCCTCCTCTTCTGGTCAAACACGTCGTGGTAGTTCTGCAGGACAACCTTCTGGTACTCCTCAGTAAACATCATGGGTGGGTCCTGGAGCATGAAAAGAAAGCTGTCTTAGGAGACTACAAAACATGAAAATATAACTGTTGAGTCATTGAATGTGCATGTGTGTAATTCCTCACACTGTGAAGCCCTGGCACTGCATCTGCCCCATATTCGCTCTGAATGATGGGTTTCTGGTACTTTCCATACCAGTTCTCAAACTGAGTGTTGAGCTGGATGGAGATGACCTCCAGGTGGCCTGGATCATGGTACCAGGAGAAGTAACTGTTCACACAGATCACATCCACATAGGGAGCCTGGGGACATGATAGAATACATGACTTACAGAGATACTTAAAACACAGTTTGATAAACAGAAATCTCAAATAAAGACTGTGACAATAACCTCAACTCCTTATAGATTCACATTTTCAAGAAGTAGCAGTTATTTGTTGTAAAGAAAAATATATAGTTTCGTGCATGACATGTGGAGACTTTTTCACCAAGACAGGGCGTTGCAGCAGTGTCTGCTCACAAGTTCAGAGTTGGCTGCCCTTCAGTAAATTAACAGCGTTGGAATCATGAACTCAGAGAAACTATGTTCACCAAGCCGGGGGCCATCACAACTTCGGGGCTGCAGTAGTCAGTGTTTCTAATCAGAGGCTTTAAGATACAAACATCAGCCCTAAAGACATTACTCACAGCACAGGAATGTGAAAAACTCTCAAGGATGTCAACAAGAGCTTCAGAATTTGAGCAGATAAAACTCTGAAGGATAACTTGACAACCCAACTTTTACTCCCTTATTTTTCCACCAAGCACTGCATTTGATTCACCAGAGACCATAACGATATTGTACAAGAAGATTCAGTCAAGTGTCACGATCAGAGTTGCAGCACTGAGAGGCACAAAATTAAATTTTTTGCCCCTTTTTTTTCTGTAAATGTTCTCCACATGAACGGGTAAAAAAAAACGAAAGGCCGCTGCACAAGGTGCATGATTCAGAAGGGTAGTCACCTAATCATGGGTGTGTTTCGGGTGCAACATACAATAAAACCAATCAGAGCTCCACCTGCCATTCTCTTTCAAATCCACCTTAGCAGATAGCTATTTTGAGGGTTTGCATGAGGATTGATTTGCCCGGTAGTAGAAAGAACACAGCAAAGGAAATTTAATACGGAAGATATGGACAAACTATGTTTTAACAAGCAGTGTGTATTCAAATTGTGCACCCAACGATGCAGGTGAAAGGCTGTACAGTGAAATACTGCGCCATTGACTTCAAACCTGGTTTTGGTTAGTTATAAGTTAAAATGCTTTCCAGTGCCTTAAGATAGCATGCACCAACAACACATCACGTGTCTGACCACAACTAATTTTCTCACCTGGGTGTACTGCTGATATTGTAATGAGAAAAGACTCACCCCTTTGTCCCTAGCATAGTTACTATCTGTGATGTAAGTGACAGGCCGGGTAGGGTCCAGAGCTTTGGTGTGTTTTATCAAGGTTCTGGAGGAAAAACAAAGGGGAGTGAATTGTAAATGTGAAAACAGTTGAATCAAAAGTTACACATGAATTTGTACCCTAGATTTCCTGTATGTTCACTCTGCCCACCACACACATACATTCCTATACTGCTTTACTATGGCCATTTGGCAGGTGGAGTATTTCTTTGCCCTCCTGTCTCCCTGAAACCTCGGGTCATTACTGAGCTCCAGTTTTGACTGTTCAGGGCGGCTCCATTACTACTCGCACTGCATTCCATGCATTAGTGTACAGGGATAGGCTGCTGTGACTGACAGACAAATCAGTACCTCTGTTACAGACACCCATGCAGACAGCTCACAAATGCCCTACATTTTTTGGTCATTCAGGGGTGTCGTGATGACACATTTCTTCTCTGTCTCTACACTGTTGACTATCAAATAAAGGCAAAATGCAAAACAAGGGGAAACATCTAAAAAGTAATACAAGTATTTCCAGCAACAGACAAGCCAAAAAGTCACATTGTGTGAGAATAATTATTTCATGGGTGGGTCCATTCAGTGCAGTGCTTCACATCTAAAAACACACCAACACTCACTTGAAATAAAATTCAGCAGGTGGCATCTCCGAAGCGGGCTCGTTGGCCACTGACCACATGACTACAGAAGGATGGTTCTTGTCCCGACGTACAAGCTCATCCATGACGACCAGGTGATGGTTGAGGGAGGCGTTTCTAAAACTACGACTAGTTCGGCAAAGTACAAAGACAGAGTATATTAGAAAAAAATTATTGAATGTGTTGTATTGACATTGGCTTGGAAAACGTTTTCAACTTGGCTTCTAAAACACATTCATGTATCTTAACACAATTTAACACAAAGACTATGAGTCTACCACCATACTGGCAGCTCTGTGGTACTGTGCCTGGGAACATGCTCACAATGACAATGCTAATATGTTTATTTAGTAGCTATAAAGTTAATCATGGTCACCAATGAATTTTTTTAATGTGTAAGCAAACTGAAGTGCATCCGGGATTTATGATAATGGTGATTCTTTTTGCAGGTATTTAGACATAAACTGGAATTTTGACCTCATAATGGTGTTATTTGTAATAAAAGTGAAGGGTGCATCACAGTGATTCAAATTCATCCCGATGGGGACATGAATGTGTGTTATAAATTTGAATTTTTTTCAATCAATACAATGCTGGGATATTTAACTGCAAAAGAATCGACAGCTTCGATCACTGGGATAAGATGTGTAAAGGTAAAAATAAAACAATCTAAATGCTGAGCTGTTTCTGAGCAAATCAAACTGAACTAACCTGCATTTAATTAATTCAACTGGATGAACTTTCATTTAGTTTTTCACTAAAATACTAGTGGTTTTGTTAGTGGGTGAGTCCAGTGTTAAATGTAGCCTGCATCGCACAATACTTTAAATTGGGTGAGGTTTCCAGCATGTATATTCATTTTGTGGCTCAAATTAAACAGCAGACATGAGGTTTTCAAGAATAGTGATAGCGAGCATCAGGGGTAAGTTGGTGATCTGTCCTCATAAACTGGTTCTAAAAGTAAAATGGTAATGCTGTTGACCCCTTTGAAATGTCACCCAAAGGTCAGAGACACTCACATGTCTTTGATGCCCACTCCCGGACACTCATCGATCACTACGATGCCGTGACGATCACACATCTGCAGGATCTCCTCAGCGTACGGGTAGTGGCTGGTGCGGAACGAGTTGGCCCCCAACCACTTCAGTAAGTTAAAGTCCTTGATAATCAGGGGCCAATCCAAGCCTTTACCTCGAATCTAACACGCAAGGTCAACAGAAGAATTGCATTAGATTACTGAGCTGGATCCACTTTTTCCAGAACATATCTTTAGTTAACATATTCATGTCTATTAATCAGAAATTGTCTGAAGATGCTACTGCAGCTAGCGTAAGCATTGGGAACGGTAAGCTTCCTTCAATGAGACTGAATGAGAGTAGTTCCTCTTGTTAAGGATTTGCTGCCCTCTAGTGGTACTCACGTCAGAATCCTCATGTTTATTGACTCCATGGAAGTAGAAGGGCTTGTTGTTGATGAGGAACTTGGTGCTGGTCACGTTAACAGTGCGGATGCCGACTGGTAGAGAGTACACATCTTCATAAGTTGATCTCTCATCGGCTGCCATTAACTGAACCTGGAATTAGAAGTGAACAAGTGGCAATTTCAAAAAGTTGTATTTCTCTGTATCTCAGCCAGATCCTGCAGACCGGTACACATGCGTACCGGACCGAAAGGCCCATACCAGAAATTTTCGGTTCAGATACATGTATCATTACACCCCTAATGATTACACAACTACAGTGAGTTCAGAAGATCATTCACAACTTACACCTCAAGTGCCCTTCAAGTTAACGACATGCAGCTAAAACGCTCATGTGGACTGAGATTGTTTTAGTTTTTAAACGCTGGTTTAAAATGAAAACATATTAGTATGGATGTAGCCAGTGATCTGACGCTTGAAGCAAACTAAGTCATTTTGTCATGCAGGCTGTCTTACCTCCAAAGTGTAAAGATAACCTGGACTCTCATGCATCAAAAACGGCCACCACAGATTGACATCCACTACTTTGAGCACTCCAGATGGTTCACTGGAGGAGGCCACAGACTGTCTGTCTTTGTCCAGCAGAGTGACCTTCAGGGTGGCTGAAGTAGCACCTTGGACTGATACTGCGTATTTGACCAGACCTAAAACACAGGAGCAAACACTTATGTATAATGAACAGACATAAACTACAATTTTTGTAAATCACCAGTTTGCATGTTAGAAATTAAATAAATAAGTTGTTTAGTTGCATTAATTTACCAGTGTTATCCAAGAAGTCAGTCACCACAGTGATGTCATCCACATACGCTTTAGGAGTAGTGTACAGCAACACAGGACGATGTAGCCCAGCATAGTTGAAGAAATCAAAGTAGATGTTTTGCACAAAAAAACCTTTAGGATACCTGTAGAGCAAATACACTGTAGTGGGCATTTTCACTTTTTTTTTTAAAGCATTTAGTTGATTAGTTTAGAGAAAAAATGTTAGTTGCAGCCTGACACCAAAGTCTGAATCTCTAAATCAAATGCCTCTAAAACTATAAAAGATGTTAAAATATACGGTGTTGCAGCCGAATCCAATACAAGTAACTGGTGACCACTTCTTCAGACGTAATAAAACAACAGAAAAAAACACAACATGCCTCAATACTGCTCGTGTGGTGTCATCCGAGTGCCCGGAAAAAAATCTCACCCTTGGGCGAGAGTTTGTGTGCAGTGTGTTGTCCGGTGTGTATGTGAACGTGAATGTTGCTCCGAGAAGTGTTTTATGGACTCAAACACTTCACCCCCCGCTCCATTGGCATAGTGGTGAGTAGATAATGAGTGCATTTTCATTTTTCTGTGAACTATCCCTTTAAGATTTTGCATCAAATCAGTGTTTTATTTAACACTTTGGAGAGTGAGGTTACTTGGTGCGGTCATCCATGTGCTGGATGTTTCCTGGAGGAAGCGTATCCAGAGTCAGGGTGTTGTTGACAGCGATGGTGATCCTGCATGGCGAAGTAGGGTCCTTGCGGATTACACTGCCTATATCAGCCTCAAAAGGAAGATGGCCACCTTTATGCTCTGTCACTTTCACCCCGTTCACCCACTGCAAAGGTGGAGAGAACAGGTAAAGAGTTTTTTTTTAATAAGACAGAAAGTTAAGTTTGAAAGGGGGGGGAGACAACAGGGGGTGACATGCTGAGGCTCCAAGCCTCAAAATGGGGCGCAAGCTCTATCAGGTAAGCTATACAGCCCCCATAGAGAGTGATTTAGACGAAGGATGATGACATGAACTTAGTAGTTGGCTTTAACACATTGACTGGCTATTGAAAACTTGCTAGAGTTGATAGGAAGGAGACTTGTGTGATACTCACCACCACTGAATAATAGTGAGCACTTCCCACTCTGAGAACCACTCTGGTTCCCTCATCTGCGACCCAGCGGGCAGGCACCACCACCTCTCGCTCGTACCACACCCAGCCAATGAAATCTCTTAGTGCGGGGTCCTGGGTGATGTCATTGTAGCTGGCAGGAACCGGCATGTCAATCACTGGGCCAGTCTAGGGGAAATGAAGCAATCAATTTCAGTGAACATTGTTTTACTTCTAACACTGTAACAGATTATAAATCTCTGTTGGACCCAAGCCTGAGGGTCCAGGACCTCACAACATTAACCTGAGAGGTCAAAAGATGATCAAAGTTTTAGTTCATAAATACAATGGATCACAGTGGACATTAAGACTAAAATCATGGGGTAAGTGACACCACAGCAGCAGTATGGAGGCCTTTTATTTTTTTTCTGTGAAAAAGAATCAGTCACCATTTACTTAAATTGCGTTGAGTTTACCCCTAAAACTCCAGAAGTGTTTTGTGGACTCGAATAATTCACCAACCCCTCTATAGTGGTGAGTAGATAATGAGTAAAATCTGTGTAGTGCCACGAAAAATCACTTGGTCGTACCGGTGCACCTGCATTAAGCTGCTCTGTCTCTCATCTCCTCTCAGGCCCAGGGCCCCGCCCCCTGTCACTCACCGACTGACACACTGTGTCAGTGAAGTAGAGATAAAAGAGGAGAACCCGTTAACGTTAACAAGGCGGTACATGTCGGACAGTGGCAACATAAGTGTGAATACAGAGTTTCAACGATGGACCACCAATGATAAATTATTTGCGCAGCTGTTTCAGGATCAGAGCAGAAGCAGTGGTTGGTTTGAGTCTCTGTCTTAGTGTCCTCCCTCCACACTCCTGCTGACCTGAGCTCACTTTACACTTTACCAATAAACACCAACACTAATCACAAGTTATCAGGACCAGAACTGAACTGAAGTTTAATTCGGTTTGTTTGATTGCTCCAGTGTTCGTGACCACACACACACACACACACACACACACACACACACACACACACACACACACACACACACACAGAGGAAACGCTGGAATATTAACCTAATACAATACAAAGCTAAAAGCTCATGTAAATCATAACCAGCCCATCCTGTTTACTAACATATATCTTGTACCTGATGTTTAATATTTATTCAGGAGCAACTTTTGTTAACAGCGCCTGAGAGCCCTAGAGGTAGTAGTAGGATGACGCCGAGGACGACTGCTGTGTCTCAAGCTCCCCCATTCTATTTTTTGTTGTTGTGTGTAGTTTTCTTTCTAAATATTTTTGAGCATGGTTAGAGGGACCCAAGAATTTCATAGCCAGCGACTGCTGTATGTAATTGTTGTGCACATGAATAATAAAGTCTTGAAGTCATTTTATTTATTGTAGGGGTCATGAGGTGTCAAAAAGCAGACTGCTTAATTCTAAGGTGTCCCAGGCCATAAAGGAAGGAGCCATTATAATTATCACTTTGTTTTAATGGGCTACATGTTGATCTGGTATAAAGTTGGACATTGGATGGTAAATAATGATTTTGGCAAACAGTTTTTTTCTTGGCTGTTGTGACAATAACAGACTGATAGCAACAGCGGAGGATCCATGTTTTTTCCTAAATCAGGGGCCATAAAGGGGCCGCAATTTACACAGCGGGGCCGATTATATGTCCAACATCCATGAACTTACTGATTAAGTAAGGTGCACATTTAAGTCATTGCTTGTTTTCTGTCAGCTCTCTAGCTTTGAGCAAAGCCGCACACCATTGAATACATTTTGAAATGTGTTCCTTTATTAACCACACTGTGTTCTTCAAAAATAATTAGAAAATAAAAATCCTCATTTTGGGGTTAGTACTGTTAGTAAGTGATTAAACAATTTGAATAAAGAAGGGGCACTGAAGGGGCCAATCAGATTTCGACTAGGGCCAGTGATCCACCTGGCCCCGCCCCCTCTAAACGGTCTCAGTAGTGTAACGTGTTGTTGTTAATGTGTCTTATGCTGAGAAGTTGTCGGTCTATAAACGGCTGCATGATGTTTACAGGTTGTGCATCAGTGCAGATGAGTGTAGGTGAACTCCACAGACATTTCAAACTCTTGATCTAAACAGTGAGACAAACAGAGCTGCTGCTTCGCCGCGTCCCGCTCACCTCTGCCAGGCGGCTCTGGTACCATGCCCTGTCGAAGCCCTGGTTCCTGTTGGGGGACATGTCCGCCCTGAAGTCCCAGCGGCCGCTCAGCTCCTTCAGCTCTCTGGAGGAGGACTCCCGGGGGAAGAGCAAGCCGCCGCTCAGCGGACACACCGCGTCCATCAAGGCCCACACACACAGAGCCCCGAGCACAGCGGACACCCCAGGTACACACATCGTGCACACACTGAACCTGCGGCCACAACAACAAACTCTTCTTCCTCATTCGGTCACGTGTAATCCCTCTGTAGTCACGTGACCATAGAGCCGCTTTCCCTGCAGTCGGAAATTTAAAACTTAAATTAAACATAGTTGAAAGAATCCCCCTAGAATATATAATAAAATAAATGTATGAGACTTGCTCATGCCTGATACAACACTCTACATATTGTGAGATCATTTATTGAATATTTGTGTCACATTAAATACTTTTTTTAATATGTCAGTTAATGCTATTTGGAAGTTAAATTTCACAGGAAGCACCTGAAGCGTCCTGTCTTCTTTCCCCACCAAATTAAAAGCCTCGACCTAGCAGATGTCAAGGTCGTCATCAATAGAAATAAAGAGAATAAACAATCTATAACACCAGGAAAGTTCCCCCCCCAAATCACAATCACATTATATATTCACCTCTGGTTTTAAGTCTGCACCAGTGAATAAGTGACACTAGATGGCGCAATACACTCGTACATAAATGTCAACAGCAGAGCTCAAAGGCATCAATTCCTCCACATTCACAAAATTCCCTCCAGCTCACGGTAGCCATGTACAGTAGTGATAAAGTAATTCTAGGTTCAGTATTTATTTAATTTGAGCTTAATTAGTAATTAATTGGGCCCCCATTTGCCTGGGTTTGGCTCAGTGTGTAATCCAGCCCTGAATAAGGATTCACAGTTTGGGATATTTTGGAAGAGTTGGGCTGTAACAAAATCACAGAATGTACTTTCAAACTATGACCTATGTCTCTAAACCCATCCACTACGACACCAGCATAATAGTAATGTTTGTATTTCACACATTACATCCACCAGTTCATTGAGCAAAGACATATGTTTTAGCTCCATGTCAGACCCCTTTTGAATCAGTTGCAGGTTGTACTGTACAGGTTGTACACTTCGCCCCACCGGCCAAACGCATTGACCATGAACTGCATTGTTCCCAGTTCCTGGCTGCCGGCTGGAGACCGTCCTAACTTGTTCTACCCTGTCTGTCTCTCCCCTCATGTGCTGCCATCTGTCTACCAGCAAATTGTTAATAAAGGCATAAAATTATGAAACAAATCCTCTGTCTTTCCAGCATCGGTTTTCTGGTGGCCCAGTACGGCTGAATCATGACGGAAGAACTGGGACTATATGTTGCAAGTGCATTCTGAGAAAGTGTGCTGACATGATCCTATTTTGGTTTGTGGATTCTGAGGGTTAGATTATTTAATTTGCAAGAGAGATTAAGATTTTTGTTTCTGCAGATATGTGAGAACATCATTAAAGCCCTTAAACATAAAAATCCTAACTGTAAACGCATCAACATTGTCAAAGGAAGTATTGGCCTTTTTCACAGCATGACATGACATTTTGAAATGTCACTGCGGGAAAAGCATGGGTGTGAATAATAAAATGAATGATGGCTGAGTTCCATTTAGCTGCTTCAGTTTCAGGGCCCTTGTGTTGTACTTGCTGCCTCATTGTCACACTGTCAAGATTTACTGGGACACTTTAACTGAACAGAACCATCACTCAGGTTGTCAGTAACAAGTGTGCTTTCCCTACTGTGACATGTCACATGTACAGTAGGTTATGTTCTCCAGAGCACACACTATGTTCTGTTGGAATGTACTGAACTGAGCATATTGGAGAGATATGGATGTGTTTATAATTTACATTCTTTAATCATCTTTTTGGACAATCTTTGACCATGAACGAGTGGAGGTTTCGACTTGAATCTCACTAAATGGATACACGCATGTCTCAGTCCACTTGCACTGAGACATGCAAAACAGGGGACACTGACTTATTCTCTTATGTCCCCCAGCCGTGATTAGTATCAATTGATGTGTGTTTTCCTTTTTCCATGTAACTTTTCAATCTCAGAGGGAGAGACTCCTCAGACTGTTGCAGACTTGATTTTTTTGTAATTTCAATTTTTATTATTTTATTTTTATGGCAAAACACTGTAGAATACTATGAAGCAGATACAATACAACTAATTTACACAGAAGAGGATGAAATATAATAAATCTGTGGAGACTGAGGATGTATAGCCATTAATTGGCATGTATAATTCCTTTTTCTGCTCATCTTGACATGAAGCCAGAAGTGTTCCCATGTCTCAGTTGTATTCCCTCCATTATTAATTCTGCCCAACATGAGTTCATATGATGAAATCTTAATCATTTTATTTTTCCATTCTTCCTCCATGGGACATCTAGCATTTGTTTTGTAATATGAGTCTTGCAGCCGTGATAAGACCAGCTTTTAAAACAATGAATTTGTTATTTGTTGACTAAGGCATCATTGTTCTGTTGCCAAGGAGACAAATCTAGGGTAAGATGTTGGAGCTGTACTCTCCATTATAGTTTTTTTTTATTTTACTTCTGAGTCATGTCCCTTATTTTTTACATGACCCTCTGGTTCGGCTTCAAAAATGTTTGTCCTGATTCATTCTTGGAGAGGGTGCTTTCACATTAACCAACTGACACTGTGCACAAACGCTCCAGACACAGAGGTGATCAAGTGAATTTAATGCAGGATTTTTTTTGTTAAGGTTATGATGTCTGAATGGAGAAGAGTCAGATTTACTTTGCAACTAAAGCACAACGAAGACAGATATGTAATTAAGTGGTTCAGAGAGCGACTCCAAACTATTCATAGCGCTGCCATCTGGCTGGAATGAATGTAAGGTTAATGGAGAGTTCAGTGTTAATTTCCTGTCTCAAGTCATTTTCCAACCAATTAATTTTGGATGTTTCAATTACTCTATTTTTGTAGCATTTAACCATCATTGGGTTTCCAACCCATGTCTTTGATATCTTGTTCAACATGTTTATTCTTTGGTGACCATCATAACTTACAATTATGTTTTGCCAAATTCTGCATGTTTTCAACTTTTCCATCACTATTCTGTTGATTTAGGTGGGTCTAGACAACAATTACGTTTTCGGACATCAATGCAGAATTGAGTAAAGCTTTGATAATGACAAAAGACACAAATCTCTAAGTGTCTATCCACAACTTCATTAGACCAATCTTTTTCTCGTTTCCTGCAGGCTCTTACTCTTTCTTTGCAGGAGGTGCTCATTTTCTATTTTCCCACATTGTTTTGACTCTGTGCCAAATGTTATGACTTCTCTACATATCTACTTCAAAACCAAACTTCACCCGCTTACATCACACACACACACACACACACACACACACACACACACACACACACACACACACACACACACACACACACACACACACACACACACACACACACACAGAGGATTTTGCATTGACTTCCATTCATTGTGGACAGCCCAACCAAAACCATGACCAAATTTATACATAAACCTAACCTTAACCTATATCTCAGAAATGAAGTTTGGACCCATTAGGCCTGGGCTTTGTTATTTTTATGGTCAGTGTTTATGCTGGAGAAGGACTTAAAGAGGTAACAAATGAGTAGACACACATGCATGAACACACATACACACACACACAGAGCTGTGGGCTTAAGTCATAACCTTGACTTGGGCAACAACCGAAGTCAGAATTTTTGCTAATGTGCTTTTCAAGGGCCTGCTGCGCCCACATTACATCAGTGATTAAGGAGACACTGACATGTTCGGAGCCTCAGCTCTGACTTATACAAATACATTGTCTTCCACCAACAGATCATGTGAAGTACAAACCACAACATACAGGCAGAGCTGGGATGGAGGAAGATTAGTTACTGGGTTAAGTATTCAGTGCAGGTAAGAATGCAGAGTACAGCAGTCTGACCAAAGTACATCTAGAACTGAACACTCAGAGATATTAAGATATTCTTGAATGATTATCTCAATCTGCTGACATAGTTAGTAACCAGACATTTCATATTCTCTGATAATATCCACAGTCTGTTCGCTAATTGACAGCTTGCATTTATTTTTGTGAAAGAACTGAAGTTGCTCTTGATTATCTACCTACTAACTTCTGTCTGTCTATATGTGGAACGCATATCCTGTGAACCGTTCATCTAATCTGTTTCACACTTGGCATGTGTATGCTCAGTACCCAGAGGAAGTGCAGTGTTGAATTTGGTGCAATTTCGACACATGACATTGACACTTGTTGAATAAGCAGGTGACCAGCGCTCTGTAGCAGTGAGTTGGGGCCTGGCATTGTGCCTTGAGTCTGTGGACCGAGTTGAACATGTCTTCTACGTCCTCTGATAAACTACAGCAGCGGTCTGCAACTGGCAGCCTCTGGGCCAAAACTGCACCAGCAATCATGTCCACATTATTTTAATTTCACCATATCAGACTGCCACAGACATTCACCAGTGTTGCGGCTGCTGATCTCGGTCATAGCAACAGCTTTCATAGAATCGCTCCCTCTTTTGTCATCAATGTACAAGCACAACCTTCGTTTTGTTGCTGCAATGCTTTATATTCAGCTGAACTAAAGAGCTTGTGCTTAGGGTTAGGGTTAGCTTTAGCTTAAAAAGTTGTGAACTTGGGTCTGAAGATTGTGTTTGTTGCTGAACACGCCTGAAATAGTGAAATACTGAAATAGCCAATGTGTAGTGTATGAAAAAACAACACCAGTTTTGTAAATCATTCAAACTTATACATAAACCACAGACGTGAACAGTAATGAAGCAAATTCAGTTTCATATTATTAAAAGCACTGACTATAATTATTGCAGATAAACCAGATAGGATGAACACACAGTTTTCTAACTTCACACTGCACCATAAACTGTTTATAAAAAGCTCTGCACAAAATGTCTAGTACACAAACGATAAGAAGTGACTGTATATTGTTGAACTGTTTGAGGAGGACTCACTAATGACAGGGGATAATTCTGAAGTAGCTCTAGAGAATTAACACAGGACAAGAGAGCAGACCATTACAAACAGGCATGTTTACGACAAGCACTGCACCAGTCTATTGAAAGCCATTTATCTGGTGGACGATCTTTTTATATGTTAACACAAAGTTTGAACACGCTTGATAACATCTATCATTTGTGTAGCTGAATAAACCGAAACACATTACGGTGTTATCATACACTGTGACGACCGACTTCAGTTGGCTTAACCATTTGTATTGTCTCTTCGTGTCTAATAATAGTAACCCAGTTATTAAGAGAAACACACTGCTGCTAATTAACTGGTTCCAGTGTGGTGCGGATGTACTTGTGTGTTTCCTATAGTGCTCACTGCATCCTGTCTCCTTTCTTTGTGTCCACTCTGCTTGGATAAACATTTGCTGCTTGGTAGAACATCTGATAAGGAGCCAGAATGAAGTGGCTTTGCTGCTGAACGCCTCAGGACACAAAACCAAACCAGCGAGCTCCGCACCAGCTTGTCAGTGTATTTAATTCCCTAAGAGACAGGGTATTACATTTATTTGTGGTAGGTTTGTGTGAGACATAAGGAAATAAAACAAAAGCACAGAAGGGACTTTTCTTGTCTTTTACACACCGATGTCAATCAGAGCAGAAGGAAGGAGGGGTCTCTTCGGCTCTGTTCTTCTACTACAAGTTTGTGCCCAGTGAACATGTGTTACAAGGTGAATGCGGTCGTTGGGACAGCTTGCTGCGTGCCATCGCTCCACGTCCTCTGTCGTGTTGTGTTCAATCACCTGGAATATTTTTAGTAACTCCTGACTGCTGTGACAAGAGCTTCTAATGCAATAAAAAGCACAAAACAACCCTAATGAGACAATAAAGTTCTCTTCATGATGCCACAATTCTTTGGCAGAGTTATAAGGTGTGGCAATTGTCCTTGCCACGGGGCTCTCCCACACACGGCCAGAGACGGAAGTGTTCCTCTTAAACATTCTTTATTCACAAATAAACATAAATTCAAACTACAACTTAAAGTAGACTGGCTTTGCAGCTCAGTCCGGGCGTCTCTCCAGTGTCGGCGTCTCTCCAGTGTCGGCGTCTCTGGGTTCGTCCTGAGGCAGTGCAGACGCTGCCTTTTAAGCACGAGGACCAATCAGCTAACAGCTCTCACCTGCGCTGATTGATCCTCTCTAGCAGGTGAGGGGGCTCTCCCAGCCCCCTCACCTCCACATAAGGCATTGCATCCAATTTTAGCCATTAATAGATAATCAGGTTAGTTGAACATTGTAAATGGAGGAGTCAATGTTTTGCTAAAACAGGTTAAGACGCAGGAAGCAGAAGGAATCTAGTCAGGTGACGGATGACAGTTTTTTATCTGACAGACATTTTACAGAAATACAAAGAAGAGTTTAGATTATTAATGTCACAGATTTTTGTTCTGCAATTGTTTGCTGTCAATTTGCAGCTTATTATTGCATAATAAAATAAAAATTATAATAATAATAACAAGTAATTTGATTTCACGACATTTGCTAGACACCCAAGGACAAATAAAAACATGAATAATTTAAGTAAAGCCAAGGGTTGAAGTGGGATTAGGAGGCAATAATATATTTTCTTGCTGTTTTTATCTTTTTTACTTTAAATGCACAACCGTTCCTCTGCAGAGATATGAATGTGATGCATGGTGAAGAAGACCATTAGAAGGGTGTAGCTGCACGGAGGGTCCAGAGAAGCTCCGTCAGATAGAAGTAGTGGCAGATTGGCTGTGTGGGCGCATGACTGAGTAGGAAGCCGTCTCCCTCTGTGCCAGGGTTTCGCACTGCCAAAACCACGGCTGTGATCAGGAGCCTGCAGAACCACCAGCACCTCAGCAGGGACGCGCTCTCTCCTCCACACCTTAATAATGGCTACTTTCCTGCAGTAATGTAGAGTTTTAGGAGGTGACATCGGTTATCTCTGTTGCAGCTGTAGATTGATAGTATGACCTCAAGGAGCAAAACAGCAAAGGTTCTCATCTGTCAAAGTGTATGTCAGATCTGGGAGTTTTATAAGAACCCAGGACCTATGTGTTGAAGAATAAAAAAAAAAAAAAAGAAAACATAACAGCAGACTGGTGCAGGCTTCTCCCAGTGGACACATATGTGAGACAGCAGCTCCTGACACCATAATGTGTGAGCTGAGAGCGCCACAGGCTCACAGGCCCAGCTCTATCGATTTTAATTCCAGTTTGCAGTCCTCTTCCTGTCCAGAGAGGGTGAAGGAGATATACTGCATGATGGCTGTATCACCATCACGACCTGGAGAAACAGGGTCATTTTCACAGAGAGCCGTTATGGATCACAATGACTTCTACACTCCAAACTGCAGTCACAGCTGCCAGTAGGTGAGGGACGAAAGCCGCTAAAGATTAACTGTTTCACTGCAACCTGTTAATGGCTGTCACAGGTCATGTGGCTGGAGCTGTGGAGGGAAACATATTAGGTTTCATGGGAGCAGGTCAGAGCAGAGGTCAGGAACCTTTGTGCAAATTTGGATGCCTCATCATTTTTAGTGATAGGAAGCAGGTGTACTACTGTCAGCTGCTCACATTGTTGTGCCACACTTGATTAATTATTAATCAAATGACCACATAAGGAATTGTCTGCATTAGAAACAAAAGACTGCAGATTTCTTTTACAGAATTATATCACGTGCATCATGACTGCACATCGTTACGCTTTGGTTTGCATGAGCCAGACTGATAAAAAGTCATATGCTGCCTCGGAATTCATTCATTTCTTTTATTCGCTTATGAACGGAGCTCCTGGAAATATGATTTGTTTTGAGGCAGTTCTTGTATTCCAACACCTTGTGGGTGGATGATACACACTGATCGTGGGCGGATGATTTCTCCCCATCTCTGTGCTCGCCGTGCCAATGGTGCATGAGAGAGGGAAAATAAGTCGGAGTGAAGATGGAGAGGAGGATTAGGAGGAGAGGGGGGGAGCCATTCCTTGTGTCTTCTCTCACTGTTCTCAAGTGGAAATGAGAGTGTTGCATAATTCATAGCCTGTGGGTGGTGAATAATGAATATGTGCAAGTGATTAAAGGATACATGTTGATGAGCAGAGCCCGATAGAGACAGGAGGGCTTCCCCCCCGCTGAGTGATCCCTCACCTGCTTCACCAAAAAGAACTACTCTAGAATAGAGGAGCTAAAATAGACAAACAATTGAGCACAAAGTGTTCAACGTGCACTGTGAGCTTGAAAATACAACACAGGGTATATCCATGTGCTCTGCTTGATGTGGGCTTTTGTTTTTTGCTCCGAAGCTCTCTGAATTCCATAAAACTCTGTAAATGGAATGAAAAGGAGAATCCATGTTTAAAGATGGTGAATAATACATCGCTGCAGCATCACGCAGAGTCGTGTCTGCATGCAGGGGGTTCCTATAGAGGGAGGGTTGGGAGGAGAGCTGGTGCATCTGGGGTTTATCTCCCTCTCCCCATCACACTCTCTTTTTCAGTGTGTGTTTGTGTGTGTGTGTGTGTGTGTGTGTGTGTGTGTGTGTGTGTGTGTGTGTGTGTGTGTGTGTGTGTGTGAGTGTGAGAGAGAGAGAGAGAGAGAGAGAGAGAGAGAAAGCACATAATTGAGTCTGTGTGAAGTTGACACATCTGAGCCCATGCATGTGTGGTTGTTTATGCAGAACATTGGTTCCAATGTTGAAAGAAACTCCTCACTACTTCCACCCACGCAACACCCACTGTTATGCACAACTATTCTAAATATACACCTCACATGTATGTGAAGAAGCAAGCGCACCCTCAGGCAAGACAAAAGAGCATGCTGCACTTTTACTTATTAAAGCAATGCAGGGAGGGATGTGCATGTGAGGTGGAGGTTAGGCCCCAATAGTTTCATTAAAGCTTTTGCAAGACACCGGGGTGCAGCTCCGCATGTGACGTGCACAGGCTGGAGTGGGATGTTTGCATGAGTAGTCAGTCATTTCTTGTATGTGAACATGTTCAACATCGTGTGTTGTGACAAAATGAGAGGTGTGTGTTGTACAGTGCATTGGGCATCAGAGTGAAATGACCTGTGCTTATTTAAAGCTGTGCTGAGGATTTCCCAGTAACATTAAGCAGCCGGGTGCCCATTCAGGAGCAGCTGCAGGAATAATCCACAGTGGCAACACACACACACATAGTAAAGAAATATGTGTAGGTGTGACAGTTTTCAGACAGTAAAGGTAGGATATTGTGCTGTTAAATCTGCCAAGGCTCAGGATGAAAATAGCGGTCATGCTGATGATATAAAAATAACTCCAGTAAATGAAAAATGGATTTTTGAAGATGTTTTCACCGTATCAGACCATGAGCGACTAAAGACACTACCTTCTGTATTCCCACTGGAGGAGGGTCTGTTTTAAATGCTGACAGGAAAATGATCAGTATTTGTGAGAATTTTTTTAATGAGCCTGACAACAGTCCAAGATAAGTGACACGCTTTAAAAGGAACAATTTTCAAAACTTTTTCAAAAGGGGTTTAGAAAATTCAATATAATTTAGAGTAAGAATTCTGAAAATATTCTCAAAATCAACCAAATAGAAGCACGATTTATAAGAAACTAAATAAAACATCTGTGAAGAAAAATAATATAATATAATGATATTAATTAAATCATCTACAAATTCCCATGACAAATACAATGTTCAAGTACACAGTGCATTATTATGTTCAAGTTAATGGAGACTTTTGTGTACATTAGATTTTGACAAGCCATTATTTATCCTGTGCTGAGGGGAGGGGGTTGTTGTAAAAAAAAAAAAAGTTTGCCAATGAAAGAGGTCTATAAATTTGACTCATATTCACAATGTTGTTGTCAAGTTTCTACATGGAAATGTGTGTAACATGACTTTTTAATTTAGCCTCTTTAGCAGCATTGCTTGAGCAATGTTTGAGCTTTTGGTCCCAGAGTGACACAAAAACCTGAGCATGTGACATGGACTTATAAAGTGTCATGGCTGCCATGTTGGCGAATAATTACCTACTTATACACCCAGCAGATGCAGAGCATCATCGGAACTAATTTGAAGTTTGATGAGGTTGAGCTCAACAGTCATTTTACTCTTTACTCGGTTTTGGTTTCAACCAACTCCTGAGAAAAATATATAGCTTCCCTATGTTCCCTAGTTGTTAACGTGTCTCTTGTTTGGTGCTGGGTAGAAAGTGGCCGAAAACAGCAACATGTTGCTGAATGGAACTTTGGTGTGAGCAGTGAGACTGAACCAGTTCAGTTGTGGACCATAAAAAGAAAGCAATCACCTTACAGATGCTCAGACACTCCTTGGAGCTAAGAGAAACTGTAAGGTTGTTGTGCGTGCATCACTGATAGTGACTCCTTTGACATTACAACATCATTTCACCCATTGTTCATATGAAAATATTGAAAAGTGAAAGCCATGGCTATGTCTGAGTTGTTTTCTAATGTGTGTGGCCTGTTCTGGTCGGTCCTGTGGTGACAGGGCAGAGGTTCACCCTGTGGTTCACCCTGTGGGTCAGTGTTCTCCAATGTGGACCAGCACCCTGGGGTCCTCAGCTGAGAAAATAAATCAGCATTCCCTTTTTCTTCGAGTTGAACTGTTTCTCACATGAACATACATGTGAGAAATTTGATTGATTGATTGATTAAAACTGGCCGACACAGATCCCTCATGCTTTCCTCATAATGAACTGCAGAGAGAAATACAACTGACAAATCCCTCATGGAAAGAAAGTGTGATTGAACGGAAGAGAGAATAATGAACATGCAGATGAATAAGCGCCATGACTGAAAAAGCTTTGTTTTATGAACACATTTCCACTCACGGATTATAGCTGTGTCGTTCGTCACAAATTTCTATACTCACGGTTGTGAGAGTGGTAACCTGGAGACGTTCTGATCAGCGTTTGGTTCCTTCGCACAAACACTCAGCTTCCTCTTCCTGCTTCGGAGGAGACTATGAGAGGCAGCAATCTCCACACGCAGAGACAGACACAGAGGATGTCTGGAGGTCCATGAATATACACACATACACACATTCCATTGCTTGGAAGAAGTGCGTGACACAGACTCGAGGTCTCTGTAGTCAGGAGCTTTTATGTGGCAGAAGGTGTTGACTCTGGGCTGCATCAATCAGTAAAGTGAGAGAGCTCCTCTAAGAATGTACACATCTACAGGACATTTAGATACTAAGAATGTGCAGTAATCTTTACAAATATGGCTTCTTTAAGGTTTTCAGTTTTCTTAAAATAATCTTAAAAGTAGTAATCTATGAGCAATATATTTACATTTGGGTTCAATTTCCAGAAAATTGACAAAAAGAAGCACTCTCATAAAACAGTATAGCTGAAACTGGCATGAAAAAAATAAGGTCAATATTTTTACAGGAATAGTTTGAAATGATAAGATATATGCTTCTTGCAATTTGCTGCTGTTCACAAAAGATAATTGTCGAAAAAAAGCTGCAACTTTTGGAGCTGGTGGTATGGATCTGTAGGGGATACAATGTGGATCCATTGGTCGGTCCACCAGTTTGGTCCGGGCCAAAATAACTATTGGCTGGGTTACTGTGAAATGTTGCCTATGCACTGACATTCAAAGTCCCTATAGGATTTAGAATTCTTGACTTTGGTGAGCCACTGATTTTTCCTCTGCCGTAACCATGATGTTATTTGTGGTTTTGATTTGAAAGTCTTGGAAACTATACTGGATGGATTGTTATGAAGTTAGTTTCACACTGGGTGAATTGTAACCTCTAGTCCACCACCAAAGACGTTATGTTTATATCAATGTCTGTTTGTCTGTTAGTTAGTTATGCAAACACAACTGGACAGATTACTGGATTACTTTCTTAAATATTGTGCATTTTTCAGTTTTTTTGGAGGGTTATGTCTCAGAGAGTAACTCATTGATCTCGGTGAAAAAAATCGGACATTTTGGCGGACTGACATTTATGTTATTGTGAATTTAAATGTGGTTTCATATGGGAACTGTTGGGCTTTGACGAAGGTATGTGCTCTACTCTTCTAGTTTTCAATGTAGTGCCACAAACAAATGAAAGTTTTGATTAGTTTCCTTCCTGACTGCAGTCTTTATGCTATGTTTAGCTAATCACCTTGTGACTGAAGCTCTCTAACTTAAAAACAGGAGGGTTATCAATCTCATCTAATTCTCACGAAATGTCTAATAATTACTTTAAGATGGTTTAAGGCCAACCAAATATGTGATAAATTATTATTGTGATAAATTATTTTCTTGATGTCAAACCTTTTGCAGGCATATTCTCATACACACCACATACTTCCTGTATCACGGCCCAAGCATTTGTTGTTCCTGGCATCAATGCAACAAACTATTTTCCAGCTTTTTTCTTGCCCTTGCGACAAGAAACGTAATCATTGTAAACGATCAATGGAGGGGCTGCTTCTCAGAAATTAGTGCCAGCACACTGCAGGGACACCAGTGAGCTCTGGCACGTATAGCCCACCATGGGTCTTTGCAGTGGGGTAAAAGTCCTGTTGGGCAACAGGTCACAAGCACAGTCACTAATTACCTGTCTGGCCTGACTCAGCACCCTCATTCTCCCTCCCTGTTGTAACCTTTGTCTAATAAGAATGGTGCCATGACGTGACTTGGTTTTGGTTCCTATTGTCCCAGGGTGGACAAGATGTCTCTACTTTTTCCCTGGTGGGAAATTTGTGCAGTTTTGTTTCCAAGCAGCAATGCGTTCACCACAACAAAATCAGTCATCTTTAAAAAAGAACTCTGGGGAAGCGAGGAGGTAGACATCCTCAATAAGCTTAGAATCAGCAAAGTGCCGCCCCTGCCTCAAGAATGTGTGGTGATGCATTCACTGTCCAGTTTTCCAACTCAGTGACACACCCTGACAAATATTAAAAGAGACGTGTGAGTGATGTTTTCAGAACATTTTCAGGAAAGTCAGCACCTCAAAAGTAGTCTGTCTGCTCCATTAAAGAAATCTGGTAAAGTCTGCAGAGGTTATACAAGCCAACAGGAAGAAGAGGTACGTGTCTGAAAACACCCCATTCACTAAGCCCTACTCACTCTTCTATGAAGAGGACTAAACAATGAGCTCATTGGCAAAAGAAAAAAACACTAATGATAATAATAATTATATCATTGTCTCAGGAATATAATGTACAACAACAATAACGTTGAGCAGCCGGTGGAATTTTTTTTCCCACCGGCTGCTCAACATCATTGTTGTATTGGCTATTAGTTAATTTTACACTTAGTTTTAATATTTTTTAGGTAAAAAACATGTTGAATGGCCATGTTTAAATGTAGAAATAAACTTGTTTGCTGCAGTTTCTGCTGTGATGCAGTGCTCTGCTAAAACAGACTTTTTTGAAATTGGTCTGTGAAAATGCTGGCAAATATAAACCTCACTAATTCAGATATGAATTATGATACGAATAAGGCGTACAATCGTCAGAGAGAGGAGGCTGTACTGTGTCAGAGAGAGGAGGCTGTACTGTGTCACAGAGAGGAGGCTGTACTGCCCTCTCTCCTCTTGTCTCGCCACCATTTTTCCTCCTGTCAACACAGCAAGCGCAATGCCTGATGGTATGTATTGCTCGGTGAGTGACCTGCGGTTGTACACTTTGCACCGTGGGACAACATAAATGTGTTTAAATTCAAGGGCTAATTGTGTCACAGTGATGCAACTAGACTATCCCATTGCGTAGGCTTCTTCGAATGCAGCCAACAAATGCGTCCTTTCAATATTGAGTAATGAAGGCTCCACTGGGTCGATCCTTCCTGGATTCATTGCACTTCAGTAGCAAACTTTTTTGAAAGAGGTAATGGCACTGGTATCACGCCTCAACTGAAACGAACAGCTAATGGTACACGTGTAAAAAAATGTATTAAAAATGTCTTGATGTGTCCAACTTTAGCTCTGTTGAAAGGCAACAGCAATAAGGGCGGGACAAGCTGGAGATGCGGATCACGGAAAGCCTCTGTAGACCAGGCCGTCTCATTTCTGTTCGGCTTTCTCATGGTCCATGAAGGGGGCAGTCTTCATGGGCCAGGTAGACTGCATCTTCTGAAGAATGGAGCCAATGAGTTGAGACACAGCTAATGATTCCATGGTATAGAGTATGAAAACTTAAACCACACATAAACATACAAAATGGCACTTTCACTATGTAGTGATTGGTGCATGATTTCGGCAACAGCGAGAAATGCTGGAAAGAAACGAAAGCAGTGTGTATTGCTGTTAGGTACAAAAAATGAAGAAAAAAAATTTGATGACTAATTGTACTGCTTTTCATAATAATGGCCTTTGAACCAACTATACTTTGTCACATTTTAGCAAATAAAATGGACGTTTAATGAAAATTCTTGACTTGTAGAGAAGATTTATCAGCTGACCACAGTTACAACACGATTACAGCTCAGAGACAATGAGCTCCTATGTTATGTCATACACAGGAACAGTACAAAAATAACTTACCAAGCTTGTCATCTGTAATAAATTCCATTCACACACTACAAAACACTTAGAAAAACCCTTGACACACATTTAGAATGAAAACATTGGAAGACAGATACTGTGCAGGCCAGTACTGTATGTGTGTGTCGAACCTGAACTACTTTTTCTTCCCATAAACGTAAATCAACGGCAGCTTTATCTGACAAGACAACGCTGTGTTCACCACTTATCTCCACCTTGAGGACATGGAAGGAAACGTATCAGTAGGTCACTCTATAAAAAGGAGGGTTTTTTCGCAGCACAAGCTCGAACTTGATCCAGTGGATGTATGATGTGGTCAGGGCAACATGGGGCGTAAGGTTGGAGGTCCGGGGAAGGAATATTCAGCAGCGGCAGAGGGAAGAGGACAATAACCATGAGAGAGACGTGGCCTTGTGCACAGACCACCACCACTATAAACAAACTGTGGTGAAACATCTGGAGAAGTATAACATCAGCAAGGGTTTGGGCTACAAGTACAACAGTAATGTAAGATCTCTAAACTTATTAATCCTTAATTAAATTTCTCTAACTAAAAAAATTGAGTTAACATAATTTTAATTATACTCAAGTTTCCCATACATGCAGTGACTTAACTGAAGAGTCTGAAATCCGCAGATGATGTATTGTTTTCCTTATCTCCAGCTCTCCAACTTATTCACTTCCCTCCCACTGAACACAAACAAGATTCTGGGTGTCTATCTCACATCCTCCCTCTGGACTGGGCGTATGGGATGTCATGGTCCCTCACCCATGGGCCCCTATAGAGACGCATCACCTATGTCCCCCCCCTGTGCCGGCTCAGTTCGTGACCCGTTCCCCCCTCTCACAGTACGTCTCAGACCTGTGGGTCAGTGCAAGTCTGGGTCACACATTTGCAATAAAGCAAACACAATGAGAGTTAAACAATGGGTGAGTGAGAAAATGGGAAAGCTGACTTTGTGTCAATCACCAGAGCTCCACATGTTTCGTGATATACGGGCAGGTCATATTTAGTGCAAGGCTCATGTTGATGGAAGCTTTTTTAATTCACTTCATCAGATTTGCGTGACACCCGCCTTGTGTTACACACGCAATTATTACGTCCTAATACGAGATACATCATGAAGTTGTTACATTTTTATATTTAGCTCTTTGAACACTTGAACAACACAGGTCATATGAACCATTCTTCATTTCCAGCTGCACTTTTGATGACATATTAGAAAGCAAGGAACCCATAATTCCTCATTAATAATTTACTGACATTTATAACTGCAAAGTTGCTGGCTTACAGGTCGGCTGTGGCTCAGGAGGTTGAGTGGGTCGTCCACTAACCAGACGGTCGGTTGTTCGATCTCTGGCACCTCTAGTGTGCAAGATAAGAAACCCCCAATTGCCCCTGACAGCTGTGCCGACAGTGTGAGAGGGATGTGTGATAGAGAGAGTGCTGCACATAGATGCACTGTATAAATGTGTGTGTGAATGGTTGAATGGAAAAACTGTAAGAGTGGTCATCAAGACCAGTATAATGCAATATAAATACAGACCATTTACCATTTAGCTGCAGGTGATGACCTATTAGGAAGCGAGGAACCCATACTAAATTAATGATTCACTGACATTTATAAATTAAGCCATTCATAAACGCCCATCTCTCAGCTTGTGTGCCAGTCCTGGAGTTATACAGTGATTTATATTACATCATTACATCACAGTAATCTATTATAACTGATAGATTTAGGTGAAAATGGAATGTTTATAATAATGAGCTACCACAGGGATTTTTCACAACCTGCCTGGCAACGGATACGTTGATCTTTTGAGAGCAGTCGTCCATGCTTGCTGCTCCGTGAGGCAGTGTTTATGTATTTATGTAATTATGTATTTTGAACTGATGATTGCACTATAGATGAAAAGCTAACAGAGGTTACACTTCATCCCAAAGAGTACATAAAGGTTTAATCCAGACGTCATGGCAACCCATCCCCAAACTACAGATGCCAACCTGCTGTTGGAGCAAGAGAAAACGTCAGGAAATCACCAAAATCATTGTTTCCGTAGCAGTAATATTTCAACTGAATTCTGTGGCAATTCCTCCAGCATTTGTTGAGCTATTTCAGTCTGGATCAAAGCAGTAGACGAGCCGACTGTCACACAATCTGCCATTGCTCTGAGGTGTATTTCTCAGTGAAGTGCAGAAAGCTGGACAAAATATGGTGATTTAATTGTAAAAAGCCGGTGGCTGTTATAATTGGGCTCATGAGGAAATGAAGTGGGGAACCAGAAGCTGCGAGTAGGTTGGCAGCAGTCCTGCTGTTGGAAAAGATCTAGACAGGGATAGTGGGTAAACACAAATGTTCCTTGTCTCAGGCAATTAAACTCATCTAATTAAGAATTCCTTCTACAGTGAAAGTGAAATTTAATGAGCTGCTTAAGATGCCTCGGGTCTCTCTGTGTGACCTGTTGTAAATCGCTGTCAGCAGAGTTATTTCATCAGAGACAGTTACAGACGAAAGCGTTTGCACGACTCCATGCCCGCTTAATGACACACAGCACATTTGCGTTCTATATGACTAATGACATCATCATCGTCTGAGTCAAAGGTCATGTCCAGGACAAATGAGGCACCGCCCAGTGTCGCCCCTGTTTTTATAAATAAACAACAACTTGTTTTTTTCTATTGACAAAATCTCATCCACATTCTGGAGAATAATTCACGGCAGGATGTGTGAATGATAAATATTAATAAGCCAGGGGCCCGATGTTTTGAGAGCCGCTCATCTGGGAGAGAATTCAGGATCAGAGAAACCCAAACATGCTCCAGTGAATGCCAACGAGACTGTGGGAAAATATTCACACACGACAAGTTCAGGAAAAAAATTACAAGTTTTGTACAAGTGAGCATCAAGTTGTGTTAACGTGGCTGCTATTGATAACTTTTTATTAACTGTAGTTGGTTGTTGTAATATATTGCATTAGATTATTCAGTTGCAAAAGTCTTATTTCATTGTAAATGATTTGGTCACGTGATTATTAGACACTGAATAATCCTCACTCATGCTAACAATGTGTTTTTCAGTACTGTCTTCTATATCATGTAAATACTCCCAATTCTGGAGTTTTTGATCACATGAATTATCAGAAAGAACCATTTACATACTTGAGGGACAATTGGATAATCTGTCTGCAGAAGAAGATTGTGTGATAAGATTAACAGCTCCAAACACTGCTGCTAAATGCACTGTGAGGTGAGATTATCTCATTTCAAAGGTGTTAAAATGAACGGCTGGATGAAAGAGGGAGACCTGAGGCAGAGACATAGACATATATTAAAAGCAGAGATGAAATGCAGACATGTGGTTGGTGCTTGTCATATACAGTATATACCTATATATGCAATAAACTAGAGTGGCACTCAGTAGAGCGCATACCTCCACCGGGGCCCAACTGTCCCCTGCAATCCAATCAAGCTGCACCAAATTTCACACACTTATAGATATCAGCCCATCAAGACCCATGGATTATTCGCAGGGAGAATTTTGAAAATGTTCAAAAAACACCTTGTACATCTCGCAATTTTAAAGACATTGATCAAAAAATTCTTGGATAGAGATCTGAGCTCAAATTTAATTAGTTCCTCCGTAGCCCATAACACATCCCCCACCAGCGATCATGGTGTCCATCCAGTAGTTTTTGTGTAATCTTGCTTACAAACAAACAACCAACCAACAAACGGACAGTTGGGAAAACATAACCTTCATGACGGAGATAAAAACGACAAACAAACACTGTGGACCATTGTATGTTGATTTATACCTTTATAACCTGGCAAAAGGCCAGATGTTAAGGGGTTCAATTATTTACATTTAGACTACATCCATAGTACAAAGTTTTCATTTGAAACTGTCTGATCTCTGCCTACAACAAATCCCCCCCCGCTATATTTGTATTATTTAATGCATATTTTATACAAGCACACCCATATATAGTCCTTTACCTGGCTAAAAGGTAAATGATAGTTACTGATGAATTTTACATGTAGGTTTCCCACTGTTTGTCCTGTTGGGGCCCAGTATTCGCACGTTTCTCTGTGCACCCACAATGCATCAGCACTCCACTTTCTGGATGGATGCAGCCGGATGTCGCTTCAGAAATGTTCATCATCTGAATAAATCATATATGTGCTTTCTATAGCCCCTTTTCATCTTTTTGTTGTGTAAAGTACGTGAGAAAAAGATGGTGAAGTAATCCTGATACAAGCAGAGCTGCTCTCTCTTCGGAGTGTCTTCTGTAAAATCACTGCTTTTAAGTCTTCTAGCAGGAACATTTCCCTCTCCCCCTCACTGCAGACATACATCACACAGTCACCACTAACTTCTGCTCGAGATTTGGGTCGGTGTTTTGTGACAAATACCCTGATCCACAGCCACACACAGATTTCTGATGCTGACGAAAGTTTTCATCTGCACAGCATCACTCGGCAGAATGAAGACACCCACTTGCAGCTGATCACACAGGCAAACAAACAAATTTGGCTCGGGATAAAAGTGGAGGGGGTGGAGGAAATGAAACAGAGAGAGAGGAGCATCACCCTGTGGGGTGCCCGCACACTCCTTTGAAAAGTTCCGCCTCTGGTTCCCAATCAGCACAGAGTCAGCAAAGGCGAGGGAAAGAGAAGCCCCTTGTCCCTTTCAGGGCGGCGGAGAAAAAAGGGCTGAATGAACCTAAAGCGGACATCTGAGAAGCTTGCAGTGTCCTGAACTGCACAGCAGAGGAATCAGCTGCCAAGAGCCTGACGGACGCACAAGAGCAGAGAGTGTGTGTGATTGATACGTGGTGATAAAGTCATTTGATATGTCACAATAACAGCATCAGTTGTACTTCCCCCCAGAACATTTGCAGTTATTTTGATATTTCCCCAGCAACCTTTCTTGTATACATGCATGCAGTGCACTGTGTGTGTGTGTGTGTGTGTGTGTGTGTGTGTGTGTGTGTGTGTGTGTGTGTGTGTGTGTGTGTGTGTGTGTGTGTGTGTGTGTGTGTGTGTGTGTGTGTGTGTGTGTGTGTGTGTGTGTGTGTGTGGTCCAGGTATTCCTAATGTTGTGGGGACCTGAATCATTCACATTATTGGGACTTGTCTTCCTTATGGTTACAAAAAACAAGACTCCATCATTACATTTAAAGGTAAAAATCTATTCTAAGGTTAGGGTTAGGTTAGGTTTAAGTTAGGGTTAGGCAAGTAGTTACTGTGGTTAATGTTTGAGTAAGTCTCTAGAGCAGTTTTCAGACAAGAACTCCAGAGAATGTCCATACAACTGAATCCAAACGTGTTTGTCTTTCATACATGAACAACGCAGCAGGAGATTCTCCGCTCACACAAGTTCACAACAACACAGAATCTCTGGAGCGTCCAGGTGAGGGGTGGAGCGGCAGGCAGAGGCAGGATGCGACGTATACATTCCACTGCAGGGATCACATATTTGTCTTACAGCACATCCACAATGGCGGCCCTTGTCACAAAAAAACTGTCTTGATATCTTTGTCAGTATCTTCTACGAGCATGGTTCCACTTTTTCATCCTTAGATATTTGTATTCTTTTTGTTTTTTTCAGTTTGGCGTCCATCATGCTTTATAAACACCATTAACACACCCACTTACTAAGGGTGAATCTTTTGGAGGATCTCCAACTATGTTTTAACATAGGGTCATTTTGACACTATCTGTAGATCTTATAGGGGAGGGGGACTGGCTGGACAACAGTCTGGAGCCTCGCACTTAAACATTTGCGTTCACTTAAACAGCCCCTCCTGAGAATGTCCCGGAGGATGTCGGAGTTCAGTACATGTCTGAAAACAGCTTAGAAAACCATTAACCAGTCAGTGTTTGTGTGTGTGTGTGGACATGTGTGTCTGATTGACTTGGCCACAGGAGCAGTCCGAAATGCTACCCTCCAAATCTTGCCGATGCATTGCCGTTGAAACTGGAGTGTTTGTCTAATTCAGCGTAAAATTGAAGAAGTCGAATATGATCTACACCTCTGGGCCACAGCTCATCCCCCTCCTCCCCCTGAACCTGTGCGCCTGATGAGGAAACTGTCTCTTGTTTTAATGGGTCTCCACGGCGCTAATGATGACCTGCTGAAAGTTCCTCAACAGGAAGAAAAAGAAAGGGAAGTCTTTGATATTTCCTCCTTCCTTCCTCTGTTGTGAAGGCGTCAGAGGTGAGGCCTCGCTCAGTCTGCCCCAGTATGTGCAGTTCTGGCAGCCGCAAAGCTACTAATCCTTCTATGGCTCCCCTGGGGAAGGTGGTGAGGCGGTGAAACTGTATATGGAAGATATTTCACCAGCTTCTGGAAAAAGGTCTGAGCACTTTGACACAAAGAGGAGAGGTGACCCGCTCTAAACTCAAAAATAGAGGTGACCAGGCTTTTGCAGTGGCTGCCCCTATTGTCTGCAATATCTTACATATATATATATATATATATATATATATATATTTATTGTTATTGTGCATTCAATACTAAGCTATTCAAATAATACACAGGTTCATATATTCATGTTTTTATTTTAAACATGTGCAAGGTATAGGAGCTGCATTGTGTGCATTGCTGAATGAAAGATAACGTTTTCTGCCTCCATTTATCCGTTCGCTACAATATGTTGGATTCATGTTAATGTGTATTTAGAGACATTTAAATTTGTGGCAAAAAAATTGGTTGGAAAAAAAATTGGTTGGAAATTATTTTTTTTAAATATAGAAAAATTGTCTAAAAAATGTCGCGACCCCCCTGCAGTACCTCCGCGGACCCCCTAGGGGTCGAAGGCCCCCTGTTGAAGACCTCTGATTTAATGTATTAACATTCACTAATTACCTCTCTATACAGTAGCTTTCAGTAACAGCTATAGCAAATCATCTACTGACTCACGGGAAATAATGCAGCAGGTAATGTGTTACAGTGTTATCAGCCTCACTGGCCTCATATATCCTAGATTTTTGTTCCTCCTGCTAATATTAACCTAACATTGCCTGCTGCTGCTTGTTCAAATCGAAAGCGTCCATGTGGTAAAACTCAGGGTGACTTTCACTGAGCAGCAGTCACAAACATAAGGAATTTGTCACAGGTTCATGCTGACAGGAGGTATGTGTTGTATTTCACCATCAACCTGAGTCCTGCCATCTTCAAATGTGGCTTAATGTATCCCGCTGAGTCATACTGTTATCAGCTTAATGGGTTATTTGAGGATTGATTTGTTAATCCTGGCATGAATAAAAGTGCACCCCCTTTTAGTTTTTTTACAAAATCTCATCAAAAGCACATTTTGTGGCATTAATAATTTTTAGCCAGGTGAGTTCTGCTGTTTAAAGTTGAACATAAATACCATATGTTCTCGCTCCATCCGTCTCAGTATCTCAAAACACTATACATTTAGTTTAGTTCTTTATTTAATGTTTATTTTGTTGTATATATTTGGTTATTACAGGTTACTCTCATAAAACCTATAAAAACTGACTAAGGCTGGACAATAAAACAATATCTATAATCATGCCAATACAATTGTCATCAATAACAATATAACAAAGGTTCAATGTATTTCGATATAATGCTAATGCATTGTGCAAACATAGTGAGGATAATTGATCAACCTCAGATTTGTAAAATGTTTTGCTGTTAATCAAGTGTTTGTCATTAGGAAGAGCTCAAAACCACAACATTCACTCAGGAGCAAAACTCACTCTTTAAACTTAAAGGAAATAATAATAGGACATTTATCGTAATAACTATTGATATTGACTGATAATAATTTTTTAAGCCTTATCACCCTGCAGCTCTAACTCTGACAATTACACCAACAAATAGTGATTTTAACCCAACCTGCATGTGCTCATCTAAAGTGATAATTACATCAACACTCTGTCATTATGGATCTTATGAAATCAAATATTTCCTTGACAAATCTCTCCCATCTTTTTTTTCATTATACCTTGAATAACACTCATAGACTCTTTCATAGATGTTTTCCTTAATTCATTGTTTTACATTATATTGCAGGCGGACCCAGTGACAAGGAAAATCCTTTGTTGTGCTTTCTTACATCATAGTTGCTGAGAAGTAAAACATATACTACAGAAGCAGCAACAATAACAGGAAGCTACGAGTTCCCCCTTGATAAATTGGACTTAATAATTTATTTCACAGCAAACCTCCAGAGGACCAGAGTTACTTCAGATGACTCAGACGTCATTTCACAGCAAACCTCCGTCTGACGCAGGAATAAGGCCTGTGCTTTTATCCTGTATCTGACCCTTTTCAGATGCTATCAATGGTTAATCTGTGACTGTAGACGCCATGTCTCTACTCACTTACTTTACTAATGAACCAAAGAGCATTTCAAGGGACTTTGGGGGCCCCAGCCAATTGGGATCTGGGGGGCCCTACATCAAACCAAACCCCTTCAAGACACACATGATACCTAACCACATCGTTGCAATCTTCAAACGGTTCTTCTATTCAGCAAATTAATTGACTGAATAAAGTAGTAATGTTAAATCCAAACCACCACTCCTGACACATCATACACACACATCAGCATCCCAGTCTTCAAACGGACCTGTTTTATTTTGCAGACATCTAGTGATGCCATTTTAAGGGGTTTCCAAGGGGTTGTTGCAGTCTCCTGTACATAACTGATTATATAATTTTAAAATGATTCTCATTGCTGTTTACGAACAAAATGAACCATTCCAGGTGACCCTGTCAGCTTAGGTACCCCGGTGATTGGGTGTTTTTCCCACCCTGCTGCAACGCCCTGCCTGAACCATAGCTTCTGAACCATAATTCAATTATGTCCAAATACAAGCTGCATTAATAAATATAAAACATGAACAAAATAAATCACCCAACCCTGCAGCTCGCCTGAGCTATTTACCTCCTTTCAGCTCACTGTTTTTCAGCTGACAAAAAAATGATTGTATTGTGCGATCTCTCCCCCAACAGGACAGAGCTGTACACAGAAGTTAGCAGCTAATGTTAGTTAGTAGGACGAAGTGAGAACTCTGTCTGAGTAGACCCAGACATAGTTGCTGAAGAGTAAGATAATCAATATTGAATTTGTATTCTTCATTGGGCCAGAGACATGATCCAAATGACTGTAGATGTCTTTGTAAATGGGCAAATGTTTGCTCACATGTTTGCTCACAATATAAGGTGATACTATATCGATCTACATGTGGGCTGACACACATGACAGCTTCATGTGAGGGTGATCTGCCCTAAAAATCGTTCAATAGTCTGATAATGTTTAATCTGCTTTACTGTATTGATCTAAACAGAATATTTCCAAAATAAAGTCAGATTAATGACTAAACTCAAATGTCAATATCAGTTTCATTCATTCATGTCAGTTATACATTAACAAATTCAGTTCTCAGTCATCTAGTCATATGTCCAGATATGCTGGTGTGTCAGCATCACGTCAGGCTGCAAGCTACAGAGATGAGATCACAAACACAATAGCTGATTTACAGTGATATGAACAGAAATATCTTATATAAGTGTAGAGTGCATGTGTAGGGTACAGTGTGGAAACAAGCACAACACAAGCAGACACAATGTAGGCTGGAGCACCCTTTATTTCTTTCATATTATTTCTACATACTACTGTCATACTGCTGCTATGTTACTATTATCCATCCTGGATGGAGGACTCTGCAAGTCACCATGAGGTTTTAAGCAGGAGGTTAAACTTCTCATTAAGACTGTTAGCTGAACATTAAGAGTCACTTTCATCTGATGAGTCACAATTTAGAGTGATAAATAAATCCTGTTAATAAAACAAAAAACATTAAATTGCACCAGGGGGCCTTAGAGTCCCCCACTATCATCATGTTTTATTAAACCCTATCTGACACCAAATGTGTGCTGATGTCTGTCATTATCTCTGCAATAATACACTTTTGAACAATGAAAAAGCATTAAAAGACAAAGGAAACTGTGTTCTTTGTTATGTCTACATGCATCACACCAGTATGTATATACAAGATGCATGAATACTGAAATAAATAAGTTATATAAGACTTCAAAACCTGGAATTGTTACCTTTAAGATATTGTGGGACCTTCCTGGTTAAATAAAGCATAAATAGAATGAAAATAAATATTCACATCAGTTTAGACTGAGCACATGTGAACAGAACTCTTCACAGCAGAATCCAAGGACATTTCCGATTCCTGACTCTGCATGTGGTGACTGGTTGTGTCTCCTTCCTTTACAATTATAAATATTGCAAATATAAACATTAGTCCTGCCTCTGCTCTGTTTGAAGGTGGACTGAAAACATGTCCTTTTTTATATAGCTTTTTTCTTCCCAGTATGGATTTCCTTGCATTGAACACGCTGCTGGGTGCTGTGACTGGGGGAGGGTGGAGGTTATGAAGCAGGGGTGGGTGTGGCAGGTGGGGTGTTGGTGCCGTGATGTACCAGCATCTCCTGACATTGTGACTGGTCAGAGTGACTCATGAAATTCAATTTGACAAATGGAAAATGAAAAATCCTCCCTCCTCCTCACGGCGTCCGGCTAAACAGGGTGTTTCAGGGTGGATACAGTGCATTTACAGTCACACAATGTCAGAACAAAAGCTGAGGGAACTTAAAAAAGTAAGGCAGCCAGCTGCACAGTCTTTTTGAATTTACTCAACTTAAGGGCTTATGTGTTTAGTCAATTTAAATGAAGTTCTTGCAATGTGCTGTTTTAAGTTGGTAAAACATTCATATTCAGATCAACTCATGCATCTAAGTTACTAATACTTAAAGGATTACATCTGATAAACTTTGTGTGAATACGGATTAAGACTATACATCAGAGGTCACTAACAGGCGGACCGCGGTCCGGGTCCGGACCCAGAAGCCATCCCGTACAGACCCGGACCTACAGCCAAAACAGAAGGTTATGATTTAAAACCTGACGGGGCGCTTCTATTTGTAATCAGCGCAGCTTTTGTAGTCTTTACGGTAGTAGTTTAGCGGATGAGAAACGCACAGACCAATTGCATGCGAGTTAAGCCATCCCACGTGATACTACTCAGCCAATCAAGTCTGTGCATTCCAGGCGGTAAACATTGCGACTCTACAGTGCGGACAGATGAGAGTTAGAGGCAAGTTACACATGAAAAGACGGTAAAAAGAAAAAGACAGATAGAGATACAGGTAGAGAAAACAAAGGGAGAGAAACAGAGGAGTGAGCCGGAGAAAGGGAGAGAAACAGAGGAGTGAGACGGAGAAAGGGAGAGAAACAGGAGTGAGACAGAGAAAGGGAGAGAAACAGAGGAGTGAGACGGAGAAAGTGGAGAAACAGGAGTGAGACGGAGAAAGTGGAGAAACAGGAGTGAGACGGAGAAAGTGGAGAAACAGGAGTGAGAGGGAGAAAGTGGAGAAACAGGAGTGAGACGGAGAAAGGGAGAGAAACAGGAGTGAGACGGAGAAAGTGGAGAAACAGGAGTGAGACGGAGAAAGGGAGAGAAACAGACGAACAAAGTGGGGGAGTGGGATATAAGAGGGGAAGAAAGTGATTCTAAAACTGTTCAATTGTTAAGATGTGTTGAGATTTATTATCTGTAAAATTGGTTGAGACAAGATGTGAAACAGAAAAAGGGAAATTCAAGCTTTTGCTCCCTTTATTTTATTTTTCTGAAGTTAAGCCCTTTATTTGAACATGCACAATTTTCACATTTTATTTATTTTCTCTTATTTTGAAATGCAGCCCTACTTTTATTTAGTTAATGAGAGAACATTATACATATCTGCAATCATACATATATGTTCAGTTCTATGTTACGTGACAATAAATATTGTCAAAAAGTTTTTGAATCGAACTGAATTCATTTGATTTGACAGTCAGGTATTTAGTACATGCAGATGTTGATAGAACTACTAGGCTACTTAAATATATATCACACTAAATAGTTAGACATTATGATCTTCCGGACCTTTGCTTCAAGAAATTTTCTCTAACTGGACCTCTTTAAATTTTAATTGAATACCCCTGCTATACATCAACAGCACTGCATATCTTTTGATGAGAGAACTTTACCTTTAACGTGTGTGGCCACAGACACTTTTTTGAGAATCCAGTCGTGAATTTCTTTACAAAGAAACGCTGAAGACAACACAGATGTGGTCATTGAAAATATAGGAACCCGGGTAATCGGCATATGATCACAATTCAGATCTCTCAGCAGCTCCTCAGGATAACCTGCCGTAACTCTACTTCAGCAGGGAATGTAGGGTCAGCCCAAAGCTACACATCAATTTTCACATGTTACAAGACCCCTCACCCCATACCCTGGCCCGTGCCCCGTGAACAATGCAGCCATATTGCATTGTTGTCAGAAATAGAGCAACTTCACCATGTTTTCCTCCAGCTCTTTGTGAACTTTGATACTTAAGATACCCTTGTTTCTAGTAGAGGAGGGGAGCGTCTGTCACCCCCAGCCTGAGCCTTCTTCCTGTTGACTGATAATCCAAATCTGTACTCAGGTCACGATGGAGCGTCACTTTCACAGCTGAAGTGCCCTGATATCAATCTCCTGGCAGTGAGTGTGTGTATATTTTGTCTTCTCTCCATGGAATCTGCCATAGAACAGATATTCAACAGTTTGTCCTGTGAAGTAAAGTAAATTTACTCAGATAGCGTTTGATTCAGGGCAACTTATCATATCTTTGCCACGACTCTCAGACAATGGCAGGACATGGAATCAAACCTGCTGCTTTTCAGAGCTGCACAGATCTCTCTCTCTCTCTCTCTCTCTCTCTCTCTCTCTCTCTCTCTCTCTCTCTCTCTCCCTCTCTCTCACACACACACACACACAGACACACACACACACACACACCATCTTATCAATATGTACACAAACAAGTGAGCTGGAGGTTACTCTGCCACGCCACTATCTTTACTGTAAGATATGAAATACGTCAGCAGTAGAAATAACAAGGAGCTTTTCTCATTGACAGCTGAGTTATTCTACTGATAAAAACATCTTTCTGTCTAGTTTACAGTATTTCCTTTACAGCCAATCTAGATTTATCTATATTTATCTAAACTTTTGTCCACTTAAAGGATATAGGTACCTTCAGAGGTTCATACTGGCTGTGAAAAAAAAACCTCTCTTAGTGTAATTCTATTGTAAGAGATGGAGGACAAAAGCCAAAGTCCCGGGTCTGCATGAATTCAAAAGTTAGTTCCAAAGCTACAATGAGACTTAAATGAGACTTCAGCAGTCTGACTCAGGTCTGCTTCTGTAGTTGTTATATACATTAGAATTATGTAGCTGCAGCCAAAACACACTGATAGTCAAACAGCCATTTTAAAGATCATCCACCCGTTCATTATCTATAGTGTACTGCTTATAACTTAATACTTATACTCTTACTGTAATTCTAGGGGGTCGTGGGGGAGTGCTGGAGTCAGTCCCCGTTGCCATTGTGCGAGAGGTGGGATATACCCTGGGAAGGTCACCAGGGTATTGCAGGGCCAACATATAGAGAGACACAACCATTCACACTCACATTTACACCTATGATCAATTCGGAGTCTCCAGTTATTCATTCATTCATTCGACCTTTATTTTAACTTGGGAATACATTGAGATAGAGACCTCATTTACAGTAGAGCTGAGTACAGAGTATAAACAATACATCCCAAGACACCAAGAAAACACAAATAAGAAACTGTAGCATTTGCCAAATAGCAAAAGTAAACACCTCAGGAATAAAAACAATACATAACATGTAATTTGAAGTAAATTAGTCAATTAAATCAAAGGATTTAACTAAAGCAGAACAGAACAGCTGGAGGTAAAATAAGATGAGATGAGAAAACTTGGATTGCCCTCAGGATAAAAATGAGTTGAGCTTTACATTGTTTTGTATGTTATTCCATGTTGCAGGTGCATGATGAGAAAAACTAGATTTACTGAGCTCAGTAAAAACAGTTGACTCCTGCAGTGTAATCCAGTTATTTGAGTGGGTTTGATTTATAGATAAATAAAACTCAGTGTGTTTCTCACCTCACAGAGAGATAGAGACATCTAACCTTGGTATGTAACTCACAATGATGAGTATTAGTAGTTATCACTATTAATTAATCTAAAAACTGAGTGAAAAACAGACTCAAAAAGACAGTGTCCAACCTAACCCCAAAGTGCTCCTCGGACTGTGGGAGGAAGCCGGAGAACCTGGAGAAAACTCACGTAGACAAATGAGAACATGCAAACTCCACACAGAAAGACCCCCAGCCAAAGTGGGATTTGAACCAGGAACCTTCTTGCTAATTTAGATGCCATCACTAACATTGGAATCCTGATGGGAAGGCATCTCTTCTGGGCCTGTGTAGAATGATTACAGTGACCCATAATTCTTTCAAGCCACATATGAGTGTGTGAGTATTGCTTCATAGTAATTCAGAGTTGAAAAATGTGAAGCCATCCCTTAATTCCTGACTCTTCAAAGAGAGGTGAGCTGCTTGTGTCTACTTTTACGGACTAAAGTCCCCCTGATTGTAGAGGTGATTTATTTTATTTGAGTGATTTTCTCCTTTCACTTTGGCAGAGTTTTGTGCATGCACCTCTCTCACTGTATCTCTCCAGGAATGACCACAGTGGGACAGACTAATCCAGATCCCTTTCCTAAAAGCTGCTGCTCCTGGACGGATTACTGTGGTTAACCTATCACTTCAGCTGAATCTGTCCGAGCAGCCTCAGAGCTGCTTTACTGACTCCTCTTTCAAGGGTCAGACACCGGGAGCAGCGAGCCGCCTCTTCATCTCACCGGCCCCTTACCAGACACCGTGGTGCTCCTTAAACACCTTAGACAACCTTGTCTTCAAGACGCTGTCAGACATGCACTGAACTCTGGATTATCTCCTGACTTTCTCCGGAGAGGCTGTATGTGAGAACACAAATGTCTGAGTGAAAGCGCCGGGACTTTCTCCTGTGTTTTTCCTGTCAGCCCCCATAGTAAAAACTTTGGATAATGTCTGAATGAGCCCATGTGAGAACACAGCAGGAGATCCCCCGCAGGATTTATTGCGAGTGAGTGGGTGTGATGATGATGTTTCTATCACAACGTCCCACCTTCGTTCTCTGACCCTTGTGTTAATTTGGACCAAGACGACCTTTCGACCTTCCCTGCAACTGGAGCTCAAGTGTCATTGAATGGGAGAATAAGGTTTTTGAAGAGGCTTTCCAATGATTTACTCGGTCAGATCAAAAGGCTTTTGGTCACTTTCATTTATCACAGAGCTTGATGTAAACGGATGTCAGCTGCTGTGTATAAATGACAGGATATTCCCCTCTGATCTGCGCTAACCACTGAAACATATAACATAAACATATATATGCTATATATATGCATATATATGGTCCCTTTGCTGTATTTATACGACTTGACTAAATACCATTGTGTGCTGTACTTTGAAGTAACATGAAAGTTCTGCTCATATCCTATCTCTTCTGAGGAAATGACCCTTTTTGATTGTGTCCTAAGGAGCATAATGCAAGAAATGATGGGTTATTGTCCACTGCTGGTACACGTTGCATCATGACCACGGTCGCTGACACACACCTCGGTGGGTTACAGGTGTTAGCAGGTGTGTGAATTTGATTAGAAGACAGTAGAAATATCTCTTGTTGACAGCTTTAGTGCGTATAGACACTCTTAGGGCAGCATCGATCAACATGCTGCGTTGGATTAATTTCAAAATGTGGATGCAGGAAGTAGGGGCATCACATAGATGGCCAGTTAAGGTGACAGTGTTTGTTTTTCATGGACAAAGAGCGGCCCAGTGACCTTTCACTCAGCTGGCTATCTGATGGGCTGCTGTGTGTGTTCCAGGGAGGGTCACATTCAATATGAGGATGCCTCTGGTTTCTCACAGGGAGAATGGTGCCCTTTGTCCTGCAGACCCCTGGGACAGGAGGCATTCGAGGGGAGATTTAGGAGTTAGTGGGGTTGTATGGGCGCTGCTGTCTGTTGACTAGAAGTCTGAGGTACCTCTGCGAGATATTAAGCATCCACCCTTTGATCCCCCAGTCTGTCCTGAAGAAGCTAAAGAAGCCAGGGGAATGAAGGGGAGGCTTTCATTCAAACTTTTGTGTACATTCTCTGTCCATGCATGTCTCTGTGAGAGGCTACTGTCTTCTTCTCAAGCCTGTCCATCACAGGCTTGAGAAGAAGCCTTTTGATTTCTTAATGACGAGGAGGGGGAGAAGTTTGAAAAAGCACCTGCTGTCTCAGAGGCCAGTTGCCTTATACCTTTATTGTGTTTGTGTTACTCCGGCAGCTTTGATAGTGAGCTGTGTATGATACAACATTGTTCAGTGTGTGTGTGTGTGTGTGTGTGTGTGTGTGTGTGTGTGTTTACATAGACTGTATGGAGTGAGGACATTTTGGTCGGTCCTTACTTCTGACTTCTTTCAAAGGGCTGTTTGAGGGTCAAGATTTGCTTTTAGAGTTAGGTTTAGGTTGTGTGTGTGTGTGTGTATGTGTGTGTGTGTGTGTGCGTGCGTGCGTGCGTGCGTGCGTGCGTGTGTGTGTGTGTGTGTGTGTGTGTGTGTGTGTGTGTGTGTGTGTGTGTGTGTGGTCAAGGTATTACTTTTGTTGTGGGGACGTAACTGAAGATACGTTTAAGGTTAGGTTTAGGTTAGATTTAAGTAGTAGCTATGGTTAAGGCTAGAATAAGTCTCCAGGAAATTAATGTAAGTCAATATAATGTCCACTGAAGTCATCGAGACATGACGGTTTGTGTGTGTATGTGTGTTTTCATTTGTGTTACCTCTTTAGGAGCTTTTGCAACATAAACTCGGACCTTGTTAGGACCAGTAGAGCTAATGGGGGTAGCAAATATGCTACCCTGAGGTCCTGGTTGAGGTTAGTGGTAAGATGTGTATTGGGGTTAGGTCAAAGTTAGGGTTAGGCATGAATTGGCCGTGGTAAAGGAGGTTAAGGTTTTGCTTAGGCTGTCCACAATGGATGGATGCCAATGCATAGTCCAAATAAGGATTGTTGCACAAACGTGTGTGTGTGTGTGTGTGTGTGTGTGTGTGTGTGTGTGTGTGTGTGTGTGTGTGTGTGTGTGTGTGTGTGTGTGTGTGTGCGCGTGCGCGTGCGCGTGCTTGTTTGTGTGATCTCTGGCCAATCACGGCCTCCATAACAACACGAACAAGTCAATTAGAAAAGGATTAAAGGCCTGAGATGCATCAGTGTTCTCTCCCGACAGTCTGATGGGGGAATCGGATAGGAAAGTGAGAAGCTGGTCTGTGCGTCTGATCCAGCAGACAAACAACAGAGCCAACACAGTGTGTTTTCTAATATCAGTTTTCACAGTGCAGAGACGCAGGGGCAGGGCCGGCACTGGGGCTGAACCCGGTTTTGATCAGTGGTTCAAACGGCTTGAATAATGCAGAGGAGACTGTGTTTAAAAAGGCATGTAGGTAGTTTATTGTTCAGTTGGAACACATTCTCCATATTATTAATGACATTTTCAAGCATTACAACCTGACAATCTCATCCACATCATAAGTAAACTCGATTGGTCGTGAACAACTTGATACTTCATATATGTATTCAATGCTATATAAACTTTGCAATACATAAATAACAATGACTGTGCGTCTCATATTAATATACACATTCAATACTTAAATACATGTGTACAATGACACAGCATAAAAATATAACTTGATAACTTATGAAACAATGGAAAATATACAGATTCCTTGCTTGATCATCACAATAAATCCTGCTGTCGAATTGCACAGATCTCTCACTAGAATACATGACGAGTCCCCCTGAATAAATGAGCGAGAACTCAGTGTTGTGTAATTCACAGTCGATAACATTCAGTGCATCCAAGACCCTGTAATACAAGCCATGAACACGGTCACATGCTCTCCAGATAAGCTCACTGAACTTTGCAGGTCAACAATGGGAAATGGGAGTGACAGAGGAGTGTGAGTTATGAATTTGGCGAGCATGGTTTTGTGTATGCAGCGTCACTCCAGCAGCCATGTGCATGTAGTCAATAATGAACATCTAGAACATCGAGACATGCGGATTTATGCGAGTGCTGATGTGCATGAGGATAATGTCGCTGGTTTGGAAAAGAGAAGTGACACACTTCGGTGGATTTTTCATAAGTGTTGCTGTGCCCTCTTCCCTGAGACATCACTCTGTGGCCCTCTGTTAGCATAAGCATCTCTGTAGCATCATGTTTGTCTCAGGTAGCCTCTGACTGTAGGAGGAGGCAGCCTGTAGCACTGCTCTCAGAACAGCGTGGCTGTTCATCATGGATTTTCATTTTCTGATTCCTGTAGAGAATGGCCCAAACCTACTGCTGACTGAGTGACTGTGAGGAGTTCACCTGACGGCTGTGCTGTGAGCTCCTGGACTTTGAAAAAAAAAAGTGCTGACTCCTTTGACCGCTGGCTTTGAAATGGAGCTTGACTCAGTTGTGCTATTAATAGCTCTGTGCCTTTCCCATGCCCCATTGAGAACGACACGTCACGTGCGGTGTCATGGGGCTGGCTGTTGTGCTCAGAGCACAAACCATCAGCTACTCACACTGACATTAGCGGAAACTAAATTAACCTGACATTGGACAAGGTGGATGTGTTTATGTGCTGGTGTTTAAAGGAGCAGACTGTGAAAAATTAAGGGCATGACTGAGGGTCTGTGGTGTTGAATTCAGCTGTCACTTTGAGTGCTTGTTTACCTGCTGCTTTATGGCACATTCATAATGTTAAAATAAGACCTACTTCTTCACTACGCATGCATGAATGCTGATCAAACCCTTACGGCACCTTTCATAAGGCATTTCTCCAACGCCTTTGTCATTTGTGTCGTAAGGGAAGACTACCAGGTGAGTTATGCCTGCACTACAATGTGGTTGATCATCTTAGCAACCATGCAATGATGAAGTTACAAACTGGGGGTTCAGCTGAAGAGTGATACAGACGTATTGTGTTCATGGATGTTGCAGAGCAGCTCTAGTTGGGACGGGACAGTCCCAGGGCCGTGGCCATGGCGGCGACAAGGAGGGCGGAGCTGGCCAGGATCACTGCACTTCCCGACCGGAACACCTGCCGGCCGTTCAAGGGCTGGACGGGCCTGAAAGTCCCAACCATTGGCTTTCCGTCGCGAAACTTGAGGTCGGAGAAGACCCGCAGCTGGAGGAACGAAAAATAAAGATGAATGTTTGGTCCCAGTCTTTTTTGTGTGAATTTGTCAATTTGTTTATGAACTGTACATGGGAGTCTGTGGGTCAGGAGATAAAGCGTGTGGTCCGCTAATCAGAAGGTTGGAGGATTGATCTCAGTCAACCTGACCCACCTGCCTGAGTCACATTTGGAAAGCTAAAAAGTTGTTAGCAATTCAATGAAAAGATTTTCCGTATAAACTTCTCCTTTGATTTCATTAAAATCACAGTTGGAAGCCCAAATGGTTAAAATTATCCCAATATTTCACAAAAGATTGTGGATCAAAAACAATCCCTCTGCAAACTCTAAACTTACTAACTGTGTATAAGGTAGTTGCCACTAGCTCCACCTTAAAAAGCAACAACTTTAAAATGCTACTCATGCATCTATACACCAGTAAATATATGATTATGTACAAAAATATATTGGTCACCGGGGACATTTTACATTTTGCAGATAATACTTCTTCAACTTGATGTAAAAGTTTGAATGTAGGACTTTTATATTGTTGTATTCGTAATTTTACCCTATGTGATGGGTGTGGTTTAAATTTTCCATCAAACACTGTACCATTGCAACAAAAATAGGGAAAACATATTAAACATAAACATATTATTATCTTTTTTCCTGACCTGGTCCATGCTCAGAGGGATGGGGGTCTCAAACAAAGTCCAGATCACAGCCTCGGTGCAGCCTGGGGTGGTCAGAGAGCCCTTGTAGCGGTAGTAGCTGGTCAGATTCTGCTCAGACGGGATCAGCTGTGTCAGGGAAATGCTAGACAGAGTTGTGTTGTCATCTGAAAACAGAGAAGCCACAGATGAAACTTCAGTACAATAATATGCTGCCATGTTTTTAAGCTGATCATATTGAACTGAAAATACCTACTTGTAGTTGTTATGCTTCGCAGAGCGTTGATGACTGGGTCGTACTTTCGGTTTCCACTGTTGGACCTCTGAATGTGGAAGGAAAAACATTTCATTTGGAGGTCTGGCGTGTAATATACTGTGAGTTTGATTTCAGCGATACAGAATTAAAAATGGTTACCTCATAGAAAAACCCAAGGACAGCAACTCCTTCTGGGTCTGACAGGGCTGTTGTCAGGTCAGTGTAATGGTGCTTCATGTGAACAATGTGCAGCTGTAGATAAAAGATCAACAGAGTTACACATTGTTCACACAAACTTCAGTCGCTATATCTTCTTTTAACAAAATATATGTAAAAAGTTAAGCATCAAAAACCTGTCTTTAAACAATAAACAATAATTGCCTCATCGATGTAAAGTCAACAAATTCCATTAAAAGATCAAACCACCAATAAATTGATCAAACTAACTTGTCCAAAAAACACACCAGTCTGCCTCACTGCTAGACTGGGTGACATCCAGGAGAATTGCAACAGGGCAGGCAAAGCAGGGCCCCTGAGAACAGCTGATTACGTTAATCCACAGAAATAAAAAATTTGTGAGAACCCCATTAAATTTACTTTGGTATTGTTATCATGTTATTCTTCTGGCAGTTTGGTTTGGTTTAATTAAGGGTCCCCTTGTTCCTTTTGCTTGAGGCCCCTAAAGTCCCTTGAAACACTCCTGATGACATATTTCTTCATTATAATGAACATGGGCTGTTGCTCCTACACCTCCCTTATGTAACAGTACACCTGCTGTACACACACACACACACACACACACACACACACACACACACACACACACACACACACACACACACACACACACACACACACACACACAGTTACCAAACCTTCAGTTTAAACACTGCTTGCAAACAGGCCAAAAGCCTTTTTATGTCTAATTTTTTTAGTTGACTCTCTTTTGAGTCAACTCTTTCTCAGTCAGTTTTGACAGATGAAATCAACAAGTTGGTTTAGTTTTTTTTAATGACATCCTTATCATTCAAATATAAGTTAGTGTATTCAAATGTTTATATATTTTATATATTCCTATATAATATATTTATTTTGTACATTTTTGAAAAGTTATGGAAATCAGCAGTTTTATGATTTAACAACTCATTACTGTTTAAGTGAAATGAAGGAGATTGTTATGTGAAACACAAGTTTTTAGATGACCCATTTTTTCCTGTAGTAAATGAAAAATATGATGTTTTTGTGCATCATGGTTTTTTATTTAAATCTTCTGCTTCATATAAACATATTTAATGTCTTTAAGATAAAAGAGCTGCCTTCATGTGATCAGATCAACAAAGACAGAGACAGTCTGTCTGTGTAGTGTACATGAAGCTGAAGATACCTCCATGGGATACTGCTCTCCATCGATGGTATGCTCAGAGCCAGGCCCTCCATTGTGGCCCCAGTGGAGGTGGAACTGTACGGCCTTGTAGATGGTCGGCAGGTGTCCACCTGAGATGGTGCTGATGTGGGGAACTCCAACCTGAACTGATGGACGCATACACATCAGATATTAAGAGTTCAAGCAACAGCTTCAAGCATGATTGGTTATATGGCTATTACGTCATATAAATTATATAAACGCATATTATATGTTCATCGGAAGATAAACTCACCTGAGTGGCCATTGTTCTTGAGTGTGCCTCTGAAGGTCTGCTGGTAGTTGTTGAACTGAAAAGGAGTCAGACGATCGTCTTTCAGAGTCTTTCTGGTGACGACGTTGATGGGCGACTGGAGTTTTCCCGCACAGTTGCTGTTAGCGTGGTTCCACTTTTCAGGTACTAGAGCAAAAAAAACAAAAAATGTTGAGATATTCCTGTGGCTTTTGATACAGACGGCCACTTGATTAGTTTAGGAGTTCCTCAGGGATCAGTCCTGAGTCCTCTACAATTCTTCATGTTCATGTGACATTTTGGACAAGGATTTCAAAATCATGCTGATTATTCTCAGATCTACATTTACACAATTAAAACTGCTTCTCTGCTTAAATTCTTTAAGCTTTTGAAAAATGTTGTCTGTGCTTTTATTAAATCCTTATTATATTACTTTAGTCTTTATATTCAACCACTGCATAAACAAAAATTACAAGATCCAGTAAAAAATACGTATACTGTGGAAACAAGGCCAAACACCAGAGTAGACTGGACTTGTCTGAGGAGAGACGTCTTTTTTATTTTTATTTCTCTCCTTAAACACGTTGTTTTGAGAATTACAGAACTACATTCTCTTAAGTTTTTTCATTCTGTACTTTTTACAGCGTTTATTCTTTTAATTCAATCCTTTAAATCACTCCTTGTTTGAGTCATATGTATTTGTATACACTTACAATCTGTTGGTATGATAGTTGCCTTTGAATTTTTTTTTTCAAAATAAGCTTACCATTGCACTGATGATCACAGGTAAACTGGGACTGATAGCACCATTCTGAAAAACAGAAAATGAAATACATTTAGTGAAGACAAGGTTTTCATGTTACACCTCTATCGTGAGTTATGATGTCACCAGCTAATAAATAGCAGGACTGTAATACAAATGATTGTGTGGCTGGCAGCTATCCAGCCAGATTTAATGTGTATTTACATTTGATTAATAGTTTCTTTTTCTTTCATTACTGCAAACTGAATTGAATTGTTTTCCCAATGGTTTAAGTCAACTGTTATTTCTGACCCAAACCCCTCAAAACACAGGAACTGTCTTCCTATTCACCCGAACCTTGGTGTTTGCACTTTATCTTTCCGTGCAATCATAATAAATAGCGAGACAATCTTTTGCATCAGCAAGGTCCCATTCTCACATGTTTGTCTGCGGGGGTTATTAATATTTCACAATTGGTTTGCATGTTACCATCCTGTTCTCAGAGACAAATATCTACAGCTATCACTCAAATCAAATATTTACGAAAAACACACATACCATTGAAAAAATATGGGGAGGGTTTCCCGCTCTGTTATTACAATTGTATGAGGACATGAAGGAAGTCAGTGCTTTTCTTCTTTGGTCAGTGCTTTTCCTTGGTGAGCCTTTTCCTCCTGCTCTGCCATGATAATGGGAACTGAAAATAAACGAAGCTGGGGGGGCAAACCTTTTGGGGGCATGGGGGTCAGATTGTGTTCACTGATACCATCACAGTGGTTCCTCTAATTTACAGGTTTGTATTTATTTATTAATGAAGCCTTTGTTGTGGTGTGTGTAAGAGGAGCGTGAAGAGGAGGACGAAAAACAATCTCACTAATCTCCTCTGTGCAGAATCAGGATTCATTTCAAACCTCCACTCACTTTTATTTGAAAAGTCTCACGGCGAAGATGTTGACTTTGACTTGAGGCCACAGTTTTACTTTACTAGAGTGTTTCCATTTCATACCACTTCATACTTTATCTGCAGTTTTCCAGAGGGAAAACAACATCACACTTTTCACTGCACTACTGTTTAGATTTGTTACTTAACCAAGATACCAACATTTGCATACAAAACATGTGATGACTTTATATTATAAATATTTAATTTATTCAAATAACACTTTTATAGATAAATACGAGATTGCAACATAACTAAATTACGAAATTACTAAATCACATTTATATACATTCATATATATATATATATATATATATATATATATATATATATATATATATATATATATATATATATATATATATGAATGTATATGTATATATATATATATATATATATAAATGTGTGTATGAGGTAATACTTTTACTAAAGTCAAATTTTAAACGCAGGACTTGTAAGGAATATTTTTACAGTGTGGTCCTGAAGTAAAGAATCTGAAACATCCCAGCCAATCAGATTCCTGTCCGCACTATTTCTGCCCAATCGACGCTGGGCTTTGATCCATCGTGGCGCAGAGCAGCTGAACGGTATGAATGAGATGATCAGAGCTCTGTCTGCAGTCAAGTGAGGGAAGTGTCAAGAAGACAAAGACACAAAAGAGGAAACTAATGGGCCACGCCCGCGTGCACGAGAGCTGAGCGCTGATGTTCACGTGAATACACATCGTGTGGAGTCAGACGTTCTTTCACACACACGAAACACGGAGCACAAGAGGAGGACAGATCAATGCTCTGACAGAACCTGCGCAGAAACACCAACTTCTGGATGTGGCGCTGAGAGTCCGGGTCTCCCACAAAGTCAGGATTGGTTTAATTGATTTAAGAGCCAGTGCGTCCTCACTCCCAGAGGACAGGTTCACTTAATGTGATCAGCTTCTCTCTCCCTCGCTGCAAACACACTGGTTTCTCACTGGCACGCTTCACCTGCAGCTGCCCCACACAGGCTGCACATGGCCGCGCAGGCGCACGGTGCGTCATTGGATGAGAGAGCGGAACATCCACTACACTGACTCCACACCTGAGAGTTCCATAGTGTCCAAGGTGCTTCTTTGCAAACTCTTATTAAAATATACTAAATTATTATCGCTAGTATATGGATGGCCCGTTGTGGAGGATTGTATTTGTCACTTTAAGGGTGTAATTGGATTCAACTGCGTAAAATGATTATGAAGCTAAATGGTTAAAAAGATGCATTTCGAATTTACAGCAAAAACAAACAGTGGAGCGTCAGTGAACGTCCTCTCGGTGCGCATCTGAAAACCGTAATGACTAACCACTGACCAAATGAGCCTGATAATTTAATTTGCGATCCCGACGGCTGTTAATTTACTTCATCACAGAGCTGGTGCCAAACCGAGAGGCTTTTATTTCTCTCAGTGGATTTCACGCCTCAGAATCTCCCCCCCCGCTGTGAACCTGGAGACGCAGCGCAGCTTCATTACCGCGCGCCTCTGCGGCAGCAACAACTACAAGGACGCACAAGTCTGTCACACACACACACACACACACACAGGCTCAGTTTGCGTCCGAGCAGGTGCACGAGAGAGAGAGAGAGAGAGAGAGAGAGAGAGAGAGAGAGAGAGAGAGAGAGAGAGAGAGAGAGAGAGAGAGAGATGTGCGTCCTGTCATTCTCTCTCTCGGAGCTCAGAGGTGTGAGGGCAGGTACGGAGGAGCAGCCCGGTGCCACATCGTGACGGACACGGTAGGTGGAGGACAGCGTCACGCACACGCGGGTTTAGTGCTGTTTTGGAGCATGGGTGGGGGTGGGGGTGGGGGGGAGGGGGGGCTTTAATTTGGGGAGCCTATTGCACTATAGTCTCTCTCTCTCTCCTATTCGATTCTGGGATTTGTCAATACACATTTCAATCTCAACTTTCTGATTGGTCGCATGAAGTGACTGTGAAAAACTTCAGCCTGCTGGTCTCACTGAGAAGATCGATTGATTCCATGTACAGTTTTGAAAGGAGGTAAATATAGTCATGTTCATACATCAGCAATCGATCAATTACACCATGTAGGATAAGCTCACAGATTTTGATCAGGAAAATGAAAAAGCCTGTGTAAGAATCACTCATGTCCAGATATTTATTAGTATTAGACATTTTGATATCAATTAGGCTGTTTAACCCATTTGTCACTGTATGCACAGAGGCAAGGGGAATTCAAATAGAGACAGCATTTTTTTTAAGTTTGTCCATATTTTGCATGGATGAATGAGAAGAGACTCACCTCCGGCTCCTGTGCACAGGGTCCACAGGCAGGATGCCAGCAGAGCGGGCACGATGAGCGGCTGCATGCTGGAGCGTCTCTGACTCGACCGACTGGAGGCGACACAACGACTTGTTTTTTTACTATGTGGTCGCATTCTTGCAGGGTGGGGGGTTCTTATACCTATCCATCAGCATAACCCCACAGGAAAGACACAGTGGTGGCCCCTCCCCCTCCAGGCATCGCCAATGAAGATACAACCATTGGGGGGGGGGGGGGGGGGGGGGGGGGGGGGGGGGGGGGCTATCAATGGGCTCCTGGTGAGCAGGAGCCTGTGGTGAGGGAAAACTCTTACTGATGATCTGAGGAGTCACTGTACAATAATGTGATTACAATAGTGATATTAACCCCATTAGTGGACTGAACATCAGCTTCACACCTGCCCTCATATTCAACCTTATTCCTTTACTGTTAAGGTTAGACAACAAATCACAGAGGCATTTCAGCCTGTTCCAGCTGTTCATTGAAGTTAAGGGATTTTTAATATTCATATGTCCCACGTTTATTATCACTGTCGTTATGATTATGATGATGGTGACTATTATTAGTACTAGCGTCATGGCTGCATCAATTTGTCTGATGGAACTATTCTCAATGTTTAAAGTTAAAGTAAAAGTAGCACAATATTGAAAAACAATACAATACAAAGTCCTGTATTCAAAATTGTACATACAGAAGTATACAGGCTTGTTAGTCACGTGTTCAACACTTTGAGTTGCACTAATCTGTACTAAATGTTCCACATAGATTAAGTTAAATTGATTGAAACAACCCAATGTGCACAAAATATCAAAATTAAGAGAAACTAACAACCCCTGTAAAGTCTTATATTATTACTCTATTGAACTTTTTTGATTGGTTAATAAGCAAGAGGGTTGTATTTGGGGAAAGTGGAATTAACTCATGTTAACAGTTGGGTATAGTCCATAATAGAATGATAGAATAAAGCAATAGGGTGATCTATAAAAACAGATTGTTAAACCCTATGAGGCAGATTGTGGTTAGTGAACATGGGCTGCATATATAAAAAAAAGTTTAATTGATTGAATAATGCATCATATTATGTAAAATTATCAAGGTTTCATTTATAAAAATATCAACGTGCTGTGGAATTTATTAATGGAATAAAGAAACAAACAGTGGAGGAGAAATATAATGTTGTATTAAGTAGAACTACTACAGTGTACCTCAAAATAGTACTTCGTTATAGAAGAGGAGATTTACTTTTCACCACTACATTTTCTCCCCAAAAGACAATTGGTCAAAGGGATATCTTATAGGGACAGCATGACACACACACACGCACACGCACACGCGCACGCACACACGCACACACACACACACACACACACGCACAAAGACAGCCTCATATCTAAAATAAGATATCAGGCGACATCTTTAAAAGGTTTTTTTTTTCCAGCTCAGTTCACCTTGTCCAGGAAAACCTATCAAAGTCCCAAAAATAAATAAATAAATCTGGACATCTCTCTTCAACTTTTTGGAGAAGTTGGAGCTGTCATCTTCATTTTCATTCAGTGAGTGGAAACGCTCAGTGTGAATTATTGATCCTGCTGAGTGAGGGACATCAGGGTTTTTCCCCCCAAAAAACTGTGAATCAGCTTGTGCTGCTCTTCTTGAAAACTCGGACCACACAATCAGCGAGTCTGAGAAACTGCAGCTGAGCATGATGAGGGGTTAAAGTTCTCGTCTCCATACAGACCGTGTGTGTGTGTGAGTGTGTGTGTGGGGGGGGGGCGGGGGGATATATAAGTGAGAAAGATATACGTTATATATAGTATAACTATGGGTTTTACTTCCACCCCGTATATGTTCCTGACTCAATGTCTCCTCCACCACTGTTTACAGAGAGGAAATGGCTTTAGGAACCTAATCAGAGAACAAGGATACTGTACTTGAAATATTCCACAGCAGGGGAATTATGCAACAATCCCTTGATATGATCGGCTCAAAGTGCTTAAGCCTTGTTGCAGGAGTAATGGCTGGTGTTTCTTTTGATGGAACAGCTCCATCTAGTGGACAGATGGAAGAATTTCATCTGTGTCCCAGGACTGGACTAAGTGTTCAAATACTTTAAAGCTTCTCATTATACATTTTAAAACCTGACTTTAAGTTATAGCAAGACCAGTTACACATTCAGTGTTACTTTAATGTGCTAAAGTGGAAAAAAACTGTAAATACTTCAGTGAATATACACAATATTTTCCTCTAGTTTCAGAAAGAACAAATAAATGAATATGAGCAAAATCACCCACAGGATATCTGTCACTGAGAGTTTGAATAATGAATAAAGCTGTGGTTTATAATCCTGTCTGTCTCACTTTAGGTCCATCTTGTGTTGTTCTGTGATGACATCTATATTTTGAACCTGTGCCAAGGAGTTTGTTTTTTTATCTGCATTTGATTGTTAGTTAGCAGGATTACGCAAAAACTACAGATCTGATATCTATGACATTTTGTGGAGTGGTGGGACATGACCCAGTGAAGAACGTGTAAAATTGTGGTGCGGATTGGGATCAGATTCAGGATTTCTTTTCACTTTCTTTAACATTGTGAGATAGGGCATTTTCAATATTTTCATTGTTTTCTCAGAGTATGATTCATGGATCGTGATGAAACAACATAAGACGTGTTTAGGGGATGGATCTAGTGAATTTAAATGAGGTTTCATAAGGAGACTTTTGGGCCTTGGCAGAGACATACACTCTTGTAAAGGTTTTTATTGCCTCTAATCCATTATCATTTACCACATCATTTACAGTGCAGTCCATCATTGTAAGGACAAAATAATCCACATGTTTAGACCCTTTAAATACTGTAACTCAAAAGGTAAATGATGAGGCTGAGAAACAGATGCATATGATATAATCTTTTATTTTAACCCATGGGATTTAACTTTTACAGTGCATTTCTTTACAACAATATATTCATTAAGTGACAGGGTTTAGCCACCACTACAGATCAGATAACTATGTATGTTACATTTCTGAACTCCTCTGAACGATTCTGACTTCATGAACACCTTGTGATAAAATCCCAGTGATCAGATGATGGATAACCACATGAGTTTAACTAATTCACTCACATCCAATCATCCATTTGAATAGTATCAGTATCAGATTGAAACATTTGTTAAAGTTTAGTTGCCTCAGTGTTATTGAACAGATGACTCTGTACCGTTAAAACATACAGAGGTGGCCAATTGGAAACCTGCTGCCATCCAGAAGAAAGAAAAAGGCTTTGAAAATAGACAAAACAAAATATGGCACCATTGTCTCAAGGAACAACCAGTAGACAAACACTTTTTTTTTTTTTTTTTTAAAGGGGACCGTGGCCAAACTCCCCTAAACAGAAAGAGAACTCCAAGCACTTTGTTCAGTCTTTTCCCCGAGCAGGCCTTACTGCTAGTTAGCGAGCAGTCGGAGGAGTCGTCAGTCAGATGGACATCAAGCTTTATACGGATGTTGAACCAGTCGTTCTCAAGCATCTCAGCAGAAAATATTCCCTCTGTCACGTCAAAGAAAACCAGCGCTACCTTCACTTCACTTCACTTCTCACATCAGGAGACACGAGACATCTGCAGTCTTCCAGCAGTGTTATATTCTCCTCCTTTCCACATATCAAGCACATGTCCCACAAAACAAACAACACGCAGCATTGCATCAATCCGTCCATACGTACATACGTACAATAACCCCCCACGAACCCCAGAGCATCGAATGTCGCAAAATGGCTATACTGGAGAAAAGCGTCGATAAAAGACAGAACCACATTGACTGTGCATATACATCATTTTGAGAACACATTGCAGCAATGAACACATATACAACCCACCAAATACACAAGAACATAAAGTCGATCCAGTTACCCATTACATATTACATTCAGGCTCTAAGAAAACAACAACAAAAAAGATGCGATGGCAAAGTAAACAGCAGATTTCTCCCTTTTGCTCAAGTTTGGTCTCAAATTCCCTCAAATACATGACAGCTAGTAGTGCACAAAATAAGAATACAAAATTAGACTTTTAAACACTGTAGCAGCAATTCTTTTCTTTTTGAATTTAGCCTCCGATAATAGTACTGGTGAAGGCTTTGGAGTCCCCGTCACGTGGAAGGGGGAGCGATTGTCCTCTGAAGCGCGAGACGGTGTCTGTCAGGAGGGTGCAGGAGTTTGGTACTAAAGGTGGGTGGGCTCTGCCTCGAACAGCAGGACGCTGCAGCGCTCCAGGCTGGAAATGTCTTTGAACAGAAAGGGGTTGTTCTGGAGGGAAACCCTCCTCCAGCTTTCACGACTCCATCTAAGACCTTCAAGTTCCTCGTCACCGCCGCTCAGACAGTCTCACAGTGCAAACTGAGCGTCACAAACAGTAACAATTCCTCCTCATATTTCACCCCCAAAACCCACGGCAGGTTTACAACGGGGCTCTCAGCTCATCCGTCCAAAGCGAGCAGGACAGAGCCGAGGCAGGCCACGCTACACGATAAGTCTCTCAGCTGGAGGCTGTGGCGATGGCCTTCTTGAGCTGCTGGCTGCGGATCTCGCGGGTGCGGGCCTCCAGGAGCAGGTCGTGGCAGGTGTTGCAGACCAGCACTGGGTCGTACAGCTGCTGGTCTGGGATGGGCAGCTTCAGATGACAACAGTCTTTACAGAACACATTGCCACAGTTCCTGTAGAACAGAGGACACAGAAAGTTTAGATCATTTGATAAATAGATTGGACGACTTACAGAGTATACAACTGCATCAATAAACTACCTCCGATGTCTGTTTATTACCAGCAATGTGTTGTAAGTCTGAGAGTCTTAAGTCTGAGAAAAACTGCTCATTTTAAACACTGATTCAAATCAAAATGAGACCTTACACCTCTTACTGTCTCATTTTCTCAGTGGAGCATATAAATAATTCTCTGACTAACAGAGGAGCTTTGATGCTGAAATCAAAGCTTCCCTTTAAAAATACAAAGCAAAGTGTTGAATCTCAGGCCGACACTTTGGCAAAACTGTGCTGCAACAAGAGTTGTGAGAAAAGTGGGATCCAAAAAAATTGCATTTTAAAAATTCATCAAGAAAAGAAAATATGAAACTACTCCATAATGAATGAGGATATTTGACAATCGACAGGATTTGATGTTTAGAATTGTGCTGTTACATGTTTCTTGATTCTCTCATATTTTCAAAGAAATCGATTTTGACGACTTCTGACCATTTTACATGGTATTTATTTGTAAACAGCTAATAGCTATTTCAATGTTGTAATATTATTTCAACATTGTCCGCTGGGATCCAGGCACGAACGCGATCAGAGAACATTTAGACTAAAAACACGGTGTAAATGACCCCGTTTAGAGTCGAATTTGAATGTCGGGCTTACGGACACTCGGATGACAAGACAGGAGCACTATGGAGGCATTTCATTTTTATTTTATATTTAAAGAATCGCTCACCATTTACTTAAATTCTATTGAATTTGGCTGCAACTTTGTTTACCCCTGAAATTCCGGAAGTGTTTTGTGGACTCAAACACTTCACCCACCCCTCCATCGGTATAGTGGAGGTTTACATTTTTCTGTAAACTATCCCTTTAATAGACTGTCCCAGTTTACCCAAAGCATTCTGTCCCACATTATCAATCATATTTGATAAAGTGAGACAAAAATAAATTTGTTTGAAAAAACCCCAAAACTAACTAAAACACATTTATAAAATATAATGTTTTACATTCAGAGTGTGGTGTATTTATTCATGTCAGAAAAAACACAGTGAAGCCCCACCTGCAGTGGTGACGTCTCTTGGCAATCCAGAACTCACAGTCACAGTTGAAACAATGGGAGGCCATGTGGTCAGGCACCCACCTCGTGACCTACACACACAGACACACAAATCTATCAGAACAGTGCGTGGCAATACGGGGTGCTCAAAGCCATACAGGTGAGGAGGAGGAAAGAGGGTGAGGGAGTAGAGTCTATATTAGAGTGACATTAAGCCTCTAAAGGCCTCTGACCTCAGTGTCCCTGGGCTCCACTCGATCCCAGCTGCCCTCAGACAGACGATCCTCACTGTGGGTGGACAAAGAATCCTCCTCGTTGCTGTTGTCCGATTCCCGAAGACACGTCTGAAACAGAGAGACCAGGGAGAGATCAGAAGACGGATGGAATTAATAGAAGAGCTGACACTTCTGGATATAATCTAAAGTAAATATTTTTGAACATGAAAGACAAAATAAAAACGTATAGGCTGTCAGACAATATTGTCATGACTGAACAAACTACTCACAATGTCATCCTCGTAGTCGATGTCTGGCTCTGAGGGAGGGGTGCCATACTGTTTACTCTCCAGCCTCATCTGCAGCTGTCGCACCTGCTGCCGCAGCACCTCCACCTCCTGCTTGTAACCTGCCTCGATTTGCCGCAGCCTCTGCTGGACGGCGTCCATGGGCACCGGCAGCCCGTCATCATCGAGGTAAGCTGGGGCCTGAGGTGGCGGAGGGGAGCTGGAAGCAGAGGGTGAGGTGTGGGACACCGGTAGGAGCTGATGGCCTGCTAGGGCGTAGCCATTGAGGGCAGCAGCGGCGGCAGCAGGCCCATACAGGCCGATGTATCCTGCAGTCCTGGCTGCAGATAGCCATCCAGGCTGCGTGTTGCTGCTGGGACAACCAAGAGCCTCCCTGGGGCAGCACTGGGACCCGTTAGCAATAGCAAAGCCCTGGGAGCGGAGCAGCTTGCTGGCAAGGCGGCGGCTCTGGTAAGAATTGGGCTGCAAGGCCCGGCTGACACCAGAGTGACTGGCACTGCTGCAGGCAGACTGGACTAGACCTCGAACACTTTCCCAGTGAGAGCCGAGCAGTGACAATTCTGAGAGCTGGCTCTGGGAGATCAGATGGCGAGCTGCTACCTGAGTGCAATCCACAGAAGCTGCTGCAGCTGTTAGCACACGCTCTCGTCCTTTCACTACATCTGTCCTCGTGTCCTCCTCCTCCTCCTCCTTCTGGGGTTGAACCTGGGGCTGTGACTCAGGCTGCTCCTCACTGTTAAAATTCTCAATGAGATCCTGGCTCACTGTGGGGGGCGGGGTGGGGGGAAGCTCTCCCTCATCTGTGATGGTTTCGGTGGAGTCTTCCATGGGAAGGAGTGGTGTTAGCTGCTTCAGAGCAAGCAGGCCTTCAGATTCTGGGAGGCCATTTGCCTGACTGTCAATGTGGCCGTTAAGCAGCAAGGTGGGTGTGGAGAATGCAGGTTGAGTGCCGTTGCAGGGAAGAGGTAAGCACGGCTCTGATTTGTGAGTGGGTGAAGTGGTGCTCTCAGCAGTCCTATGGGGGCTCTCAGCTTCCGGCGGAGGTGGTGGGAGTGGAGGGTTTGTGATCTGAGTCAAAGCCTGCTGGAGGACAGGTGTGGGGAGAGGAGTGTGAGCGAGTGTGACCTGCTTCCTGAGAGGGACAGGGGGGAGGGGCAGAGAGGGCAGAGGCTGTGTGGTCAGACAGGGCTCCTCCGAAGTCTCCTCCTCACAGCTCTCTGCACCTAGAACATCCTCCGGGGTCTTGGTAGGACTTTGTTGTAGAGGTTCCCCCTCAGCAATGTCCGGTCCAGTGTCAGGTGTGACCTCGTCAGAGTCTGAAGAGGTTTCTTCCATAGCAGGCGAAGGCTCCAGGGCAGAGCGACCCTCCTGGCAGTGCTTGTTGAGATTGGGGTCACTGGATGTGCGTGTCAGGGGTACCCCATTCTCAAAAGCTGTTAGCAGGTTGTCCATGGAGCGGGTCTTGGGAAGCCTGGAAATGAGACATATATGGGGATTTATTTGTAAAAATTATACAATTATGTGTTTGGGACTGAGAGCAGTCTGAAAAATTACTTTAAATCTCTGCACAAACACTACCAAGAACAGAAATGACAACATACCTGTCCAGGGAACGGGAGGTGAGTTCGTCTCCTGTGACATTTGGGGGGAGGTAGAGCTCCATTGAATCATCCACAGCTGTGCACGGGGAGGAGGTGGGCAGGTAAACAGCTGTCCACAGCTGTAATGCTCGAGTGTGGCAGACTGGCTGCAGCACCTGGCAGACAAATAAGTGATGAGGACTATCTTAGAAGGTCACCATGGACACATGATGATGCTCGTCAGGCTGTTATTCCACTTCTGTGTGTAATAATCACGTTGATGCTGTCTTTGACAGTGTGAATGAGGAAGTGGGATAGATTTAATCTTCGATGTCAAATCTTTGATCTAAAACACAGTTAAAGTTAAAATTGGAGTCACACTATTAATGAATCATTAATCAAGCCACTTATTCTGCTCAGGATAAAAAGAAGCAAGGCTAGAGATACTTCCCATAATTCATGTTATAGCCTGAAAATACAACTATTTCTTTCAACAAATCACCTTCTCATCACTAACAGTAGGAGCCGACCTCCAGTTGTTACTGTATTTAAGTGGTGGCTCTATTACAAAGCCATAAATAATAATGTAAATCTCTAGGTACCATATCATGACTGGGGATGTAGAGGAAGTTCTGGAAGTTCTTGTTTCCTGTGCGAAGTAGTGACCACACAGAGCAGGTGCGTTTGTAGATGTTCCGCGACTCCCTCTCGCGAGCGTTGTTACACAGAAATGTGCCGTAAAGACATGAGTATGTGTGCTGCACCAACTTGACCTGGACACACGGGAGGTGGAACATGAATTCAGGCATTTTATAACACTCAATTCCCAATTCAATGCAACAACTTATTGATTGAATAATATAACTAGTTATATACAACTAGTAACTAGATAGTTGTAAAACAACAGCATTAGATCAAAATTATTTTTCGATGGAGCAATTTCAAAGCACAGACTCAATGCAAAAAAGTAATTTACTAGTTAACTGGTAAGATAACTACTTAACTTTTAGCATGGTTTCATGTTATGTCCAGCAATATGTCTGACACTTCTGAGTTTACTGGCGAATTAGTCACAAGAAAATACATCGTGGAGACAGGGAGAAGTAACAAGTGCAGTATGACCACCCACCAGGAAGGCCTCGTTGAACTCAAACAGGCAGGGGAACTGTTTGAGCAGCTGGTGAACACAGTCCAGCCACTGCAGGAAGACGGGACACTGCTCGCTCACATCGTCAGCATTCTCCTGGTGGCCACAGCGGTCCCCGAACTTATGGCCATAGTCGAGCCACTCGGTCTCTACAAGCACCTGGAAACCCTGGGGATGACAAGCTAGTCAGTATTGAGGGTAATAAAATTACAGCTTTTATTCTACTTTTAAAAATATGCATTTACATTTAATCCAGACCAAATATACTTAAAACCCTGTGCAGACTCTCACCTCTAATGTTCTGTAGTAGGGGTCCAGCAGGACCTTGGCGAGGGCTATAATTTGGGGTGTGCGGTCCCACCCGTCCGAGCAGTGAACCAGGACCGGACGGCCGTCCCTCTCCACTGCTGAACACACCAGGGTGGCTGCCTTTAACATGACAGACAGGTGCTGCAGCCAGCGGGTGCTCTCGAGTGCTGAAAGCCAGCTGGAAGCAATAGATAGGACGGATTAGATGAGTACAAATCTATATAAATTAGGTACATCTCTGTGTGGTGTCGCACTACTGTGAGCAAGAGCCATTAAAATAGGGGGGGGTGAAGCTGCTCAGACAGATCGACTTACTTTGCCGGATCCGGAATCTGACTGCATACAGCCCTCAGAGCCTGGAAGCTGTTGCGGATGGCGTGGATGTTGGCCATTCCCATGAACATCACCTCACAGTTGGGGTAGTACTCTGAACACAAACAAACATCAACAAGTCAGATCAAGGTCATCAGACATAAATAATGCTTAGCTTGTAAGCTACGATAGCCTCTTGTTCTGATGTAGGCATTACCTCAGTCAGATGCAAAAATCATAGTCATAATAATGGTTTACGTTCCCATAGGAAAATACTTTAGCTGTCAACAGCCAACTGGAAAATTGACAGCCCTGTCAGCACTTAGTTTTTAGTTTAGTTTTTTGTCCTCATCGTTTTTAACTTTGACCTCTAAACAGATTGACCTTTATAAAGCATATCTAATGGTTTTCTAGGTCAGAGGAGTTATAATTGTTGTAGGTGACACACACCTTTGAAGCAAAATGAAGAATTAAATGCATTTGGAAACCTACAGTTGTATTATCTGCCCTGCAATCTTACAAAACTGGGTAAAAACATTTGTTGCATTAAACCGTTTAACCATCGTTTTTTTGTTGGCAGATTTGCAGGAAGAGAAAAAAGTGGAATTACAATGTGACATATTTATCGCATGACATATTTTATTGTGTTGATCCAACAGATGAGGTTAAACTTTAGGATTTATTGGAAGTTGCACATCTAAAGAATATAAGTTTAAAAAAAGTTCAACAACCAGCTGAATGTTGAACTTTTTTCAACAGCTAGTTGTGACATTTGTCTGTTTGTCATTTGGACTAGGAAGACACTGTCTAGTGGGTCATTTTGCAGAACACATCTGCCTGCTGCTGAGGTTTAAGAAACATATTACTCTTGCTGAGGGTTAAGGGCAGAGGATGTTGCACCTTATTAAGCCCTATCAGACAAACTGTGATTTGTGAATATGGACGATACAAATAAAATTGTATTGATTGATTGATGTTATTAGCGATGTGAAAATGATAACTGAATCTAAATATAGAAATTAGTTGTTGAGGGCTGTTTGAAAGTTCGATCACACTAACCTTCACATTCACAGCCTCCGCCCTTGGCTCTGTTAGCCACTGCAGCAGTGTATGAGCGAGCATCCAGAATCAGTAGCTTCTGTGGCACAGTGTTGTCATCGCAGCCAGAGCCACCTGTCAGAGAAGAGTCTGGAGACACAGAGATGTTTTTATCATTAGGAGAGGATGGTTTAGTTTGAACTGAATGGCAAAACACAGGAAGAGAAACAATGTGTGAAAGGAAACAGAGGGAATCAAAGAAGTGCCAGGGATATGATTAACATAAACTGCTGAATATCAGTATCTCCTCCTGATAACACAAACACCTTGTTGCTATGGGTAACCATCACAAGCGATTAGCTTTCAAACGGACAGAACAGCCGTCAGGGGCAATTTGAGGTTCAGCATCTTGCCAAAGGACACTGACATGTGGACTGGCACAGTCGAGGATCAAATCATTGACCTTCTAATGAGTGGACGACCTGCTCCTGAGCCACAGCAGCCTGCCTAAACAGCAACCTGACTGCAATCAACAAGCCACAATTGTCCAACAGTGCCCACATACATGAGTCAACATTCACAAATAAAGCTATAGTTTTACCAAAATCACTATCCGAGGAGTCAGGAGCTTCCCCACGTTGTCTGCAGGCTGGTGCTGCACAGGTACCCTTGGCTCCGGCGTCCATCTGACAGGCCTTGGCGATGGACGTCACCAAGTACTCATCATCCGTGTTCCTCCAGCCCCACCAGCTGATCTCAGGCTGGCTGCAACGAGCGATCACAGCCCCGTTCTTCTGGTGTCTGGAATTAAAGGATGTAGAAACAATAAGCAAAATAGGAAAATGTTCCTGTTCTTGTGTGAACAGGAGAAAATGTGTGTGTGCAGGTTTTATTCCGGCATAGAGAATTGCTGCCTCTGTCTAATTTCGTGCCGCCTCCCGACAAAATTCTATTAGAGTGGAAAATGCTTATAGAGATCAAGTTTGTCCCGGGCCAAATTGATCACTATAGGCGGTAGATTACTATAAAAGAAATGCGTAGCTTCTGTATGATAGTCCCGTACGCCCAGACTGAGTGGCTCCCTGGGTGTCTGCCCTGGAAGACAGGCCAGGAAAAACCCTGGTGTGTGTGTGTGTGTGTGTAAACCTACCTATAGACAACCACAGGGATCCTCTTCCAGGATCTGAAGGAGGCCACACTCTCCAGCTCCTTGTCTGTGATCCATATGGGAACCAGAAGCTTCTGTGGGTAGCTTGAGCACAGCCTGTGGACAGGAACAAGGAACATGACGTTAATGGAGGTTATAATCCTGCATTATACTGTCAGTCTGTTGGAGGTGACTTTAGTTAAGTTTGCAAGTAAGTCTTATAATGAGAAGAAATAGATTAGTGTTTTGATATTCAGCAAACACACATCTGAGACAAATATTGTGGTTTTCAGGATGATTGCTGCATCACTAACTCTCAGGGTCAGCAGAGAACAAATCACAATGTGCTACTGCCTCACTCCATCTGTCTCCTCCTCCTCTCTCATGATGCTTCCTTCAATTTCTATTCACCTCCTGACTGACACACCTGGGACCGTGTGTTTATGTGTGTGTGTGTGTGTTCCTGTACTTACACCTTTGTGAGGACCATTTTAAGCAGACCCGACAGAGTGACGACATTTTTGGAAAGTAAGGACATTTTGGCCGGTCCTAACTTCTTCACTTTCTCACTGCTAGGGAATGCATTATGCCAATGAGTGTCCTCACAAAGATAGAAGTACAAACGTGTGAGGGAAAGTAAAATACTGTGCTGAGTCACGAGCCTCAGCAGGCTGCGGCTTGTTTAATTAGTCAGTTGTCCTGTGAGTCTGTCTCCCTCAGCAGGATGTGCTCTCCTGGGCGCTCGGAGCAGACTGACCTTTTTTTATAGCATTTATTTGCCAAGACAGAAAAGGAGATGCAAAAGTCTGCAACATGCACACACACGCACACACTGCATTATTTCTGCTTCAGAGAGTGCCACAATGTTATTTTTGTGTGTGTATGTGTATGTGTGTTGGAGACTTGGCTTGGTGGAAGTGTTTCTGGCTTGAGACGAGGCAAAGGCAAGTGTACACATTAACTTGTGTTGTTGAAGATATTTAAAGGAACAGTCTGATATAAATGTGTCTTTTGGGTAATAAATATTCACCTACTGATGTGATTCAAGGAGCAAGTCAACTGTAGTCAGCTTGACTTTGTAACAGTTACGATTACTTGAGAATTATGTCCTAAATGTGTCAAAATGTCCGTAGAAACTTCTCAGATCACTTCTGTATTCCAAACAAGCCTAGACTCACATATAAATTACAAATTAAGATACATCATGTAGAGCTTCCGCACTCTGAGGATGCAATTGTGTGACATGGGTAGTGTTTTGTCCTTTATCGGTAAAGTGAAGATTGTCTAGAACATAATCCACATATTGATTATATGCAGAAAAGATGATTATGCTGCAGATGTGGTTTAAGAAGTTTCTCTGGGTGTCGTGATACATCTTGACGTTATTTTTTGCCGCAACTCTGGGTAACCACTAGAACCTAACCTCACTGCTCAGAATCTACACCAAGGGTCTCAAAGTCTGACAGTGGACTAGAGACAACTGCGCCTCCCCTCAGGAACCCCATCTGTGCTACTGACAAAAATATACTGACTGCAATATGAAAAAAGCTGATACGAAAAGATTTTGTCACTCATCCCTCATGGATCCAGTCCTGCCCGATTCTGGGCCTACTCTCACTCTCTACTCGTAACTCACCATTCACTTTCCAAACAACCATCATGACACCTTACAGTATTTTGTAGCTATCTGCAAAGAGAGAGGTGTCATGCTATTTATAGGTGACGTATCTGTGACATACTTGAAGTTGCAGTTTATGTCCGACACTCTCCAGATGTTCTGTGTGTCAAAACCCATCCTCTTGACCTCCATTTCCATTCTCTGACGCACATGATCACCTGCTCTCACACACACACACACACACACACACACACACACACACACACACACACAGAGAGAGAGAGAGAGAATGGAGGGAGTAGATTATTTCAGGAATGTTAATAGTTTAACAAACTACACAATGCCAGAGGCGCAACTGTTCTAAACTTTTGAGTCATTATCTGTTTGGATTGTTGTGTGTACCCGGGCGACAGAGATGAACGTGCTGGTCCTCATCGTCAGCGTTGCCTCCTAGACACCATGCATGGTAGGCCAGGGCGAACAGGTCCTCCAGCCGGGACGGGTGAGCTATGGCCCGGTTCAGACGCTTGACCCACTCCTGGCACTGCTTGAATGTTGCAAAGTGGCATCTGTGGTGAACCCAGTGTGACGATTAGAACAATAAAGTGACAACTTCATGCTTTGGCTGAAAAACTAAAGAAAAACTACTTTTTGTGATTTTCCAGCCTTTAAACAGGGGTAATATTGTGTCTGTTTATGATTAGGAACCAAGATGCCGCTGGCACATCTGCTGCTGAAAGACTGAAGGCTCCACTTGGTTTGACCTTTTCACTCTGCTGTGAAATTAAAGCAGGTCTTTTGTCTTTTGTCTTTTTTTCTTGAAACAGTTTTTAAGCTAAAAACCACTGGAATCATGTTCATTGTATCCCATTTTATAGCTATTAGAGTTGTAATGTAAATGTAGATATTGCAAATAAAATATTGATTATTGGTTAAATGTGGCAGTATATGATATTATTTTCCTCTTTAAGGGAAGACAAAGTTACACTATTGTACTATTAATTTAAAAGACAACGACAGCATTGTATTACATTTGATTAATAGCATGAATGGATAATATGGTCAGTCAGCTGCTTTCCTCACCTGACAACTTTGGAATCTTTGCAGATGATGTGCAGCTGGAACATATCTCTGCTCTCCACACCGTCTATCAGCCTGAGAGGGACCTGTAGGGGGAGACAGAGAACACGTGTGGATCAGCCTAATGGCCCACTGTCAGAGCAGTCAGCACATCTGCAAAGAGGTTACCACCCCCTGTCTAGTACAGACTGAATCCAGGTTAGATACACATGGCACAGTTTTAATCCCACTGCAGAGGAGAAGAGGAACTCTGCAGTATTTTAATCGTGTGTCTAGATCTCTGTTATGATGCCATACCACAGTCACAGACCTAGCATTGTTCACAGGATTGTCAATGGTAAATTAGGTAATTTTACATAGCACTTTTGTAGTCTTAAAGACCACTTTAAGTACTTTACTCTATGAGTCACATTCACACACACATGAATACAGCTTCTACGCTTTCTTTATATATTCATATAGTGCTTTTCTATTCCAGTCACACACTGGTGGCATAGCCATCAGGGGCAATTTAGGGTTCAGGATCTTGCCCAAAGACATTTCGAAAAGCAGAATGGAGGAGACAGGGATCGTCTACTCCGCTACTCTTTGTGGATTGACATATTAATGAAAGCACTTTTCAGATTTACAGAATCACCCATGCAGCTTAACCTTCTGACCAATATTTACAACTTCACAAGCTCCAGTGTGTGGGATTTAGAGAGATCTATCAGCAAAAATATGAATCATAATATTTGTAATTATGTTTTCATTGGTGTATAATTATCAGAAACTACTGTTTTCATTACGTTGGAATGAGTCATTTATACCTACATTGGGAGCTTGTCCTGTTCCAGAGGCCGCTATGATACACTGTTGTCTCTCTACGGTAGCCCAGAAAGGACAATCTAAACACTGGATCTAGATGTTTTTTTAAATGTTTCTATGTTACCTAAAGGCAACCATAGGTTATCCTCCATGCTTGGAAAAGGTTGGTTGGACGAGGGATATTTGGTTGTTTGTAATATGCAACTTCATCACAAGGTGTCACTAAATCCAACACACTGAACCTTTAAGCAACAAGGTGCCAATGTGCATCTTATATGAATGAGAGAATAACTATTATTTAACGTCATATGGCTGAAAAATTGCCTGTTTTTCTATGTTTCAAGGTCAGCCAACATTCTGCACTCCAATCATTTACCAGGAGCTTTCATGGAAAATTATTGTAATAAGTCCAGTGTAACCACTCCGTTGAATGTAAATTACAATTTGTCCTTAGAGCGCTGTAATCGTGTGGAGTGAAGAAGAGCTGAATGACTAAGCTGTCTAGACGGTAGCAGAGGGTGGTGTTTTATCATATGGTACTCACAGATATCTCATTGTCCACACCTGGGTAGGTCTAAAACACAATGACACCATGGAGCACACACATACACACAAACAAACAGAGAGGGAAAGAAGGAGGGAGGGAAGACAAAAGACAGAAGGAAATGGAAAAACTATTAAAACAAAAACACTTGGGAGACAAAGGGAAATGAAGAGTTAAAATGAAAGAAAAACATCAAAGAGAATGAAAGATAACCGGGTGGATCACGCAGTGAGCTACTTGCAGCACATGACCAAACCAAATGGAAATCATGGAGAGAAAGACAAACATGAACAGGAGCAAAGGGCATGAAAACAGCTTAGAAGTAAGGGATGAGTTGTGAAGGGGTTGGGTGGGGGGTTCTGGGTGAGAGGTTTTGGCCTGTTGGCATTCATACAGAGTTCATTCTGTGCAGCTGGGGTCAAGTAAGGACTCTGCCTAGGAAGAAATCTGTTTTAGGTTGTGCTGCCTGAACTCAATGCATTAATCAAACTCTTCTCTGATAAAGTAACTCCAGGTTAGTTGTCTACCTTCTCCTACTCATCAACCCAATGTCATATTTTCCACAAGGATTCAGCTTCTGGAATAAATGGCAGGGATTTGGGAAGGAGAGGGAATTTCTCTGCCAGTAAATGCAAACAATTGGCCCGTTTGTCTTTGAGTAAGGTCTGACGTCAGTCGGAGCAAGCTGGTGGACATGAGTGCCAGTGGGGGGCGGTTCTTTGGAGCCTCGATGTCACATTAAAACTCTCCTGCCTAAAGATCAGAACGCAACTCCTGAGGTACAAAGTGGTACAAACAACTTCACGCCAACTGTGCAGGGGTACCTCATTTAGACACTTATAGGTTCATTTGCTTTGCTTGTACAATTATGTGTTTATTAAAAAATGATATGGAGAAAAGGGGACAAAGCCTCAAACTAAACATCAAAACCTCCTCTTGCCTGCTGTTGGCTTCTGAGGTGGCGAAACATGGCAGCAGTAGTGACATTTGTGAAAATTTAGTGTCTTTGATGTGCACTCACATTGATGACAGAGTCTTTGAACTTGATGTGCAGCCTGTAGTTAGAAATGGCAATGATGGCTTCATCAGCACGGCCGAGATATTCCACCCCTTCCCCCTGAAGAACTGGGAATGGCACCTGGAGAGACACAAAAAACATTTTGTTTTATTGTATTCAAAAGTTAATTCTGCACCACAAAACATTGCACCAACAGCTTTTTCTTTTTACAGATTTGTCTGATGACAATGTTTATGTGTGTCAGTGTCTCAGCGTGAGTGAGGGAGAAAAAGAGGAAATGGAGCGAGCAGAGTCAGGAGGGACTGAATGAATAATATGCACAGCTATGAGGAAAGGCGTAGAAAGTTTTGACAAACAAATCGACGTATGGACACGCAGAAGCAAAAAAATATGATTAAACTATAGCAGGTCAGAGACGTCAGTTTATTAGGCGGTCCTTCATATCTGGCCAAGGATACATTTGCGTTCACACAGAAAATAATGTGGGCCATATGTGTCTCAGACCACCTCTGAATGTGGTAATCTGATCTCTGGACGCATGTTAGGGTTCAGCAAGTATAATCATAGGACATGAATGTTTGGTCCAACCTTCATGACAATAAATCCAAAATCTGTTGAGGCGACCAAATCTCAAACATCAAACTCACTGAGATGCCAGATCAAAAGTCTGGAATCACCAAAGGCAGGAGGATTCATCATCATGGAACCATGATTATCATCTTTGTACCAGTAGCACTAGAGGAAAGGTCAGGGGACCACAAAAGGCACCATGAATAGTTGTGGACCAACAAACTCGCTGTTGGACTGACCGCACTGGATGTCATTGGAACCCCTTTTAGCGACACTGCTGGTAGACCTAAAAAAACATTGTAACTAGTCCACAGATTAGCATTGGGATGCTTGAAAAGGGTAATTCTTAATGTTTACTTAGATTATTCATTTTTTAATTTGAAATAAAAAATGTGCATTTAAGACTGCATTTCACTCAGGCAAGGACCAGTACAGCTGCTTTGTTGAAAGACTAAATTAAGCACTGATCCATTTTTGGACTAAAGAGTCTTTTAATAGGAAAAGAAGGTTTTGTGGAACCATTCTGGTAATGTTATTGAAACGCAAGTATCATACTGGCAACAGCATAAAACATTTTCAAACAATACCCAGGCCAGCACTAAACATAATGACTGTTGTGCCATTACAGAGATGATAAAAAGGGGGGAACATGAGAAATTGTGTGCATGTGTCGATGTCCAATTAGCACATCGTAGTTTTACAGAAGGACCATTGTGAGTGCAAAGGGCTTGTTGGTGAGCCTGAATGAGCAGGCAGACAAGAGGCAGCCAGGACTGGGAGGGAGACTGTCTCCACCAGTGCTGGCGGTACACGGAGGGATCCCAAACTGTCCATTAACATTCTTACTCCAATTTTTATTATGGGCCCAGGCTTTGGCTCCAACAAGACTCCTGCATTAAGATAATTAAGAAATTAAAAGAACACATTTTTCTGTTAATTCTGAGACAGGGCATTATATTTAAAAGCCGACCACGTGGATGAGATGCATAGCTACAGTTGCCAGCTTCTAAACGATCCTGAAAATTGAGGCATCAAATCTATTTCACACTGGTAAAAGTTGTTGTACTGACTAGTGTAGCTACATTTTCAACTGATTTAAAAGGAATGGATTCATTGAGCTTTGAGATTTTATGAATGCTGCTAATCAGGGAGATTTCTAGGTAAGGTTGTCAAGTTGTTTTTTGAAACACTTTTTTAAAATCGTATTTGTTGGAATCTTCTTCACGTCCCAATAGCCATCAATAAATAAAGTGGTCAGAAAAACAAACACAACCGGAGTCTTCACAAGTCAAAGAGACATACACCTCTGAAGTAGAGAAGATGGTCAGAAGTTGGCGAGACGAGAGGGCCGATGGGAGGAGGTGGGTTGTATTGATTGCATTTTTTCCAAAGTGCTAATGCTTACTTTTCCAGGATTACCAACCCCGTCTTTAATATACAATGTTGAGGCTTACTTAGCAGACTATATATTATCACTCCAACATCACTTTTTCCCATCTGAAAAAATGAGAATTGTGTTATGCACATTCATTCCTTACTTAGGTGATCTCTTCACACTTGAGTTTCTCTTAGTCACTGCTGCTTAACCATGATAATTATCACTGGGGACCACGCACTGCGACCCAGCTCTCATTGTTTAGTTGCTGGTAGTGATGTTGCTTAGAGACAACATTACCTCATCCTACATCAGCATGCATTGCTGAGTCACGCAGAGGAGGACCCACTGGTGCATGTTAAAAGGGGCCATGCAGCCAGGCAGATGGGGGATTATGGTGAGATGCCAGGGAATCAGTCTCACTTGAAACAACATTAGCCAACATGGTTAAAAGCACAGACTTTGTTAGTGCACTTTGTTAGTGACTTTGTTTTTACCACTTGAGATAGAGGAGAAAATAAATTAAATAAATCAAAACTATTCCATTTTTTAAATTGAAATGCTACATTGTTGATTGGCAAGAGGTCAAAAGCCATCAGTACATTAGATTGTTGATGCCTCCTGGTCCAGAGTGCTTAAACAAAAAACAAAAAAACAAACAAACAAAACAAAAACAAAAACAAAAAAAGCCTTGACATTTATCACTGCAATTGCTGTTGCTCATCTCGGACTGAGAATGTGTGCGTGAGCCCGGACAGGAAGCACACCAAGGGAAAGAGTACAGCTTAAGCTGGGAAATGGGGCATGTAGTATCCGCACTTAGACACCATCAAAGCCAAATATCGGCAGCGGTCCCTCTGGCACCGTGTGCTTGGACTTCATAAAAGTGGAATATTTAAAATGCAACAGCTGTAAGTCAATCAACTTCAAATCTACAGGTGCAAAAGCAAACCTGAAAACCCTGAAGCTGTTGACTGTGACAGAAAAAGCTGTACAGATATTTTATCAACATGTCAAAGGAGAACAAAAACTGAAAAGCCCAATCATTTTTGCAGAAGTAGTCCATTTGTATTAGAGGCTGCCTTAACAGCAGCAGAAATGGCGGCAATGAGAATGTGCAACTGAGCCTGCGTGCTGCTTTGCTGTGGAACAGACCGAACACGTCCTGCAGAGACTGCCATAGTTAACATGCTGTACAGACCGGGAGCTGCATTAAACAAGCTGTGCTCCAAAAGTAGTAGCATGAATCACCGGCAGCCAGCAAGTGCAGCAGAAGATACTGTGTCACGTTTCCCCTGTGAAGCCTTCAGCGGCAGCATTATAGAGAAAAGGAGAGGGGAGGGGGAGCTGAAAGACCCATGAATAACACTCTGACTTGTGAGTCGTGACTTCCGGTTCAAGCAGCCTCTCTGTGAGGACATGCACATGTGCAAATTCACACACAACTCTGAGCATGCACCATGGCTTGCACGCACACAGGGGGGGAGAGTAACTTGCCTGCAGGAAAGCTGTGGTAAGAAACATCAGCTGTCAGTAAAACTATCATGGGAGCGCATAGAAAAAAAGAGACAATGTGTGCATGCAGGGGGGGGGGGGGGGAGTAGAAGTGAGCAGAAACAGAAGACGTTGCAAGGTGACTACAACAAGAACAATTACTAAGTATTTAGTAGAGATAGCTTTGCCTTTGGGCTCCTTAAGATGCCGCCTCATTAAGTCTGTTAGACACCGTGTTACAGATCCCTCCCAGTCTTCTGACGCTGCTTCTCATGAAATGAAGAAATCTACCATGACCGTTGACACACAAAATTAATCATAAAAGAGATAAACGCCTTTGAAAAGGTTGGTACACTCTGTAAGGTCGTTGCAACCCAAACGGATACAGGCTTAGAATGAAAACCACAAAAGAAGAAACAAAGGATAGTGACCCCAGGCTGGGCGTGACCCAAGGTTGGGCAACCCCCCCCCTTCCCTTTTTCCGGTTCTCTCCAGACACATGATGCTCAGCTCCATTAACCAACAGACAGCCAGAGCACAATCTCAAAACCATGGAGGCCACAGACCAAGTAGCCCATCACAATTTTGCTACTGGCGTCTTCACTGTGGAATAGACTTACAATCTGTCTCACTTCACTGACCGAAATGCTTTTTAGCATCCCGTTCTTTATCTGTTACTGTGACTCTGCTTTTTTAGTAGGGGCAGTGTATTTCTCCATAGATCTCAAACGGAAACAAACTAGTAAAATAATACTTGCTGATCTTAAATGCCCTGACAAACCGTCATTTTACATGTTGATAACATGTAAATCAAAACCGGGTAGTCTACAGCTATAAACAAGTTAAATTTAAGAATTTTAAGACCATTTAACACCACTTAAAATTAAATTAAAGACCAAACCTGCAATGGAAAAACACACCAAAAGTGAAAACCTATGTATGTCCATTAGATTCCACTACCAGTGTCCTAAATTTGAAATACTTTCCACTCACAGTGCAATTTGCTCATACCCAAGTCAATTATTGTTAAACTGGAATTTCCCAATGTTCAGAAACTAGCTAGCAGTCTGGCTAGAAAGGCATTATCCTAACACATAAACTTAAAGACACAGCGCATGCAGAAACTAATAATTCTCGTTTTTTCTCGTTGGCAGAGTAGAGAAATTTCGTGGGGATATGTAAAAAAATTAAGACTTATCCAAACTGAATTCAAGACAATTTAAGACTTTTTAAGGACCTCTGGCCACCCTGAGAGACACAATATTCATCAAAGAAGTTGTTAAAAAGGGGGTTCAACATAATACAGAGCCACTAATAGTTTTGTATGGGTGTTGTTGTACATGTACATGTGTGTTTACATATCAAGCATGTAGTTACATAATTTATTTTGTAGAAGTGTATCTGTTGATGCAATCTAGACATACTAATGTGTTTGTATTTCTATGGTTTAAATGGCAAAAAAAACAATCTGGACAACTTGAGAATAATGTAAATACTCTGGGTTCTTGTTATGTAGCATGCAGCTTTTCATTTTCCTGTATTTTTGAGAGCCACACATGTGAAAAGGAAGATTACTACAGAAAGGCGTGAATCACACCTTCATAATTTTTTTAATTCCTGGTTTCAAAACTTTCCCTCTGGTCATGGTAACGCTTTGTATAAATATTCTGTATCTATTGGCTAAATAATACTGAAGACAATTTGTTTCATTTATGATGCCTTATCTGTCCAGAGTTTGGGTAGAATGTTAGACTCCACCAACTTGCCTAATTCACGTTTTCCAATGTCGAATACTGATAAAGCAAAATGATGAGAAAAATGTTCTCCTCTAGGCCAATGTTTTTATCTCTCCTTCAGTGTCTGGCTTCAATCTTGGCAACTGCCATGACTCTTGGCAGTCGCAAGGCATTACCAGATACTACCAAGCTTCATCAAGGTGTTTCAGAGGAATGCTCTGATGGCACCTCTGGATCTAGGGCTGATCATCTGCTGATTCACAGTTCATCTCACCTGTAGGCTGTCATCCTCCTTCACCAGCTCCTTCTGGGGGAACAGGTCCTTGGCCTTGATGTACTCCAGACTGGGAGGCCCCTCTTCACCCTGTCGGACACAAACACAACGCAGATAAATACTTCAGTTATTATGTAGGTTGACACAACAGGATGGAAACACCACATAAATCTACATTAGAAAAAACTAAACACACAAACCCCTGAGCTAATATAGTTTAATGATAGCAGGTCGGACCACAAGGGAGAATACTGAGAAGGTTTATGCAAAAACAGTTCACATTGTGCTGAGCATTAATCAGGGTGGTAAAATACATGCCAGGTGGAATTTCACAATCCCCATCAGCTAACTCACAGACATCACGTAGCAGATTAAATATTGACTACAGGAGATCCAAAATTCTCTTTAAATAGGGACACACAACCTTGTGTAAGGTCAAAGAAACAAGCTATTTCAAAATGGTAGTTAAGATCAAGTAGTTAAGATCAACTACTTGATCTTAACAAGCATTTTCATGATGGATTGATAGATAATAATGCAGCAGGATATATTTATATTCTGTTTGCTTTGGCACTGTGCAGGCAGTTATTGCATATGAAAAATGATGAAATGACTGAACTCTGCAGTGGATACCTAAAAACCTGTAGACTTTGTGACTGGGTGTTACAGTCTTGAAAAAACACAGATACTGGGACTATTTCACACACATGACCAGTTTTTCACGAGGCTCGGGTAGGGCTGGGTGATATGGCCAAAAATCATATCAAGATAAAAACATTCATATCAGTCGATATCGATATTTATCACAATAAAAATAAATAAAGGACCAATTTTAGCTTCTGAGGGAAGGTTGTGGTTTTAAATTCTTCTTAATGAGCAGAGAATAACAAACCCTTGATAAACAGCAAAACATTTTACAAATCCAGGAGAGACCAACTACAGATATACCTCACTGTGTATCAATATATAATTGACCTTTGTTATATTGCTATTGATGAAAAAGATACTGCGATAATTAGCGATATTGTTTAATTGCCCAAAGCCCGAGGCATGGACATTGATTTCTATGGTTTAATATCTGGTATAATAAACTGGTTTAATGTGTTGTTTCAAAGGTTGCTAATAAATAAAAACATCCAAATGCAACCATATCAAGTGCACACCTGTTATAATGAAAGATTGGCTAATATTAGACTGCAACAACTCAAGGAGCAGCAGAGGCGAGAGTGAAATAGGAACAAAGAGGGTGGCAAAACCTGTCCTTGCAGCTAAGGGTGGCCAGTGCCCTTTCATCAGGTCACACTTCAATCACTGGAGAGAAAATGGGAACAAAGTAAATTGAATGATGAAACTGAAGGATGTGCCCTATCGGTAAAACTCCCCTGCACCACATAGACACTAATATCCTGATATTGAGTGACATCCTTGTTTTGCTCAAGAGATGTAATATATAAATGGAACATAAACTCTGTTCCCTATATTCAGTACACTATGTGACCCTAACTTTACTCAGGTTTCTGACCATCTGCTGTGAAATGTGCCGGCACGTCTTCAACCCCTCCATATCTAGTCCGTCTGTAATTTCTGTTGAACCCGAGATACCTCGGCATTTGGGGGTGAACCCAGTTAGGTTTCTGGCTGCCTGAACACCGATTGCTACTCTGCTGGACTTGGCTTCTCCAACCAAGTGTGACCGTATGTCGATGCCAGTTCTTAATGAAAATAAATATGGAGTCGTGAAGGGGAACCAGAGGGTTGCAGAAGACAGTCATCTGTAGTTTATTTCAGTGGACCACATCCATGGACTCGGGTTGGTCTTTTCTTATGTCCCAGAACAAAGGACACAGCAAAATAAATAATAAATACATTTATATAATAATATAATAATAATAAGCTCCAACGTGTGATTAAACCACATGATAAGCATACCCACTGGGCTGACTGGTAACAGATGGGGATGGATCCCTACAGTGACAGCCCCTCCCCTATAACTCACCAACTCACCATCTGATTTTCAGTGTGTGGATCATTAGAACCTGCTAAACAAAGTATAATTTATCTGCCTTTGTAGGGCTGGGCGATAAAAACAAAACGATTAATGAATTATAATTTTCTTTGATTGGGAATATAACTTAAGTTAAGCTTGAACAATTATTTAAAATGTAAGGGATGTGATGCTTTTCTATGTCCTTTATGTTAGTAAAACTAAAATCTGTGGTTTTTCAAAGAAAACATGAAGATGCCACCTTGGGCTCTGTTAAAATACAACATTTTTTTTATAAACAAAACAATTAATCACAAAAATACTTAGCTGAACAATAGATAGTAAAAATAATCATTAGCTGTAGCTCAAATCCAAGTATAGCGAGGACAGAGTACAGGTGCTAAGATCTTGGGGTCAGCGCAATGGAGAATAGTTTGCTGCTGCTGTCTTTGAACTGGTGGCTTATTATGGCTATGGGGAGTGTGTGTGTGTGTGTGTGTGTGTGTGTGTGTGTGTGTGTGTGTGTGTGTGTGGGGGGGGGGGATTAACACAGTATATCACTACACAAAGCCAGGCTAACTGCTACTTCTACAACAGTAATTGCAATAAATGGCAGTGCTGATGGCAGCCATGGTGGAAGGGTTCAAGGCTGTGCCGAAATGGGATGTCCCTCCAAAGTCCTTAAAAAGTTGCTCCTACATTAGTGCTGTCTGCTAAATCTTCCAAGCGATGCCATTATGTTTGTGCTACTGCTGTGTTTCTATCTGCACAGACATACTCAAGGTGAAGGTGAGTAGGAAGCTGGTTTCTAGCATAACACAGCCACTAAAATACTGCATTTACAACACAAATACTGGTGTATTTCTGAGAAGAATGAAACTTTGTAGTAAACTTGTCTGAAATCCCTCTGCATTGCAACACCCCTAATCTCTTGACCTATGACCCGAGTCAGCCGACGGCATCACACTGGCGAGGCAGCTGTGTATAATCAATTTGACTTATTTTTACCTGAGAATGGGCAGGCTATGACAGTGGCCATCTGTCAAAGGCATCCTGCGAGAAGGTTGGGTCATTACAGTTTGATCTCCCACACTGTTGCCGGGCAGTCTGAACCATCAGTCTGCCATCCAAGCACAGAATAATTTACTTTCCTTAAGGCAATAAAGTTTACCATAGCATGCCAGAACGCTGCCATAATTTACTCAAGAAGCTATCAATATAGTGTCTCCCACTTATTACGGCAATGCCAATAAGTAGAGTGGAGCATGCGCGCGCACACACGCGCGCACACACACACACACAAATCAATAATCCATCCATTTTCTTAGTTCCATTACATCTTGTTCTCTACTACCTGGTAGATACTTGGCATCTTTTACTCCCTTCTCTTATAAAGCACTCCTGACGTTGCACTCCTCAGAGGTCTGCTAGAACATAGTGTACTTTAAAAGGCAAAACTCAGCTGACTAAAAGATGAGTGTATGTTGTACTGCTCCATAAATCCAGTAAGACAGTCTATACACACAGACAAACGTATATAGATGTTTTAGTGTTAAACATCAGGAAGAAGATATTCCCAATTGTTTACCAGACAAGTTTATATGACAGAGGATGTCAGGTAGAGTAAAACACAGACGGAGCTGCACTAAAGCACAGACGTCAGTGTGGCAGTGTTCGGAGGAAGCCTTGTAGCATCGAAAGCTGGTAACCTTGATATTTGAGCCTCGCATGGCAGATAACACAGAAACAAGACGGGGCTTAAAAAGTCTGTCATTACATTTGCAAATGTACACAAGTGGTGAAGCACATCTGTTTTCAGATTTTTGGTTCATTTCAAGGTGTCCACAATCATCTTACAGGAGATTATAAGGAAAAGAGAAATGCTCTCACTTCCAGCCGACCCGTAAAGATGGAGCACAGCTTGTCCTGCGCGACACGTTTTTTGCTTTGTCACTGCTGTGAGCCCGCGCACCCTCCCCCACCTCCGTCCAACCAGCAATCAAAAAGCCGGAGCTGACAGGCATGCGCACACACATGCATACATCTCTATGCATATATCAAATACAGTATAAATGTCACAGTTGATGGCACATACAGTGTCTTGATAACGTGTATCGCCATATCAGTGACAGTATTGGCCAGCAGCTGAGTAGACAGCTCTCACATAGCTGATAAACAGTGTGCATGTGGATGTAAAAACATCTCACTTCAGTTTTTCATGCACTAAAATAAAGTTTTTAACAGTCTGGGGAAAACGTGTGTGAATGGAGAAGCGAATAAAGCAGATGGCAGGACAACACAAAGGTAGAAAAGGTGGAGAGATTGAAAAAAGACACTGGCACGGTCTTCATGGATAAGTGTCTGGTTGCCATGGATACAACAACCTCTTTTTGCAGCCAGAGTCCCTTTCTCTCCAAAGCTTCAGGAAATAATTTGCTGTCCTTACTCACCAGATTATTTAATCTCACTGCAGCTTTGTCCTAGAGTTGTGCAGATTAGAGAATCACTAGATGATGCAGAGGTGACCTCCTAAATTTGCCAGCTTATACGTCTGCTTTTATGTGTCCAGTTATTTACTGGGTGGCGCAGAGTAAAAATAAGGACGAGGTTGGAAACAGAGGAGGCAAGGACAGGGCAGAATGAAAGATGAAAAACAACTCTTCTCAGAGTCAAGTTAGGCAGGGCAGTTTAGGTAATCGGTCAAGATCAAAGCTGGCAGAGTATGACAGATCTCTTTGAATGCATTTCTTTCTGCCTGCCCTCTCTCCAACTTAATATTTCATAGACCACCGCGTTGTAAATGATCAGTTCCATTTTAGGCTGAACTTCGAGAGCTGAGGACAGGGCCAAGGTTTTCTACAAGTAAGCAGAATTCAGACATTCATATGCTGAGGTATGAGAAAACAGTATTAAAAGGGATAGTTCACCCACAAATGGTAATTCACTCATTATCTACTCACCCCTATGACAATGGAGGGGTAGGTGAAGTGTTTGAGTCCACAAAACACTTTTGGAGTTTTCAGGGGCAATATTTGACTTGAAACACTAAAAGTCCATCAGAAGTGGCTAAGCTAGCGGATGATAGCATTTCCGATGGTCCCTGAATGCGCATCGTCGGAAGATATCAGCGGACATTTAGGCTAAAAACACGGTGTAAATGAGGCCGTTTCGAGTCGAATATGAATGTCGGGGCTCGCGGACACTTGGATGACACCACACGAGCAGTATGGAGGCATGTTATGTTTTTTTTACGTCTGAAGATAGTTCACTAATATCGTCAAGTTGTAGGGGATTCGGCTGCTACACTGATTGCCCCTGAAACTCCAGAAGTGTTTTGTGGACTCAAACACTTCACCCACCCCTCCATCGGCTTAGGGGTGAGTAATGAGTGAATTATCATTTTTGGGTGAACTATCCCTTTAAGTGCCACCTCATCACCACTTTTCCCTTTAAAACTCTTCTTCTCAGTATTAAAATCCAAACTGCTCTGTCATTTTGCTGCCTTTAGTTCTCCGTCACGACGCTGTGGTCACGATAGCTCCCTTTATGTCGTAGCACACTGAATGTGTCACCTACTAAGTACTTCTTACGGGTGTTACTGCCTTGATGTCATGCAGAGTGGTGAAGCCCACTCAGCCTCACGTGTGGCTGAAGCACATCCCCCGAAAAAAAGCTTTTGGCTGTACTTGCACTCTTGATTCATTTAGCTGGTGGGTATAATAGAATCTGAGTCATGGAAAAATCTTACCCAATTCAATTAAGCTTTTTATAGTTCCATTTAGTTCAGACAACATATCACAGAGGGAGATAAACATGATATATTAGAACACTATCTGAAGATCTTTTTTGCTGCAGCTGGATCACAACAATAGTCACGGTGATGAAAACTTGGCAGAATGCTGCAGCCCTCTTCCACATGAGAAGACTGACAGAGCTGTGGTCCACTTAAGTTAACAGAGGGCCTGGATACTAAATTATACAGACTCTGACGCAGAAGAGGAACTGCCAACTCAGCTGCACTACAGACATAATAAAACGGAGATCATAAATTGTGTAGCGACTGACCAAGTCTGGTCACAGATAAAGAAGAAGAGGAACCGACTGAACCAACATGGCTCTCTGGAAGAACTGTGATGGAAACTTATGTAAAGCTTTCCTTATATTACTAACATCTATTGTTGTTAAAGATAGCAACATAAAAATGCAAAACAAATCTCTCAGTCAACATAGTGGGTTCTATTCTGTGACCTGAATATGTATAGTGCCTGTTGCAAGGCTTAGTGGTGAGAGATGGGAATAAACAACCCGTTCCAGTTGAGGACCAGGATCCAAATTGTCTGATGCATCAATTATCACCCCCCCTTTATGCTTACTGCTTTTCAATAATTTTTTCCCATGGGTACAATTGCATTAAATAATCTTTAATCCCATCGATGCTGGCTTGTTTTTCAGAGCTGGATGGCTCCAAATGCTCACTATGCAAGTTTGGTAATCCTCCCCCTGTCACAATGGGTGTCAATGTTTACAACTTTGATGAGTGGATGAATCTGTCTGTCACAAAAGGTTTAGTTAAGTTGATGTCTCGCTAACCTCACTGGATAATGTGTCTCCTCTTGGTCTGACTTTGTTTTGCCTGCCAGTCACTTCCTGTATTATCCTGTGACTTTATGCCCGACGAAAGTGAAATAAAACAATTGATCATGTTTGCTTAACACCAACAGTCATATTTCTTCATGAGCAGCAGCTCGTTAAAGATAACCATGTTGCACGTGGACATGCGTCCATATGCACATGCTTGAAAGGAAACTTGTGCCACCATAAAACGCTGTGGGGATATGTTCAGATGATAACAGGCTGTGTTGGCACTGCTTACAAGTGCATATCATTTTAAAACAAGACAATGATTATCTAGTATCTCAGTCAAAGTTTAGTTACAAATCTGGCTATTGCAAGATTGAAAGTAATGAATTAACACTAACTATTGATTAAATATTGAATTTAAAATGTTGATTAGATGGGCATATTGGGAAATATGGATTTAGCCAAGCCAAGCCAAATTATATTATTGGATACATGTTATTTAGTAATTCTGTTGCAAGTATTTGGCCCTGGTCCATTTGCATTGTAGAGTATGAATGATATGAACTATGAACTCTCTATGATAAAGTAGTTCTGGGTGCCAAAAGAGAATACTCAGTTCGTTAAGACACACACGTGATTTTTTAATGTTTTTTAATTGGTACATTGCATTGATTTCTTCATTAATGTGTTATCAACATTTTGGTTTAGAAAGAAACTGATGCTTAGGGGTGAATTTTGTCATAGGCTAAATGTTATTAGCACACATGCTCCTTAACATATTTCACAGATAGCAATCTATTTTTTGGTTTCTCTTTGGTGAGGTGTCTGATGTAAAATGGTAGTGAGGGTTATGATGATAATCCCATGCTTGAAAGATAGTCATATTAAAGATGTTCATATCAAACTCAGCAGTATCCTCATAAAAAAAGGAATGGCTAGTTGTTTCATTGCAGGCCACAAAGAGAAGCAGGACATTTTGTGTAGTCTTTCAGTATCTTGTGCCATATCAGTATTAAATTCTATCACAGTTTTATGAGACAAACCAGTCACTTGTCTGGTTCATCAGTGACAACAAGGTTCCTTACAAAGTCTCCTTCTGAAATAAGTTTAAGCTCCTTAGCTAATAGCTCATAGCCTTTGTAACATTGTCTGTCAGAATGTGGTCTGGTGAATGCTACATGTTTGGTGCACAAACTCTGCCAAACAGAGTTAACTTCATCCAAGAGCATTTGTTCTTGCAACTCATCCAGTTAAGCTGCAAGTTTCCAGCTGTAATGATGTTCAAGATTGGCATTTTTTATCACTGTGAGCATATCCAAACAAAACAGACACTGGCTTGTCCTCATAATTTTTCCATTTCTCTTGGAATACATGACAGTAACCATGATGCTTCACCCTGACAGTGAGCTGACAGGCATACAGCCAGGAGGGACCACCCTGAAGGACATGTCTGTCAACCAGCTTTTTTGTATTTCTGCATTGCTGTTTTGCATTTATGAATTGCCTTGCAGGCATTATATGGCTCCGAGGCCAGAGGGTCCGGATCCCTGCCCTACCATGTACAGCCCAGTACCATAACTACTACTCAATGCAGGTAGTCCACTGCAGTGAACACACTTCACTGCAACAGTGAGTGCACAGTGTTCTCACTCTCAGCAGCAGACGCTTTACATGTCGTACTCCTGATAGGCCCTTCTCTCCTCCTGCCAATCAATGTACTGACACCTCAGAGCACTTCATACAACACAGTTAAGTAATGATGGCAATAAAGTAGCTTTTCATCATCACATGTATGAGAGGACTCTGAGGAAATTAAATTATCTGTATGTGGAGTCTGTGTTGGTTATTTAATAACCGCAGCGATCACGTGTGTCGACCATACCCCTACGCCCCCCCATCACCCACTGATTGGCAGGCTAACACACTCGAGCCAAGGTAGAGAGAGGAGCACTTTAATACACACCCATCAGAAACCAGGGTAACACAAAAAAAATGAAAAAAAACACACAAAAAAACGTGTTGACTTACAAAGCAGTTGAGCATGGAGCAGGACACCCTTCCTACGACTCTCATGTCGAGGAGAGGCAGGGCTGTGCCAGAATGACACGCAGCCTATGGAGCAGCAGCACGACCAGAGCACGAGGAGCCGGCATAACCATTCTTCTCCTCGCCGGAGCCTCTCCACCCCTCGTCCACTCCGAACCCCTCTAACTGCCACCCCTCTCCTCCCCCTCACCACCTTTTGCACGTTTCCCCTTCTCAAGAGGTGCTATGGGACAACACGCCGGTCCCAGCTCTCATTCAGGAACTCTCCCCACCCCCCCACCACTCCCAGCGAGAGGAGAGAGCGAGCACACTGGTGTCTGAAGACAGCCCCTGTTGCACTGCTGAGAGAAGGATAATCCAAGGTGCAAACGCCAGCCGCAGTCCACCTGATCAGCCGATTTAGGACTAAAGGGGAAAGCAAAAGTGATGAAATGACCGCAGATGCTCCTTCTCAACTGTAGGGAGTGGATGAGGGGAAACTGCGAGAAGGGAAAGCAGGAGAAAAAGGAAGAGAGAGGGAACTGCCTGATGATAAGCTCCACCCTCTGCATGCGCATCTACCTCCCTCTCTCACATTCACATGCTCGCACACATTTCTTACCGTCTCCCTCTCATCCCTTACTCCTCCCCCACTCCCTCCTTGTTCACCCTTCACCGACATCTCCTCATGAATATGCCTCTCCCTCAGCAATGAGGTGGTAAAGCTTAGAGCGTACCGTTAGCAACCAGAGGATGCTCTGACTGCCATGCACGGTCCATCTGACATCAAACGCAGCCCACTGAAGCAATTGCCCAAGTACACACTGTGTGCTTATAGCTGTGTGTACAAGGTATGCTGAGCACAAAAACACAGCCTGGAGCAAATTCAGCCCCACAGACAGAGAGCAGAGGAATACTCCATCCAGGGGTTGGACGGTATCCCATCACAAACCCGTTGCACTGGCTGCAGCTGATCTAGTGCAGGAGGATATTACGTTGCAGAGGACAGATGAGGGAGGGTGCTGAGGAGAATGACTCTATGCGGAAATCTCTGATGACACAGCAATCTACAGACAAACTCTTCTTCAGTGTCTTCTTGGCACCGTCCGGCACAAATGCAGTACATATTTGAAATGCTAAGTCCTATGCTTGACATCTGGGATGGGCACTGCATGTACACAGTGTGTACATCGTCCTGTATACGATAGTGTGACATGCAGCCCCTCCCCCTCTTGCCCCCATCTCCTCGCTGATGGAGTCGTGACAGCCACTTGTGGGTATGACCCCATATTATATAACACGTTTAACGTAGTAGACACAGCACGGACTGGGTACAGAATACAGCAATTTTAGAATGGGATTAATTGTACTAAGGAAAGTCCCATTAAGAACCTCATTTTATATTTGATGGGATGAATTTTAATTTGTTGGCCGAGGGTGGGTGGGGGGGGGGGGGGGGGGGGGGGGGATTTACCTTTAATTATAGACATACTTCTTAATATCTGCCTGTGCTTGCAATATCATCTCTGTCTATAAAAAGGAAGGTGGACTGAAAGAATTTGATAATGAGATACTATACCTATACTGCACCTTCCCCTATAACGTACCATTGGAAAATGTTCAGAGAAATGTGTAAAATCACAAAGGAACAAAATTATCCCTAATATAGCATCTTCTTTATATCCGTTTTAACCTTATTACTGAAAATATGATACCCTGTAAAACCTGTATGTGCAAGCCATCAAATGACAATTCACTTTTCTGCTGGATTCAAAAAATGCAGATATCATGGAAACTTCAGTATGGATGAATTTTTCACATATCGGATATATCACAGTTTTTGTTTCATTTTGACCTCACTGCTTCAACATATTGCTTTTTATTTTGTTTCAGTTTCAGAATGAATTGGCTCAGCTGCATTCATACAACTATCCAGTGTTCAAATGTGCAACTTTTATAGCCTCCATCAATACATGATTACTAATAATTTCATTGTTACTTTATTGTATACATCACACTTTTCAATACAAAAACAATGATTATTTTATGCAGACTGAACGGATTCATTATTAATGCCTGTCATGCTCACATAACTCTTACATATTACGACGATGTCTATATTTCATAAAAGAGATCCTTATGTTGCAGGATTAATGATAAATTACACTCAAATGCACGATGACTTTAATTTATTAATAAATGAGCTCATGCATCTGCTGCTATAAAATGCACTTCCATTAATCAAGCAGAAGTTGAGTGAGAATCATTTTAATGTCACATAAAAAACCTCAGAGTTGTTAAATGTATATTCTTCTGGTTGTGACAGGTTGACACATAAGGCACATGGTGAAATGAAGTGAAATGGAGCATTAAGTATTACAGCGAAGCACAAACACATGAGCCTTACAAACATGTCCTGTTTGTCATTATTGAAACATTGTATTGAGATTGTGTTTCATCAACCTTTGTTGTTGTTTTTATAGTCACATTATTCAAACTTGTTTTTAAATGGAACATAATAGGCATGAATAAACTTGTCAAATATACCTGTTTTTACATTTGATCTCAGTGTAAACCTGTATATGCAGTTGGGAATTCTTTCAGGTTTTTTTCTATATTAAACAACAATCTTTGATTTAAGCACACCTTTCATGTCTTTTTTCCAGTTTTCAGTAGTCGTCCATAAAAAAGTATACATCATACATTCAGTATATCTGTAATGTATGATGAGTGGGTCCACAGTCCAAACACTGGGCTTTCAATTCCTCCTTCCTGCCTGCCCAGCACAGCCCCACCCAAACCAGCTGCAAAAGTGAGCACCAGATTTGGCCTCCTGTGTCTTACATTTTATTTTAGGAAAGGAGGGCAGCGTTTCACCAACACAGTGTCAGCCTACATGTTAACACACAGCTATAGAAGTAGGATATGAATAAGACATAGGAAACAGGAATGGTCTATAAATCTACTCATATTTATCTTCATCTTTTAAGTATCTGAAAATGCTGCAATGATTGCAGCACACAGGCTGCATATGTTTATTCGTTTTATTACAGTTATCTGGGGCGAACTGAGCCATTAGCTTGAAGAAGCTGAGTGCTGAATGATGCATTAAAAGCATTAAAAAGCAAGCTGTCCAATATTTCTTAACTCACAATTGATTAGCTGCAAGGTGACCATTAAAAAGTTGTACATCAGAACATCTCAAACATATGGTATGCTCTGATTAAAAGACACACACAGTACCCTGAACAAAACAACATTACCAGGAAGAATAGGGAACCAGACAATGACAGCCTGACCTCAGGAACCAGAGCAAGGTCAAACAGTACTAGAAGCAAGAGATACAGTCAAATCATTAAAGACAACCTGGAACAAAACACAGGTGACTTAATCCTTATGTAAGAAGGTGACATCATATTGGGCAGTGACACAAAGACCAATTTTTGCATGTTGTTGGTGGCACCACAAACTTCTCTTGCTAGTTCTGCACAGCACCTACAAGGTAGTATTACAGTGTATTGTGGGTACCGAGAGTAGGGTAAACCAATCCCATTGTCCTCATTTCTATGCTCGCATTATCCTGCTAACAAGATCGCAGCATGAGTGGACAACAGAATGAACTCAATACTTCCCAGTTTGTTTCAGCGAAGAAGCTGAAGGCTGAGAGGCAATTGAACACTGCTTCACACAAGATAAGATTAAAAGGATCATATTACCTGTGGAACAAACTGCAGGAGCAAATGTCTGACAAGCCGAACTGAGAAAATGACCCTTAGATCAACAGCAGCTAAGGACAGGTAGAAGTATAATTAGCTGTGGCCACAGGGCGACTTTAAAAAAAGGACCAGCTAATGGAGCTGCACATCTTACAAAACAATAGACACGTTTAAATGGACAGCAATATTCTGATATTACCCAGATTAAAACAATGGTCTGATTTCCTATTTCTGATTACCTTAACCTAAATAAGATCATACTCAGATTAAGCAACAATCAAATTTAGACATGGAGCACTCTGACCTTAGTCACATTTTGCAGACACAGTTTACGTCTTATTCCCATGAACATCCAGTTGGAGTTTTCACAGACTTTTGCTACATGAATGTATGGCAGTTACCAACTGTTTGATGGTGCGCGCCCTGCGTTTGAGTTTAAACAAGTAGTATCTTATACCGAATAAGGTCAATAGTTTGAAAATTGCCGTCCATGTGAACATACTGAAAATCGATCAATCAGAGTAACTTCAAATATGGGGTTTACTGATCCCTAGTGATTGAAGTAGTCTACAGTGTGTTCTGAGTGTGGCTGTGCTCTATCAGTTTCTTACCACACCCAAAATGCAACATGCTAAACATAAGGATGGGTCAGTCAAAAGATGCATTTTAGAGTCAACTCAAACAAAACTTCAACACAGGACTAGCCGAGGTCCACGTCCTCACTCTATGTGCATCAGTGGGCACATAATTTGTTCTTCAGTTCTGCCATTAATCAGGCCCATAGCTCGACCATGTGTCTCACAAAAAGTCAGAGCTGGGCATGTGGCCATGGTGGCATTCTGTGGACCCAGCTCACAAGAACCTCGGAACACACGTCCTCTAGTTACACTTCCTATTTCTGTCCCATAAAAGCTCATTAGTTTCAAGAGGAATTTGTCGCTGCTTCCCGTCTATTAGGGCTTAAGTACATTTGCTGTGGGTTCAGGAAAGAGCAAACAGACAGAACATATCTTGGATATTCTATGCTAGAATTACAGAATAATATGCATTTAACACCTAATTTGAGAAGCATTACATGGCTACACAGATCATAATCTTTGACAAATGGAGCACTTTGGTCAAATATTTGTGAGACACTGATCAAGTCACTGTAATGGCTGACGACAAATGCTAGTAGAGTTGTGAACTTAACATAACCCATCTCTCACATTATATATGCTATGCTTCAGTATAATTACAGTATAACCCTCTGGCCTTCAACAGCGGCAATGATTAGACAAACTATACACTTGTCTCACAAATAAATCTGAAAGTCAGCATTCCCACAGCAACACTCACATTCTAAAAAAATGCATGTGGCAACTTGAAGGTGCACAGATTTATTTAATGGATAAGTTACATTACACAAAAATGTTTGCCTCAGAAGTGAACAGTCTTCGACTTCCACTAGAGGGCAGATATCTATCCATTAACTCCTGTCGGACACTCAAGTCAAGGTCGTCTTGGGAGGGTGTGTACTTAAAAACCATCAGCACAACAGAGAGCTGTTCCAGAGACATGTGGCAGGAAGCTGCATCACACGTAACACATGTAACATCTGTTCCCTCTACAGAGCATGGTCCTGAATAAAACAATCTGTTACCCTGCTGCAAAACTACTTATGAAATGTAGAGAGATTCTGACTGGGGAAAGTCAATTTTCACTTAAACTGGGCTCAACTACAGGAATTTGGGCCAATTTAAGCCGGACTCAAGGCCCTGCCAAGGCTACCAAGGCTAACGTCAGCTAGCATGCTAATGTTGACAGATATTAATAAGTTACAGTTAAAATCTAACCTGAAGAATAGGTTACCAGCATTATGCACATCTCTCTGACCACTTTCTCATCCAGACTCTTTCAGCATTCTGCTTTTACATTAGAGGACGTTGTCGCTTCATGCCACTCTCCATTTTCGTTACATCTTCTTCACCATGAGGCCACATGAGAGGGCCTTTGAAGAAATAATCCTAGTGAAATCCTGTTTGTGTGATGCGTTATTATTTTTAAATATTTAAGAATATAGGGAAGAATATTTCTGAATTTTCTCCTTACTGGGATTGGGGCGGTCCGGCCAACCCCCCAAGAAAATAATAATAAATAAATGAATAATAAATAAAAAGGGAAGGCACTAAGGCTTCTGGGGTGAAAAACTCTTTTAGCCTTTACTCTATCTGGGTGGCCCCTTTGGCAGCATCCCTCTTGGCAGCACCACTGCATCCAGGTGCATTACGCAGCGCCGGTCAACAAGAGTCTCTGCTCCTCTGCTCTTTTCTAATCACTCACACTTTGCACTAACCTTTATAAAAAGCTGCTGAGTTCATAATTTTGTTCATAGATAAACGGGGCGTCACTTCTTCCCCAACAATAAAGTTAAAACACTGCGTTGTGTCATAATCTGCAGGAAGAATTTCTCTCCTGATCCTTCACTGGTTTCCCACCCAAATACATGGCCTAGCAGACTTGAACATGCTGGAGATACCATCTCTAAGAAGTTAACCCAGAGTTTCTGTGACGATAAACAAAGCATTGTTGGTCACTAATCATATTTAGCCTTGGCTAGCATAATCCAAAATATTTGTTTCACCTGCATTTATAAACTAAGAGCACAGACTGAAGTGGAAGCTGTGATTGAAGGTTTGTTTTTTTGTTATGTCTGACAAACAAATGAGACATGTACACTTCCAAGCCCAAAAGAGGGCAGGTGTTGAGCTTGTCTGTTTAAGAGCAACTGCGCACATTTTCACAATGACTGAAAATGTGAGTCCTGCAGTGTTTTTTTTTTATTTGATATGTGATAGATACATTTATATACTACTGTTTGTAAAGAAACATCTGCAGTGGTAAATGAGAATATTGTTTAAAATAATATGGAATCCTAAACCGCACTGTGGGGAGTTGAAACAGTGACAAAGGTTTGCTAAGTGTATCCTATTGTTAAGCATATTGCAACACCCTGCACTTGGTTAAGGCCTGTAACAGTATTGTGCCATTTCCTATGTGAGAGTTAAGAAATCCCAAATTGCCATTTCACCTTCATAAAGCAACTAGTTTACTATCAACCACAAATCTGCAATCTACAATCCCCAACCAAGTAGTGTGATTGGCTCACCATGCTGCCAGCCCGTGCTGTAGACAGTTGGTCTGGGTGCTCCTCTTCAGATCCCGCCCTCTCCTCCCGTCTACTGGGCTCTGCTGTGCCAGCGATGGCTCCTGCCAAGATAAAGACACACTACCTTTAGACATTGGGTGTGTATAGTGCGGGGGTGTTTGAGGGAGTGTGTGTGATTGTGAAAAATGGCAGGATTTCAAATCTGCTTGTAGTTAAGTACAGCATGCACAATGAATGCTGGCACTAAAATAATGTGTAATGTACTTTTCACTTTAATAGAACTGACCACAGTCCCAGCAGCTCTCAGAGGAATGTTGGGGTATACATAGTGATGGTTAGAGTGGCTGGGACAAGAAGTACTCTCGACAAATCAGGTCAAGTCAATGTAAACACTCCACACATGCAGCGCTGCAGACAGACGTGCATGCACAAGCAGGAAGTCTGTTGCCACATAGCAAACCTTGGAGTGGATCACATGACATGACCCGACGGGAGAAACTCCGATTTAGGGGAAACACAAACTCTACATTCCTCATCAGTTTATCGGCAGCCAATAAGATACCAGCAGGAGACGCAAGTACAACAGATGCAAACTCCACAACTCTTTTTACACACTCAGCACACCATGTCCTGATCCGCTTCAGACATGACCAAGAGTTTCTGACATTCATTCCAACACTGAATAGAAGCTTTGTCACAGTGGCTGCTCACATTATAAAGCAACAAGTCTAAATACTCAAAATAAAAGACGGTGAAACACGGAGCAGCCTGCACCTAATGAAATAACTAACTACGGTATGAAAAAGCAACACAAATAATGCACTGCCTTCTCTTCCTGTGTGCACGCAAGCTCTGTCAGGAGGGAGTGGCATTTACTACAAAGTCTGTGACAAATACACACAGGCAGCAAGACTAAACAGAGATATAATGTTCACTCCCTTGTGTTTATACTGAGTATACTGCAAAACATTGCTTCCAAGGACATGGATTGAAAAGCTCAATGTGCAGTGCTGTCATCTCACTTCCCCCACTGTTTATTTCAGACACACCCCCTTTTGCACACAGTCTCACAAAAAGAAAAGGAAAACTATTACTCTCAAAATAATATTTTCCACGTAACCTTCTCTTACCTGTGCAAAGTGGCGAATCACACTTTGTGCTGAAACTTCTCTCTGCCTTTTAAGCTTGAACAAAAGCTCAATGCCTTGCAGTAGTGGTAGTCTCATCTACCAAACACATACTGGTTGTAATCCACTGCATGACATACCGCCCTCCCTCCCTTCCTCCCTCCCTGGCTCCGTCTCTATTGCTTACTCTTTTTCCCTCCCACTCTCTAAGTGCCAGGCTTCTCAAAGTGAAAGGGGCCATACTACAGGGCACGGACATTTCACCCACCTACAATAAACTAATGACTCATTTTATCAAAAAGGGATGGTTCGATTGCTTACCAGTTATAAATAGAGAAATCTCCCCGTTTAAGAAACCAGTAAGGATTGTTTACAAAAAAAAAGGTTAAATGTTACACTCAAAGCAATGAGACAAAGTGTAGTGAAAAGGTAACAATCGGATTTGAATAACCTTTAATTAGCAAGTTACACATTTAGCAGAGAAACAATCTAGTTTAGAGTAAGGAGACCAAACCTTTAAAGGAACAGTGTGTGTGTGTAGGATTTTGGGGGGGGTCTACTTGACAAAATGTTTTCACCCCTGTCCGTTTGTTTGTAGATTGGTTTGCAGGATTACGCAAAATCAATGGAACCGATATTCATGACATTTTGTGGAGGGGTGGGACATGACCCAAGGAAGAACCTGTTACATTTTGATGGCCAGAGAAATGAGAAGGCGGATCCATAAACTTTTTTTTCCTTAACATTGTGAGATAGGTCATTTTTAAACATTTTCATTGATTTCTCAAAGAATAATTCATGAATCATAAGAAAAAAATCTGGATCTGGTGAATTTAAATGTGGTTTCAAGAGAGGACTGTTTGGCCTTGGCAGTGAGTGCCAATCTAGTTAATCATGTTTTTTTTTGTGTATAAACATCATTGTGCTTTCATTGCCTTAAAATGAACCTTTCGAAATGTACATAGTAGCAGGACCTCTTCCAAGGAGTCAGACGTTCACATGCTTTGTTTGCAGTATGGTGCTGGGAAGGTAATGTGCAGTGGGTTTATCAGAGGTTGTTTGCTGAGAATAGCTGCCCGCTGTTGCTGGAGACTGGGGTAAAGAGAAACGTGATGCTGTACCATGCACTGTGTACCATACAGTACATTTGTGCTCTGACAAAACAACAAACCAAAACAGGTCAAAATCCCTGCAAACTCATGTTTTAGTACCTCTTCTATCCAATTAGTGTACGTTATATTAGAAACCATTAATTTTTCAAAAGATGCAAAAATAACTTTCCCAAATACTGTTTTGGCAGCAGTTACAAAATAGCATAGTTATTTTTCCATCTAGGTAGGTACACATTTGGGTGGATTAATTTGTGCAAGAAATCACTTTGTCTAAAAGTATAAGCCAACATTTTGTCCCCTTCATTTACTCTGTCTTCATATGAAAACACAAACATACACTGATGCAAAAATTACAATTTGCAATCATTCTGCTTTAAAAAGATTCTGAAGAAATAATACATATGGAAAAAAATAAAAAGTAAAACTTGTGTGATCTAATCTGTGCCACAGCATTTGCCCTCAGTTGACACCAGCTTATAGGAAATTCTTTAGAAAATAAATGACACACCAGAGACCGCAGCTTGTGTGAGTTCAAATTTACCATGTGATTTTTTAAAATTAAATGTCTTGGCAAGAATTGGCTTATTAATAAAAGGTATCTACCACACCCACCTCTGTATTATGCAACAGGCATGCTCATGCATGTCAAATCCTGTGTGCACATAGGGACTGCTGTGTTCTGTACATGATACTGGTTCATTAAATGGTAAATTAGTCTCAATTTGATGGCCTTTTTAGCTTATTAAAAACTATTGTGTGATAACTCCCCACGCAGTTTTCTGCTTAATGAAGACTTCACAATATGCCACATTGATTTCACTCAATACCAGTCATATGCCTCCATGATACATAGCTACACTGTATGCTAGTAGTGATTGAATACCTGTTTCTGGGTAGGTGGTAGCATTGCAATGTTTTGAGTTATGATTAAAATAGGTAGTGATTATTGTTTATTAACATTCCAGCAATGTATTATTCCACCAACTAGTCAGTAACTTACTACAAAGACCCCGCTAGGCACCGTTCCCCTGTCTGCTCAGCTGAGACGTGTGGCAGACTGACAGGAGGGCTGCCTCTTAAAAGTCACAAATTTGAATCATTTTAAGAATCTCAGTGGAATGAGGGGTCTCTGTCAGTGTCCAGCTACTTCAGGAGAGATTTGGTTTCCTTGAGGCATGATGATATGTATGATGCTTGTATCTAGCCAATGCCTTGTTGCCATGGCATGAACACTCATTTACCAGCTCATTAGGTTCAGCTAAAACTAATGCAGGCTAAGACAGCAGTCCGGCAATATATATCCTACCTATCCTACACTTGTCCTCTATCCTATCCTACTTTATAACAGTTATAATGTTCAAAATATGTTGAAACAGCTTTAGAGAGGGGCTGATTCAACACTGGAGGCTATGATATGAACTCTATGGGACAGTGGATCTACAATTCAACAGGAACACAAACTGCATTATTCTGAACGGGTAGAATTTACTGAGAGGTACTGTAATATTAGAACGCATTGGTTTGAAATGTTTCATAATCTTTTACCCTCTTCATTTAGTTTTACTTCAGTCACGTGTTCAGTTGCATTCCATGTGCACTAATTACTGATAATGTAAACTTTTAACTAAAGTTGTACTTTAGTTCCTTGTGGTGATTTAAAATACAATAAATAAATCAATAACTTCCGCTTACGTGACAGCAAGTTAATCTTTGTTGAATAAGCAAAATAAAACAAAGGGGAAAAAAACGGGTGGCATCAAAAATGCATGATGGACTTCACTATTTTCACAATATCAGTGCAAATGCTTAAACAAGAAAACAGCCATTTACATCTAAAGTAAAAATTAAATGTCCGATTCCATAACTTTGTGGCCATTCGTGTTGATAAACCCTGACTAAAGCTACATTATGTGGATCAACAGAGTTGTTAGATAATAAGCACAAATACTCAAAGCAGCTGCAAATGAAGCATCACCAGAGACAGTAGCTGTGATGAAAGGACTTTTGCAATACCAGTTCCCTTTTCTCACTCCACGGTGATTTCCACTGATCTAAAAACAAACAATTTGAAATGTTCCATCCTCCCACTGCACTGCTCGCTCCTCTGGGCAGAGAATAACAGGTGACAACACAACAGGTGTTAACGACCTAACACACTCAAAGTTTAAAGTCGTGCTGAAATGGGGAAAGTGAAAGTGGACGACAGCCTCACTATGTAGAGAGCGGCTCGTTGACAAACCGAAAGTGTGTGTGTGGGAGTGGGAGTGTGTGTGTGTGTGTGTGTGAGAGAGAGAGAGAGAGAGAGAGAGAGAGAGCACTGTTTGCAAACGCTAGCATCCTGCTAGCTACCGGTTAGCACCACTATTAGAAGCTAGGGTGTAAATTCCTCCCTTTTTCCAACAGGAAACGGCAAAACGACTTAATGTTCAGATGTCCAACACATGTCCGACAACCCGAGGACATGTCAACCGCGATATATTAGACACAAGTTCGCTTATTTTAAAAATTAAACCGAGTTACTCACTCAGAAAGAATCAGCTGACACAACGGTGACTCAGTAGACTACGAGACTTCCGCATTCTTGCGTGATGACTACAGCGCCAACCAATCGTCGGGAAGGAAACTCAACCCTCTGGTCCAATGGCGTTAGAGAATGCGCACCAGCCAATGAGCGTCAACAACAGTCGAGAGAGCGGCTTGCACACACCCACAGCACAGCCAATCAGGTGCCAGAAAGCTCCTGAAGCGCACCAATGGAAAATCACAGCGCGGCACAAACTGGATGCACACGTACACTGAGCGGAGAGTGCGCACGTAGAGTTGTGTCAGGTCAGCAGGGAGTTCGAATACTGTGAACAATTAAAAAGTTAGTTTCAGTTTTCACACAAGACTAAATAGAGAAGCGTGAAAAGAGAAGTGAAAATGACATTTAAAGGTCATAACAGAAGGACAATACATTTGAATGCCTGATCAAAACAGCTTAACCTCCGCAGAGCACTGATCTGAATCTGAAGCCATTAATAACTGATCAATCCAACAGGAGAAAATTATATCACAACATCTTTTTTATTATTATAATTGATTAGCTGTCGAACAAGCAAATAAATAAACATTCCAGTTCCCATTGTTTTATCTAACCTGATGATTATCTGTGTTTAATTGCTATTTTGGATCACTGTAAATAAAATATCTGTTAGATAGATCTGTTTAGATATCTAAAGAACTTAGACTGTGTTCTGGGGGGATTTTGGGTGGATTTCTGACATGATGAACCAAAAAGATGAATCAGTTATTAGATCAATCAATGATCTGGTCACTTCATGTTTTGAATTTCCATGACAAACAGTATTCATGTAGACTTCAACAACACCCGTCTGCAGGATTCTGTTTTAGCTCCCTCACACAGACAGAGGACTGAATGTGTACATTGTGCAGCTGACGTGCCCGTGCAGTTTACAGTATACTGTCACTGGGGCCAGACACTATTTCTGTTCAGCAGCCTTGTCTGTCACAGCCTGGGCCTGACCTCACATGCTCTCCTGCACCAGTCAACAGCCACACAGCGACTCACCTCTTTGTTGCTTATGTTTGCACAGCAAGGAAAATATATAACTCTCCCTAATGTAAATGTTATTATTACCTGAAATCACATGCAGATTCAGCAATGTTCAGAATTATGCTGCAGTTAATCTAAGTGTTAGATCTTGATTCACTTGTGATCACAGCCCTCAGTGTGTAAATTATTCGTGATTAAAAATAAAAACATGCAATTAACAGGAGTGGTACACACTGTTCATATGCAGCAAGAACGTTGTGCCTCTTGTACACACTGACCTCACAGTGCATGGCTGCTGATCTTTTTCTATTTATGGTGGTTATATTAGACAGGGTTGCTCCCTCTGGTGGTGGAAGTCAGACACCAGAGAGGGAGAGGGTCTGTCCTGATAGAACAACATGAGTATTTGTCATTTTGTATCCTCAACCCTTTTACTTCTGACGTTTTTTCTCAGTGCAGAACTCTCAGGTCAGAGCATGTGCCATTTTTTCTCCATACTTCAATAAGCTTCTTTTACCTAACATTAAAAATTCTTCACCTGATCTGTAGTGCATGTTCACGTATGAACAAGAGGTATATGAAGTATCTCATCTAATCACTGTATTGTGATTGTAGTGTCTGTATTTCAATGTTTTCCCTAAGCTGTGGAGTGTCTGTCGATATGAGAATGGAGGCCCTGAGGACGATGGAGGGCGCCTAGAGAGAGAACCCTACACAGGGGCCACTGCTGTGGATCTTTGTAGCTCGAGTGCAGCGGGGAGCGAGGAGGTGGACAGGTGGGTGTAGATCCCAAAGGACCAATCACAGCTGGTCATCAGGTCAGTACTTATCTGCACAGCCTCAGGCCAGACTCTGATTTTGATCACTTTTTTTCTTTCTCTGGACTGTGGCCCATCTGTAATCACAGCATGGTAAGAGACTTCAGCATTATCACATGCAGTTATGATAATAATGATAAATATTTTTTAAACTTTATTTGTATAGCACCTTTCATACAATATGCGCAGCTCAAAGTGCTTACCATACAACATAGATACAAATAAAAACATGTTTAAATGTAATTCAGAGAACAGATTTAAGTAATATAAGAACATATAATAAAAAAAATAAATAAATAAAATTGAAAAAATGCATAGAAGTCATAGAGTTATGATGAGCAGGTGCCTTCTGATGTAAGACATAGGATTGTTTCACAGCCAAGTAATTTAGGACATAATTGGATTTTCCCTGGATAATAACCAATGAACTCATATTAAAGTATTAGATCTATCTGCTGCAGGTTAGTCTGAGCAACTGCTGATGAAATCATGATGACTTACATTCTTTTCTTTCTTTTCAGACCAGCTACACAGATAAAGGGGAGAAGGTAAAATTAAAACTGCTTCTGAAGGAGTCTGGTGTGTGGTAGTAGTTTAATGTGTAAACTTGACCGTTCTGTCAAGTTACTTGTTAAACGCATTGTATAAATCATATTGTTTTGCAGAAGAAAGGCCTGAAACATTAACAAAGAATAAATAAGTCATTTAAAACTTAAAGCTGAATTTCAGAAAAACAATCCTCTAAAACACATAAACTGATTAACTACTGATTTCTCCTGTTGTTTTTTTTGTCTTTTAGCATGAAAGGGGAAAGTTTGTCAGGTTTCATCACCTCACCTTCTGGGTCGGCAATGCTAAACAGGTCAGTATGCAAACACTGACATCAGCGAAGCAGCTAAACGTTCACATTGTTTTTCATCTGTGACATTGTCATGATCTCAGTGCAATCAAAGCTAAATCTATTAGGCAAATTATGCACTTTTTAGAATCAAAATTAGGTTTAAAAATAATTTTAAATAGTTGTATGAATTTTAATCTTTACAGAAACATCTACAGGTTTTGGTTTGTTAATTATATAATAATTCTAAATGTATTTCCCATATAAAGGTTTTGTATCTTTAGCCTCTGGAACATTTTTTTCCCTTGCTCTGTTTCTGCTTTTGTTTCTCAATAAGTCACAGTCTGCATTTTACAGCTCACACAATTAATCCAAATTAAACTACAAGAAAAAAACAATTCTTTTAATAACTTTTCAAACACGATTTCCAAACTAATAATATTTCTTTGTCCTAAATGGAAGTAAACTGAGTATCTTTGGGGTTAGGAGTGTTGGTCGTTCTGGTAAAATATAAAGGGGCATCTTTCATGATATTCTGACACTGACGGATAAAACAATTAATTTAGATTAGATTTAGTTTAGATTCTTAGGCCTATCTCCAATTATTATCCAATAGATATACATTTATTATGAACATCTTAGATTTAGAACAATGAAGTAGTTGCAGTGCTGTCAGATTTATACATTTGAACATAATATGGATGATATGTCAATTTACTGAACCCACCAGTTTCTCAGACTGGTAGTGTATTTGATCAGTCTGGCTCAGACGACACACATCCAGGGCTGGTTGATTGACACTGGACACATGTGACAGTGTGTCTCACTTTGTAAAATTCAATGAGAAATGCTCTTCACATTAAAGACAGTCTGATCACTTTGCAGGCGGCCTCGTTCTACTGTGATAAAATGGGCTTCGAGCCTTTCGCCTACAAGGGTCTGGAGACTGGCAGCCGAGAGGAGGTGTCTCATGCTATCAGACAGGATAAGGTAAGCAGTATAACATGCTAATGGCATTACTACACACTGATTTTACAGTTTATCTAAAAGCTGACCATCTTCCCTCTCTCCTCACAGATAATATTTGTTTTTGCAACTGCACTAAATCCTGGAAATGAAGGTGAGTTTTCACATAATAAAACTTGAGACTATATGAACATAACATACAAATATATGAAGCATATACATGTCTGAGTTTCTGAATGTCTTTCATCTTTTCTCAGAGATGGGAGAATACTTCATTAAACACGGAGACGCAGTCAAAGACATCGCTTTCCAAGTCGAGGACTGTGACTTCTTAATCAAGGTACACTGATACAGAGGGCCTGTGTTGGACGGTGATGTGCTGGTGGATGTTGTACAGGAGGAAGTAGAATTAGACAGAGATTTCATTGCAAGAAGCAGTCATGATTTTCATAGTTTCATTTTGTTTGACAGTTCTGGCCAGTGTGTTTTCTGGAACATTATATACTACACAGTTCTAACTATTTGACACAGTTCGTAAAAGAAGCACTTAAGTGTTTTAATTAAATAAGAGTAGCAATACCACAGGGTAGAAGTACAAAAATGTATTAGACTCAATGAAACTTCTTTTGAAAATTTGCATTGTGCAGAATGGCCTGTTCAGAAGCTATATATCTAATATTATTAGATTATAATTACTTATCTTATCTTATTTGAGCTAAACTTATAATACATATATTTTTATAATCTATAAAATAAATGTAGTTGAGTGAAAATACAATATGTAGAAGTATTAGTATTAGTAATAGAAGTAATAAGTAATAATAAAGTAATATGTGTAGGTAGTGGATTTGAGTCTCACTACATATAAATGCACTTACTTGTATTTTTTGAACATCTGAATCCCTGAAACAGGGGTAAACATGTTGATGTAACAGGCTCCACTAAAGGGCAGCCTTGATGTCAACTGGTTGATTTGATGTCATCAGTTCAGTCGAGGTCAGATTGCAGGTTTGGATAAACTCTCTGTGTTGACCCTCGTTTTCACAAAGAAACACAATTACTACTGATTTCATGCAAAGATCTACAGCAGCAGCAGATCACAACCGGCACTGAGTAGGGAGATATTCTGTCCCCAGCCACTGGAGGGCTTCCCGGAGCTGCGTACACACAGAAACACAGAGTGTGAGTTTGCTTCTGCTTATCTGATCTGATCCCAACACCCCTGTGCTTACAGACAGCTAAAGAGCGAGGAGCTGTGGTGGTCAGGGAGCCCTGGGTGGAGCAGGACAGCCATGGGAGGGTCAAGTATGCTGTGGTTCAGACGGTACGTAAAGACTGACGCACATGAGAGAGTCTCACGTAAATACACACATGAAACTGGAAATGATTAATTATTGTGTCAATGTTTGGTCCTCAGTATGGAGACACAACACACACACTCATTGAATACCTCGGACCCTACAAAGGCCTTTTCTTGCCCGGCTACAGAGAGCCTCTGTTCAGGGATCCTCTGTTAGCCACACTGTGAGTCAATAACATTTTATTATCACATAAAACGTAAACAAAATTTATTTGAGGGACCTTTCAGTATAAATTTGTAGCAAACAATTAAATACTTTAACATACCTTGTCTTTATACCTCCTCTTTCAGTCATACTGAAATTATTGTAAAGCTCCACTCAGAGTATATGTAGCAATACTACAATGTCAAATACTCCTCCACTGGTACATTTTAATATATTAAAATATTATATTAGGTTAATATTCATATTTTTAATATTAATATTAGGCTAACTTTACCCAGCACCCATGGCTAGAAAAGTAATCAATCAATCAATCAATCAATCAATCAATCAATCAATCAATCAAACCCAAGGCAAGAATGTATGTTTCAATGTTTGTGCTATTTTGTTTACTAATAATATGTTTTGTTTTCACTTGGTGTATGAGTTTTTTTTCCGATTTTGTTATTTTTCAAGTGGTAGAGTGAATGTACTTAGTTACTTATCACCACAAGTGTACTGGTCTAATTTGGCCTGACCTGCTGGAAAGTATAACGCTCGGTTCTTATAAACTGAATAGTGACTCAATAATGAATGAATAGTGACTTTTATTTTGTTTCCAGAGTCTTTTCCGTTTTTACACTCAAACAAAAACCAGTCATTTAAAAAGCTCATCCGTTCAGTGTTTTTCTATCTCTACAGTCCACCAGGAGGTTTGAACTTCATCGATCACATTGTGGGAAACCAGCCAGATGATGAGATGGTGCCAATTTCGGACTGGTAAGACTCCTGTTTGAGCGCACGTACACACTCGACGGCCAGTGGGGGACACACGGGGGCAAGAGGAAAAGCAAACACTCCGCCTCTGTCTCAGGGTCAAACCCAACATCACTGGTCAGCGAGAGGAGAGGACACATGTATTTCCACGTAAGTCCCAGTTAGCTTATCATCAAATCCTCTGCTGTTCTCCAAACTCCAGGTATCAGAAATGTCTGATGTTCCACCGGTTCTGGTCAATAGATGACAAGCAGATACACACACACTACAGTTCACTGAGGTCCATAGTGGTGGCCAACTATGAGGAAACCATCAAGATGCCCATCAATGAGCCGGCCAGGGGGAAGAAGAAGTCACAGATTCAGGTGCGTCGTCAGCTCATTTCATCAATAGAGCTCATTAAACACTTATCACAGCAGTTAGTTCTGGTAACTGGTCCTCAGGGGTCCACATGTGGGGCCCCAGCACAATAAGTTCTCATATATGGATCCATGGGTCCAGCTAATTGTGGTTTGTGACATTAGAAATTGTGACACATCCTGGTCTACAGCCCTGTCTCAGTGGCATTGTCATTCATGTCCCTCTTGTCCCTCTGCACAGGAATATGTGGACTATAACGGTGGAGCAGGTGTTCAGCACATCGCCCTCAACACGTCAAACATCATCCAAGCTGTGAGTCCCCCAACGTTTAATCATCATCAAAAGTTGATCCACAGACTTCGAACATCCTCCCCTAAATCTACAAGCAGAGGCAAGTTTTACGTTTTTTTTCTTTCTCAAAACAGATCGTGAACCTGCGAGCCCGAGGGATGGAGTTCCTCGCAGCGCCTGACACGTACTACGACAACCTGCGGGCGAATCTCAAAAACGCCAAGATCAAGGTGAAGGAGGACTTAGACCGTTTACAGGTGAGGAAGTGTCAAGTTGCAAATGATTCACAGGCCTTTTTTTTGCTCATGTTCTAAACTATTAAAAATCTGTTTCTTTTCAAGGAATTGAAAATCTTAGTTGACTTTGATGACAAGGGCTATCTCCTCCAAATCTTCACCAAGCCTGTGCAGGACAGACCGACCCTTTTCCTGGAGGTCATTCAGAGGAACAACCACTTTGTAAGTGACCAGTTATGCAATCAACAGGTAAACCTGAGAAGCTGGGGGAAAGCCTTTCAGCATTTCATCGCCTCACTGGTGGGACTCACAGGCCTGTGGTCTTGTTAAAGAAGCCAGAGCGGCCTGAACACCTGTTTAAAGCTCCCACCCAGTGTGAACAGAGTAACAGCAGCCCACTTGTAAAAGCTCAGTAAATCTATCACAGGCACAGATTAAAAGGCTCACATGCTTCTCAGTGAGGGGGATCTTTGGATTGTGTTGCACCCTGTGGCACTCAATTTATAACACCCGGCGCCCATTCTTGCTTGTCAGAACAGGCACGTCTTGTCACTCTCCAGCGTTTCAGCAAGCCTCCAGATGTGGAGACAATGCATGAAAGTAAGAAACCGAATCCGAACCACCGCAAAGAATCTCTCAGAGCAACCACCAGCACTTGATCTTTTTGATTTCCTATGAAAATATTTACATGATTAATTTCGCGAGCTGCCGGCGAGCTCAGCTCCCTGTCGGAGGGGCCCATGTGGACGTTTGAACCCTGTGAGAATATGTATCCGCTGTTCGTTATCCAACATCAAAGTGGTGAACTGCGTCTGGGAGAAGAATCCCCAGAGCCATAAGGAATGACACAGAAGACGGCAGATCTCTGGGTAATTAGCCATCTGTGTGTGCCTGTTCTCTCTCCAGGGCTTTGGGGCAGGGAACTTCAAGTCTCTCTTTGAGGCCATTGAGAAGGACCAGGATGCCCGGGGCAACCTCACTGTGCTGACACCCCAGGGCCAGGCCAAGGCCTTGTACTGACGCTCACCCTGCTGCCGCCGCCAGACCGCACTGAGGCCGTCGGATATGGATGTACATTTCAGCAACGCCAGCAGTATATCAAACACAGTCTTCATGTGACAAGCACCATCAGATAAGCTCAAAGCTGTCTGAAGATTTCATGCTGTATGGCTAAATAAAGAAACTCATGCTTGTGGCTTGTCGTCAGTGTGTAGAATTTAGTGATATCTAGTGGTGAAGTTGCATGTTGCAGCTGAATACCCCTCACCTCACCCTCCCCTTCCAAACATGAAAGAGAACCTGTGGTAGCCTTCAGTTGTCATAAAAACTCAAAAGGTGTTTAGTTTGTCCAGTCTGGGCTACTGTAAAAAACATGGCTGCCTCCATAGTGAGGACCCGCTCCCGATGTAAATATAAACTATTTAAATATAAAGGACCCATTCTAGGGTAAAGAAAACCATTGGTACAATTTAGATGTTTACACACTAGTTAAAACATAACTATTACTAACATAACTAAACATAACTATTCAATTTCTGACAATAGATTATTTCACCTAAATCTTACACACTGCACCTTAAAAACATGATGTTTTGAATGCAGGGATTCGCTGTTGCATCTCCATCACTTAAACATACGACTTAAGTAATATTTCTTCTAAAAATTTCAATTCAGTCATCATCTACTCTGCTTCGTGTCAGTCAACCTACAAGTGAAATTTATCCAGCCCTGTAAATTAGGCAATTGTCTATTTAACCTGTTGGCGTTGGGCTATCACAAATATATCGAATTAGCGTTTGATATGAAAACTTATACAACAATATACAGAAAAATATGCTGTTGGTAATTTAAGTGGTGAATGGTGACAATACCTGAATGGATAAATACAAAAATAAAAAAATAAAAAATTCCCTATTCCCTAATTTCTATTTGTGGTCCATGTACAGATACAACTTTTCCATCTACAAATACAGACAGAGTCTTATAACAGGTGAACACTGTTTCTCAGTTGAGTTACATGATGACTGAGTGTCATTTGAACACATGCGTCAGTGGAGGAGACACAACTCAAAAAAAGGAATTCTTAGCGTTTTGAACATTTTGAAAATTACGTTGGACAATTTGCCAAATCTTTTAAAATTCTACAGCCGACTTAGAAATATCTCTCCTTCATTTTAAATGACATCACACCTTGTGTTTTAAAATGTTTTTGAATCCTAAAACTTCCTATAATTTACAGGTTTAAATACTAGAGAATTTTAACCCTATAATAAACCATATAAACCCTGTAAATTATATCCAACATTCTTCTTCCAAGGTCTGATAAATTGGCCCAATTAAATTTAATACTTTGAAGGACACTTGTGTGTGTGGGGTAATTTTGGATTAACTATTCCACAGGAGCCCAAACAAAACACATAAGAAAAGATGTATGTAACACAGGTCTTATTTCAAAATAATTTATTTGCATATACTTGGAATGAAGACAGGTTGATACATCTGTGATGGCACTGGTCAGTTTCCACATAGGAACATTCAGTCTATACAGAAACCACTCTTTCAAACCTGGACAAAATGGATAAATATATTAGTAAATAAATATATTAGTGACATGTCACTATATTGAAATGTTCTATTATATATAAAATACAACACTATTTCATTTCTGTTTTTGTTGTTCTCGTTTTTGTACACAAAGTATCCAAAATATACTGACACATCCCTTAAAAGTTCTGGAGGGATTTGTTTTTACTCTATTAGAAAAGGCAGTTTCAGCTCATTATTCTTGCAAAACATAACAAAACAAAGACATGAACGATGTACAGAGAAAGAATGAAATCACATCAGATATTCTGCAGCATCAGTAGATGCTATTATTACTATGCTGGAGGTTTTGGGATTGTTTTTAAATTAATACTAGTAGATTTGCGTTTTTTTTATTTCTCCCCCCGCCCCAATATAAAATGTTCTATAACCAAAGTGCTGCTTGTGATTCAGTCATTTCCATCTCAGAGACTGTTTGGGCATAACAATAAAACTGGGATACTTTTGCTAGAGGACGCTGAGTTGATTCATTCAGAGTGAGGTATTATTTTTAAGGAAATGGATACGTTAAGTTCTGTATGATTGTCCAAAAAGGATTTCCACTTCGATTTTAGCATGTTCCCTCGTCTCAGTGAAAGTACATTTAATTCTGAGATTTCAGGATGGGAATGAAGCAGGAAAAAAAGGCATATCACAGACATACTGTGTTACAAGGCCACTGTGTTGACGATTTTGCGTCTTTGGTTAGACAGGTAAGAGCTTAGCGTGTTGGGAGTTTCCCGAATCAGGATTACGAACAGTTTTCAAAGAATAAGGCACATGGAAGTCTTTAGTAAGTGCTACTGGTTACATTGCAAAACCCATGCGTTCTCAGTGTGCTGTTTGTGCTGAGCTAAACTCTATCTGCAGTCTGGCTGCAAAGGAAAATCCTTTCACATTTTCACTGAGCCTTTCAGGGAAAGTCCACGATAAAGCTGAGATCCCAGTTACTCTGATCTCAGATTATTTAGTTGAGTACGTGCGTGCATGAAGACGTCTGTGGTGAAGCCAAATGTAAGAGAGCCATGTTTGATGGCATGATGATGGCTGACTTTTATCTACATAATTTAAATGTACAGAGTCGTTTTCTTGGAGCATGAGCAACGTTCTGTATCTGTCAGTCTGCCAGAGGCTAAATGGGAACAGAGGGGCGACTTGGTAAAGATCTAAACATAGATTCTGTCATTTATGGCTTTCTAACATTTTAAAAACTATTTATCAGAATGTAAAACATCTTTACTCAACACTGCATTCGATTTCTGGTAATCTTCCTTTAAGCGCTGAAAGTGACTGGAAATGCACATTTACCTCGACAAAGGATTTTTCACCATTCTGGATATCATTTCTGTGACTAACATGAATTCTTCCCATCTTTCCAGTGTTTGTTCCTGAGACATGTTCTCAGACTCGACTCATTAAAGTTTGAAATCATGGGATAAGCACAGCAAGCTCTCATCAGACTGTTGCTAATGCAGACAGACTCATCTGATGCTCAGGACTGTAAGGACCACTTGGCATGGCTTCACTCCATATAACATTATTATTATATAATCACTATGTGTTTTCTATGGTTGCAATGTAGAACATTTTTCTAGAGCTTTACTTGCTGGAAGACAGCGGGGGGGGGGGGGGGCATTGTGATGAATTGAGCAGCGGACATGATGTTGTCCTTCTGGTGGGGGGGGGGGGGGGGTAACAGCACAGACGTCACACATGTGATGAAACCGACAGAAATTATGCAAATGAGACAATAGCTTGTAAGGACGACAACATAATTCAGTCAAACAGGTTCATTTTGAAAGGTGAAAAAATAATTACAGGCTACAAAAAAATAAAAAATAAATGTTAAAAACAGCTGCCATTATTGAAATAATGAAAACAAGGCCCATGCATGGTTCAGCAACCTCAGTGAATGCTCATTGTTTGAGGGGCTGAGCATCAACCTTTCTCTCCATTTGGACAAGAGGATAACTTTTAGTTGGGTTTACGGGAGCTACATGGTTGTGAGAAAAAAAAAAAAGGAAAAGTCACTACAGCAGTACCTTTAAAGACCCCGTGTGAGGCGTGTTTAGGAATCTGTGCTGAGGTAGGCTGGAGAGAAGAGCTTCTCTCAGCTGAGACTGGACTCAGCGAAGGAAGAAGAGGAAGAAGTGAAAGTTAAGTACCTCAAAGATAAATCAAGTTGTAATAGAGTGAGTGATGCAGAGGTGGAGTCTCACTTCATTAGGGCTCCACACCCAAAGCAAGGATCATTCATTAGATGACATTAAGGAGCATGGAACTTGTGATGTCATGTCAGAAATGACTATTGTTCCTATAACTGATGAAAAGAAACACGGAAAAACAAAGATCAAAAACATTATTTCCCCTTTGTGGTGCATGAGCTGTTTCCCTAGTGACTCCCTCTCTCTACACATTTAAATCATTCACTGTATTCTGATATAAAACATTGTAAGCAAAATCTAATCCCAATAATTTCACTTTTAATGATAACCCAACTAAGTCAGCTAAAAGCACATTTCGGCGTGCGAGCGTTGAATCCTGGCGGGGAAGCATCGGGGCGTCATCTGAAAGAAAAGGCATTGCGGCGGAATCATGTGGAAGACATGAGAGCGATTGGCCAATGAGAGGCTTGTCCATTCTGGCTCCTGTGTAGCAGCGTGATAATGGGGATGCAACAAGTTTGTCAAACACCAGACTCCTCTTCTGATCCTGTGGACACAGACACAACTCAAGTCAGATTCAAAGTATGTCAATAAAAAACTAGTCCACAGGTTTTTGACGAGGTTAAAAAAACGTAAAAAGAAAGAAAAGTGAATTTACTGTTCTCATTGTTATTACAGCTATTCTAATTTACGAAGACTACCCTGCCTGCTACATGAAACACTCCACTCCAGTTTGCTGCTAAGCTCAAATAGCTCACAATTCTCCCTGCAACACACACATTGCATTATGCCAGTGCGCACTCTGCTCACTGTTTTGCTGTCATACTTGCTTACTGCTGCACCTCTCACCTGAAAACTATGCTGCTACTGTTGCTGCTGTTGACATAGCTTTTTAAAAGCCACCACCTCTACCCTACATCCACCCATAGACTCTGAGGCTACACAGTTATTGTTGGCACTCCTCACTCTGTGCTGTGTTAAGCCTGCTGTTTCATTTTAAGGAGCCTAGATACCAAATATCAAAGTTGTACATACCCTACAGCATATAATAATCCAGTTGGCTAATTGAGGTGGGTTTAGCTCAGGAAAAAGGATTTCAGATTTTGATTTGAGCATTTCATGATCTGACAACTTTTTGATGTAGTAAATTCATTTTTCCAAGATCTTACAAGATGTGTTATTAAAGTGTGAATAAAAAATAACTATCATTTGACACCTGGTCATGTTATTAAAGATAAATAAGTGAGACACTCACCCTGATTGTGGTGTAATGTTTGGCAGTATAAACAAATGTCTGTGTTGCAGTCAGCAGCAGGCCCGTGGTGGAGCCTGCAGGGTGGCCTGTCCATAGAAGTCCCAGGCCCCAGTAGCTGAGGCTCTGAGCGAGCCTGCTGCACCCGTTTTTGCCACACGACATGGGCCCCGGCACAGCAAGGCCACTCCTCCATCCCTCCGGAGTCCAGAATGAGGGGCACGGGGAGCAAAGCCGGGTGCAGCTCGGGGGGAGAGCAGCAGAAGCCTGGGCCCTGGCCGTAGTGAATGTGGATGCTACGGTCATCCGGCAGATCCAGGCTCTGGTGGAAGCGAACAGAGGGGCCATCAAGAACACAGCCACCAACTCGCCCAAGAGGAGCGGGGGGGTGTCCATGTCCCTGGTGGCAGCAGTGGGGTTGGAGCTGTAAGGGGATCGGGGACATCAGGACAGGAGGTCCTGAGGGACTGCTGGGGTCATGGTCATGACGCTCTCCCTGTCCTGGGCTGGGCCGATCTGTGGGGTCTGGCTTTGGGCACTGGCAGGGACTGTGCTTAGCAGGGCCCACAGGTGAGTCTTTGTCCAGGACAAGAGCAGCAGGTGCTGCAGCAGCAGCGGCCCCCTGCTCCTCGTCCGAGCCTCTGCTCGGGCCCTGGCTGTGCTCCCCCTCCTCATAGTGGTGGTGTCTGTGGCGGTGGTAGTGGATGTGGCTGAACACAGTCTGTGGCTGTTCTTCAGGGCAGCCCGCTTTGTTCACCACAGAATCCAGAGACCTGGGCCGGGCTTGCGCACCAGCCTCTAGGCTGTTTCTCCGAGGGCCCCGCCCAGGACCTGGCCCAAAATATACAAATGGATCGTAGTCACTACTCAGAGAGCTACGGAAGGTGGACCAGCTGCCATAAACTCCCTGCAGGGACACGTCAGTACAGTTAAGAACTGAGTCGCTGGAGGAGCCATGGCAGGGCCCTGAGCTGGAGTCACTTGCTGGCCCGTCAGCCAAATATCCACTGCGTTCTGTGTGGTAGCTGCCACCTGAGCAGCTGCCCTCATCCTGCCGACTGTGGGCAGGCGCTCCACGGGTCTGTGGCGTGCCAGAGGCAGTGTGATGCAGTCTTGAGCAGGATGCACTGCGCTGGGTCGGACAGGACAAACGATAGTTGTGGCAGGAGCGACGAGGCGTGTAGTGGTGAGTGGACGTCCTGCAGTTACCTCCAATCCTGTGGGGCCTCCCGGGACCCTCTGCAGGAAGGCGGTACCCACAGCCAGGGCCAAGCGGCCTGCTGGTGAGGAAACGCAGAGTTTGCGTGTCCATGGGAGAAGAGCCACTATAGTGGCCCAGAGAGGGATATGGTCCAGAGGGTCCACGAGGATAGTGGGGCCTCATAGAGAAGGGGATAGCATGTTGAGGGAAAGGGTGGTTGTGTGGGCTGCTGTAATGCTGAGGTTGGAGGAAGCCTTGACTTTGCTCTGGACTCTGCTGGAGTCTGCTCCTCTGGGGCTGCCGCTCTGTCCCTGTGGATTACAGCAGCAATTAGAATCGACACAGTACTATACACCTACAACAGTAACCTCTGCTTATAGAGCAATTATCAAGATTAAGTTCACTGAGCTGAATCTCAGTAAAACGTCTGAAACAAACCTAAATTGTCACTTACAAAAGTGTGAACATATTTAAAAAATGTTATTCTACATTTCAACATTTAAGCAAAAGATCTTCTATATTCTGCCTGTTCATATCATTTTGAAATGTGTCATGATTTGTTGATTAATGCAGTTATTGAAAACATATATATCCTTGCAGTCTACAGTTTGATGGGGCTTTTTATTAAAAAAACGAAAAACTTAACTGTAAATATGCTTGTCCTCACCCATGATGTTGTGCATGCAGAGGGGACAGGTGCGGTGCTGCACCAGCCAGGGGTCGACACAGTCTTTATGGAACTCATGAGCGCAGGAGATGATCCTCAGGTGCTGAGAAGAAAAGGAGACAGAAGTAAGATTTAAAAATATGTGACAAAAACAAACTGCACATTTCAATAAGTAAGTAGAATGGCACTCAGATGAACGCATAACTCTGCCAAGGCGCAGCAGTTCCCGTAAAATCCATACCAAATCTGTCATGTTCATTTGGACGTAGTTCTAAAACTACTGAAAAACTGTTGATTCCTCACTGAATCCACATTATCTCAGTTAAACAACGGTGGTAGTTATAGGCTGAAAAAAGCTCACCCTCTTATGATGCCACATTTACATCGAATAGATCCAGATTTTTATTTGGATCGGCACACTCACATTAATCAGTTCCCTAAATATGCCTGATTTTATTTTCATTAAGATCAATGTATCATTCACTAGGATATTGCCAAAAATGTCCTGTCTTTCAATGTTAATGATTAAATAATTTTAAGTTATTCATGCCAACATTTTATCAGTTCTTTCGTGTCCCAATGAACCAAGTTTCGTGGAAATTCATTCAGCAGCTTTTGCGTAATCCTGTAGACAAACAAACAAACCAACAGACTAACAAATGGACAGGGGTGAGGACATAACCTCCCTGGTGGAGGTAACTAACCACAGACATGTTCCTCTCTCCTCTTACCTGCCCGTCCTGGAACTCCTCCAGACAGATAGCACAGACGGGGCTCGAGTTGGAGCTGCTGGCTGAGCCCCAGGCCGCCCGGTGCCGCTGCGAGCCCGAGCAGCCCTGAGAGTTGTAGGTTTTGGTCTCCAGGCGATTGATGGCCCGCATGGTCTGCTGGTGGACAGAGTCCTGCACGCAAGAAGGGGAGACTTAGAAAAAACATTGAAAGACCTCCAACTGAGCTGCGTCTGTAAACTTGATACTTCCACTGATGCTATTATTGTTTCACTCACCCAGGTCCTGTTGGACTTGCACTTGTAACGGAAGGCAAAGATTAAGACGATGGTGAGAATAGCCAAGATGATGGTGAGCAGGATACCCATGTCATAATGGGGCTGACATTGGAAAAAAGATGGAAAAAGAGCAAATATTTATAATAATGTCAAGCCGACAGTTTTCCATATTTAAAATCTAGTTAATTTATTAAGTTAAGAAAATCCTAGATGCTCCTGGGCTCATGGATATAAAAATCAAGTTCTGTCTCTGATCCTCTCCTCTCTGTGCTTGATGGGCCATTTGCATCCTAACTCTCAGTCCACAATAAAGTCTGATGTATTTCACACCAAACCACCATTAAACACAGAGCCTCGAGTGGCCCCTCAGCTAACAGGACGTGAAATTTCCCCCCAGCTTCATTTCTGTTCTGCTACCTCCCAGAGGGGTTTCTTCCTTATTCTTCTCCCAGCCATTTAAAAGGGAAAGTCACAGCTCATGAGAGCTCATGACAGACGAGCGTGTGCGGCGGTGCTTACCCATCGAGACTGTTCCACCTTGATCTCAATGCGAACTTTGGCCTCCTCATTCTTGTTGACCAAACCCATCAGCTCCTCTGCATGCTCGGCCTCCACCAGCACGACTGGTCGCGGAAGGGCGTCTGTTTCTCGCAGCTGTGTGTGTCGTCCCAGCAGGTGTGTAAGCGAGAGGAGAAACAGACATCATAATGAGTGTGGTAGAAAATGGCCATCTTCTCAATGCTAATTAATCTAAAATGTTAATATTATTAAAGGTGTAGCTGTGGCTACACACTCACCTCAGCAGCAGCATTGGCATCATCACTGACGTCAAAGATAACAGCCTGAGCTCCTTTGTCCAGCGCCATGCGAGCCTGAAGGAGACAACACACCAGATGGATTCATTAACTCCTGTGATCTTTGTAATGGACCAAAGTGACAGAAGACATTGCTCCTTGAGGGGTCAGTTGACTATACAGTGGACAGGTGATAAAAACTTGTGTCAGTGTCTTAAAACCATCACTAGGTGGCAGTCATGCCACGAGCCTCTGGCCTTTCAACACAGACCAAAGTGCAGCTCCTCCTGCCGCTTTTCCACCTGACTCTGGAAGCCAGACACCCTGACTAGAAAGAGTGTTTTGAGGAGTAACACAACACTAATCTGCTGCCTCTGTCTAATGCTGGAGAGAGCGGCTAAATGAAACAGTGGAGAATTATCGAGTGAAAAGGAGAAATGCTGAGTGACTGAAAGAGGATGAGGCAATTAAGTCTACCAGGCAAATAAGTGATATTTTGTATTCGAATTAAGATCTGAAAATGTTCATTCATTTAATTGTGTCGTCTTACAGTGTGTCAATTATAATTCAAAGCTGAAAACCTGCTAACCTAGGAAACAGCCGGATAGGGGCATCAAAACACCATCGAATTACCATTTGATTATCAAGTTGTAGTAACTTACATGCAATAGTATGAGCCAACAGTTTCCTATTCCCACAGCCAGCTGATGTGGATCTACATTAATATTCACAATGTTTCTGATAAGTTCAATTCCTGCTCTGCTTGTAGCTCAGGTTTTGTTCTCCTGCATCTCCCAAGGAAAAAGCTTTGATTCTTTAGCTTCTAAATGCTCCACTGTGTTTCATCATCACTTCATCAATATGAGCTACTACTTTTATATACGTGGTCACGTACAGTTTCACTGTTTATTAAAACAAGTTAAGCACAAGTGACAGTAAATAAAAAAAAAACACAGTGTTATATAGTACAAGTAGATTAGAGTAGTCGAGTCAGTGCTTCGGTGGTCAGCTAACATTAGCCAATATTAGCCATCATTAACTACTGGTCACACCAGTCGAAGTTGTAACAGCAAAATGTACTGACTGGATAAGGCTTCATTTTGATTCAATTAGCTTTTTAGGGTTAGGGTTAGCTCTTTCTCAGAGGTTACACTTAAACATCCCATAGATTGAATTGTATTTAACAGGGATTTACATTTATATTTTTCTACTGAAAGCTGCAAATTGCACAAAATGTATAAGTGCTGTAGAAACAGTGCGCCTCAGACAAGTTGATCAGCAGGACAGCCAGTAAGTCAGTGAAACATTTTTGTGTGTCTGCTGGTTAATGGTTTCAGTTTTTTGAGTGTGTATAATAATACATATAAAGATATTTTCAGTTCTAAAGGCTGCGGTCCCTGCATACTTTATGTGTTGTGTGTGTGGGTGTGTGTGCTGCCACTGCTATTTTGTCTATTTTCGCCTGAATGTTGTTTTTGTTGTCAGCAGGCTCTTACAAAAATCCCAGAAATGCTTTCGCCAGCATCACCAGAAGACGAAGAGAAAACAAACAGCAGCCTTTTCATCAGTGTCTAATCATGAGCTTTCAAGCGTCTGGCATCTGCCATCGCTACAGAAGGAGCAGACACACGTTTAAACACCTAATCACCCAGGTCAAACAGAACACTAAACCGTGACTCCTCGCCTAATTCTCCAGGCACCAGGACAGGAAAGTGTGCACCCTCCCACACACAAAAGCAAATCAGGTAAAAGCATCACTCAGCATCCATTAATCAAGTTAATGGGAAAACACTCTATTGTGGAGTGGTGGCACTGATCTAGGATCAGTTTTTAACACTTCAGAAAGAGAAGGTCGACACATGACAAGGAAGAATCTGGCTTTTCCTTTGTATACATAAAATATCTAAAGCGTACCCCTGCTTTATTTATTCCCTCAAAGCAATGTGTACTCTGAATTGCCATGTGTATGTGCACACAATATGGATGTGTGTGTGTTTTTGTGCAGTTGTGAGTATGTAACATTGTCCCACTGAACCTCAGTTGGTATTCAAAGGCCACAGTATCAGTGGTCAGGGAGAGGTCAAATAAGAATTCATCATATCCCCTCTGATCTGGCTTCCAGCTCTCGAGCAGTAGCTTTTTTTCTGCCTTTCATCGGAACAGTAAATGTAGTCCGTGCGTGGGTCTAAATGGGGTGTGGTCACAGAGGAGAGGAAGAAAAAAAGAAGCTGGATCTTTGACATGTGGGATTTTGCTTTACCTGGGGTTCACAAGTTCTCTGTGCAGCGCTGTGCCCAATACGTCCTGTAGTGGTGGTAATAAATGCAACACACACACAAATACACACGTTTGTACTTTTATCTTAGTGAGGACACTCATTGGCATAATTCATTCCATAGCCCCTTACTCTAATCTTAACCATCACAAGTAAAGGCCTCACCCTTACCCTGACCCAAACCTAACCCTAACACTAAAACCAAGTCTTAACCCTCAAACAGCCCTTTGAAGAAGTGAGGACTGGCCAAAATGTCCTCACTTTCCAAAAAATGTAGGGTCTCTGTAGGGTCTATGCTTAAAATGGTTCTCACTAAGATATAAGTACAGTAGCACACACACACACACACACACACACACACACACACACACACACAAAAGAGAGTTCTCAAATAGCCTACTACAGTCCAGTTTAACAACGGCCAGTTCGAAAATATATCATCCTATATGTCTCTACTGGCTGCTGCTGCGGTCTTATTATATCACAGTATTAGCAGTAGCGGCACCAGTGTGGTTGCAGAGACATACGCCTCAACTGAGCCACAGACCTGAAAGAGGCCTGAGAGATCTCATTACATGATTAATGGGTGATATATTTAACTTTTAACACTGCGATGAAAAGTGCAGGTTCGGACGCTAACAAGACTAAGTGTTTCAACATCTCCGCTTTTGTTCTAGATGGAACTGAAACAGACATGACTAGACAATATTTGGCATTTCAGGAAAAACAACTGCGGCGTCGGAAATGACTGTGGTTTGCTGAGCTGAACAGTGCAGACGTCATCACTGGGAAACTAACAAACAATGCACAGGCCACAATGGAGTGTTGCTACTTTTATCGCTGTCGGGCTTTTGAAGGAGGGGAGGACATTCTGCTGAGAGTTCTGTGACACTGAGTGGGGATTATTTCAGTGAGGAGGAGGAGAACCAGGTTCATATAGAGCTGCTGACACAAACATAAACACACCTGAGGGCACAGAGATAGGAAGAGGCACCGTGAGGTCACAAACACATGCATGCGCGAGCGCACGCACGCACTCTCACACACACACAGTTTGACTTTTTTGGTGCTATTACACAGCACACACAAAAAAAACATGTGTTTTACAAAATGAATACTGACTTAGAGACTAATCAGTAACACTTTAAATCACAACCCACAACTTACAGTGTGTTTACCATCAATTTAAAGTATTTTTTGTAATAACTGGTTATAAATACTTAGAGTATAAGTGCTCTATATTTTATACTGTTGCTCAGTAAATCAGAGTGTAGCCTGTAATAATTGATTATTTATGTAGAGATTAAGTTCCCAGATTGTTAAGCCCACATTTCCGAACTTTACGTGTATGTATGTATTCATCTCTTGGACTTATGTATACATATTAGTACATATGGTACTGGTACATAAAGATAAATAGGAAAAAACTATAAGCTGTAGGGTTAGGTCACAATTTAAAGCATTACTCTTTAACTTGTGTGGCACACTGCATACTTAATTCCTGCTATACTAAAACTAAACTAAAGTAAACTCCATCTGCTGATGACGGCCATGAGCATGGATCAAAGCTCTGTTAAAAGTGGTTCTTGTTCTTATGGGGTAAGTTGGTTGAATGTTCCACATTTTCTGCATCACTTCTCACCAATAGTATTTCATGTTTCTACAAATCAAAGCATTTGCTATCAAGAGAGTTGAAATAAAAAAAAAACTCCAGCAGCTGACAGGAAGCAAAGATTCATAAAAACAGACCAATCAAGCATCTGCTCCACCTGCAGTGGGTGGCCTGCTTGGGGCCAGGCAGCCAGCGCTGTTTGTTTACATCGCTGGTGAAGTGCGGTGTGTGTGAGCCAGGCCTGGCATCACAGTGTGTTCCCGACCGAGCAGAAACAAACTACGCTGCTGTGATGACTTTATTTCACATGAGGGAAGGGACAAGCTTTTTTTCCCCATCGCCTGACAAGATCGCTCTGCTGGTTAATGCCACAGTGTTTGTCGTGAGTTTAATGTGGTGCGGATGGCACAGCCGGGCCAGCCGGCGGCTACCTGCCTTCATCTGCAGCCAAGTTCCGACGTAACAGGGAGGAAAAGGACAGGGCAATAATGATAATGTTACACACACATACACGCATTCGGTCTTACCTCGGAGAAACATCTGTTATATTATTCTGTAATTATGATTACAGAACAAAGTGACCCAGTAGCTTCATAACCTTTGACTTTTGACAGTGGGTTTTATGTGAGTCATACAATAAAAGGCCATAAACTGTAGCAGTGACCACAAATCAAGAGCTCAAATATGTATCTGCAAATTGAGCCATTGACATTTTTCATATTTTGAAAAGAATCTGTGAAACATTTCCACCAGAAGATGGAAAAAGAAAGAAAAACAATCTAACAAGAACATGAATGTTACGAGAAATTTATTGAAACTGTTGTTTTAAAGACATTTTTACTCTAAGGACCAAATGATGGCGCTATAACAGATTTTTGGCAATACACCCAGCAAGTTAAGACAATCTCAATCTCAATTTGTGAGCATTGCTGCTTTTATTTTGAAAATCTTTATTGCAGTTAATTACAAAGCACCACACACCAGGACAGAAAACTTTCCTGGGCTCTGAAAACTCCTCCTAACCCTCCTAAAACATGATGATGCTGAACCCTGTTTAACTAGGTCTAACTTTACTTGTGGGGACCCAGTTGGTCTGGTTTCCCAGCGTGACTCTCATTCACCATGACTAAATTATAGCATGGAATAATATGTGTGGGAATAAGGAGTGAGAGTGAAAGAGGTAAAGAAAAAAGAAAAGGACAGGGAGAGGAGGGAGGCGAGCACGCTGTGGTGCTGCTGCAGCATTAAAGCGTCTAATGACAGAGTACAGAGCTCCGGGCCTACAGGTCTGAGGGCGAGACTCTGCTCTGTCATTTCTCCTGAGCGGCCTGGCACACTGGAACCATTACTGAGGCACTGGAACAACACCGCATGGTTAAATGAGGAGCAGCCGGAGGCAGCCGAGGGGGTAACGATGACTGGTGACAATGATTTGGGAGCATATCATATCAGTTAGGAGGCTTGCCCTGCTGGTCAGCTTTAGCTTTTATTTGATGACAGCATGAACATCGCCATCATGTGTCCGTGGTACAAAGTTGACTCACCTCATGTTAACTTCTCAGTGAAGCGACAACCTGCTAATCATTAATCAACACTGAGAGTTTCCTGCCACGTGTTGATGCTTTGAGCTACATGCTATCGTCAGCATGCTAACATGCTCACAAGAGCAATCTAAATATTTTGTCAATTACATTTATAAAAAGTAGTGCAGTGCCTGTTCTAAACCTGCCTGTTTGTTTGACCTGTGTTAATGCCATTAGCTACTTCAGAATTATTCACTGTCCTCCTCAAACAGTTCTAGAATATATTGTCACTTTTTTATTTTGTGTGCTGGACTTTGTAGCTTTTTATAAACAGTCTATGGGACAGAATTAAGTTAGAAAACGTTGTGTTCATCCTACCTGGTTTATCTGCAATGAAGACTTTATAGTCGATGTTTTCATGAAATGAACTGAAAGTTTAACATTAGGAACACATCTCAGAATAACCCTGTACAACGGCACCGGAAACTGTACTGTAGCCTTCAAAATGACCATAACAATAAACCAATGGACTCAATAAAATCTAATCTTCGTTAAGAAAGGATTTATTGCAGGGCTGTTTTATTATTTATTTTCAAAGACCAGTGTATAATAATAAGTTGTGTTTGCACCTCCTTCACCATAAAACGTTGTGCCTAACCTGATGATAAACACACGGTAGATCATTTTCTAACCAATATAACATCAAAAAGGCTTAGAAGTTTACATCCATTCAAATCTAATGATTATTAAAGTATTTGAATTGTCCAAATACTCAGGTTTCAATAATACTGAGGCACAGACCTGTGTGTCAGACTCATGGCAACAAAAGGAAAACCTGCCCTATCAGATTTAATTGAGAATAATTGGACCTGGATAAACTTGAATCAGATCTCAAGTTACAACAGAGAGTCAGTGACCCACGAAGACCTCTGCCTTGCATTTGCACAAGTGAAAAAACAAACATGACTACCCTTATTTAGCTTTTTGTGTAGCCTACAGAAGAAATTCAGGGATTTGAACGCCTTACACACAAACAATGTAAGTGGCCCATCGCTAACATATTTAATCGTATTATATATTAGTAACCAAATCACAAAACTCAAATGGACAATTGAGAACCCAGGAATGATTTAGTTTTTTTGAGTATTAATCCTGTAACCTGATAAAAAATCCTGCTGGTACTACAGTAGGGCTCTTTAATATTAAATAAATACATTTGTGGGGTTAGTGTTGTTCGTGCTTTTTGACATACGTGTACACATCACATGTATGTTGACCAGACCAAAACGCAGGTTCAGCAGCTCAGTGGTTTGTCATCCTTCACCTATATTATTTTGTTTCACTTCTATGTAATTTATTTAAAATTATTTAGAATTGTTTTTGTAAAGAACATAAACAAACAAATATGGGTCAGGAAGAGTTTAAATTCTCTCACTGATATTCATTTAACATTTTACATGAAAAATAACACAGCCTCGCTTTAAATGTTGTGTCCATTTTGTTTAATATTTGGGAACAATTGTGTGTGAATAATTGCTGCATGTGTGTGTATGTGTGTGTTTGTATGTCCGCGCTGCTTGATTGCCGGGTGCTTGCCACTGGCTGTGCGGCAGCTAAGTTGGTTGGAAGGAGGGAAGGGTGTGGCCGGTGCTGGGTATCCATTACTCACAGGGGTACTTTGATGTGGGGCTGCTGGAGGGGTGGGGGGGCAAGAGAGAGAGGGGGGGGGGGCAAACAAGTCAGGGCAGGTGAGCAGATTCTACGCTCTCAGGAAAAGTATTGAGCCTGAGGGGGTGGACCTGAATCACATTCTCCTCCTCCTGCTGTCTCCCATTCATCCTGACACACACACACACAAACACACACGCACACGCACACGCACACTCACTGTTTTGCAGAGGAGAGAGAGACACACATACTGGAAAAAGTTATGAACCTGAGCGGGCTGTCTGGAGGTAAGAGGGGTCATTCAGAGAACTCACAGTATTGAAGCTCACCCCTCCTCTTCCCACTTTCCTTGTCTCTCACCCCCCCCCCCCCCCCCCCCCTGTTAGCAGGCACTGGCTGCCCTGTGACGCATTGGAAATGCAAAACACAGGTCGACAGAGAAGGACCAGTGTCATCTGATACACTGCCGTTTGCTAAACACATCCTGGAAACATCAAAGAGCTGGGCATCAAGTGCCGCACCCTCGGGGGCAGAGGAGACTGATGTGGCCTCCAGCGACGGCCGTGATGATGGAGCTGAGAGGCCCTCAATCACACACACACACACACACACACGCACACACACACACACACACACACACACACACACACACACACACACACACACACACACACACACACACACACACACACACACACACACACACACACACACACACACACACAGCAGCTCACTACCTCCTGGTTGTAGCTTATAATATAATAATGTTGCCATCAATTCACTCATCGAACAATTGTCAAGACAACAAATAAATGTATTTCCCAAAATACCAAACTATTATTTTGAACCCAGCTCGATGAGAGTGGTTTTAGCAAACTAAGTAGTGTGAGCATGCTTAGCTATCCAGGCTAAAAAATATGTTTTACATAAACATATGAATAATGCAGTGTGAAAACAGGGAAGAAATAATGAAAAAAGATAAAAATGGGCATTGATGCTTTGTTAAACATTGTTCAACATTATTCTATACAGAGACTAGAATATGAGAATATTAAGACACAACAAAATATGTTATACAATTGGGCTGAAAATAATTAAATGAAGTATCTGCACCATATTGCACACACTCATAAATATGTTCATCTAAACATACCAGATTTTTCAAGATCCATGAATTATTCACTGAGAAATCACAGAAAATGGTGAATAATGCCCTATCTCACAATGTTAAATAAAGCAACAACAAAAAAATCCTGAATCCGCCCCCTGATCTGGATCTTCACCAAAATTTTATGGATTTTCTCATGACCCATATTGTATCCTTACACCACGTTTCGTGCTAATCTGTCCAGTAGTTTTTGCGTACTCCTGCTAACTACCGTACAAACAAACAAATTCAAATGAAAACAAAACCTCCTCGGCGGAGGTGGTTTCGTGTATAAAATGTAAGCACGAGCCCACACTGACATTTTAAAATGTCTTACTTTGTCCGACCAACTGCACAAAAGCTTATAAAAATACATCTGATAACAAAGTGTGAACTTGTAACATACTGTTTGATTTTGTTATGAAATGGGAGAGAGCTCTGTTTCTGAATGTTTGGCACTGTAAGTTAGGATTTCCCAAAACCACAGACCTGGCTTCTCCAGAAAGAAATGAATTGAAAAACACCAGAGTCAGAGTATAGTTTTTCACATTGTCAGTCCAACGGTGTTTTACCAACACTGACTGCTGCCACACTGACATCACATAACTAAAGCTGCCTACGCATATGAAACTGTTCTAAAATTAATCACAGTGTTGACTATCATGATATACCTTAATTATGGCATCACTTGACTTTAATAAGTATAATTAAGTCAACCACCTGGATGTGATGGCAGCGAGTGAAATGTAAAGACAGGAGTTAAATCCCTGGATGTACAGACTCTTCTGATCTAGTGGGGGAACATAAACATACCGCACCCCACCTCCAACACTTTCTTCTCACTTCTTAAAAAAAAAAAAAAAACTTGGCTATGAAAGGTCCCACATGAGAAACCGTCTGATTTCCACAGAGCAGCAACTATCTCTTTTATTGTTTGTATTGCACCCAATGAAGAGATTCAGGTGGGAATAATCCTCCTTTGAGTGGCGAAGGACGCCCTTTTTATAGCCTCGGTATCAGTGTGATGATACATTCCTATAGTGCTGATGAAAGTAAAACTTAGAGGGAAAAGTGTCCTGTATGAAATCTCTCAGTCTGTGGCTGACAGAGGATTTTCTTTTCCTCTCACCAATGGGCGGCAACGCAGAGTCTCGGGGGAAGCCAATTAGAGGGCCTTTCCCGGCCTTTTAAGAGGCAGATAATGTTCTTGTTTTCATAAAGCATCCTGTTATTTAATCAGGCCTGTAAGTGAGAGCCTGACACCCCTCCTATAGTGTACAGCAGCCTCCCCCCCCCCCCCCCCCTCTCTCCCGCTCTCCCTCTCTCTCTCTCCCGCTCTCCCATCATTCCTGCCCTGAGCCCTCCATCTCATTCAACAGCCCTTGTAAGCCTCCAGGAATTCATTCTTGGAACAGGCCGTGCAGTAAGCCATGTCTTTCTGCAGAGCAAACGCACACTCACATGTACACACACTACTGACGACTAACGCTGCCTGTAGATGAGGGAGATATATATATAAAGACTTTGATTTGAAATTTCAGGCATATCACACGTTTCTACCATTGCACAACTACTGCGAATCAGTGCAAATCACATTTCACATAGACAAGGGAAAGTTGTTTATGAAAATCAGACCTGCCCCATCTTCAATGCTCATAGTCGATATAAACATACAGAGAGAAACAACTGATTTTACTAGTTCACACTTCAAGGCTTCTACATGGCACAGGTGTGTTTTTATCCTCTTAAATTCAAATCATTGACAAAGAAGACGAAAACAGCATGTAAATCATTTACTGGCATTGGTGGAACACGTGTCCACAGCCTTTACTTTTCTACACCACATTGTAGTAGCATAAATAAAGTTGCATTCAATGTAATATTTCAATGTATTACTTTGGAAATAGTATTATAAAAAATATAACTAAAGTGTTATATGTCATGTTAATGTAAAATAAGATTATTATTGATGTATGAAGAGGTGGAGCTTATTAACAGTTTTACATACTGTTGACTGTTAACAATGTATCATTTATAATAAAATGATAAGAGGCTAAAATATAAACATTACAATAATATAATATAATATATATAATATATCTCTAAATGTATAAAAAAACATCAAATATATAGAAATAGAATAGAAAAGAAGTATTCTTGTTGTTATGTTTCCCCACTGTTCATTAAGTATATTCATACATATAACTCTAACATGCTTATGTCACAGGAATATTTAGCATGAAACCATGTTATCATGCTAACACAATAAGCACAAAGGTAGATACGAGTGTCGGGAGTTTTACTGGTTTTTGGTCGTAAGTAAAAAATTTTACCTGACAATGATGCCAGATGAAGGTTTTGGAATCACCAAAGTCACTGAAAATTTATCCTGAGGGGAAAAGGAATGTCTGAGCAAAAGAAATTCATGAAAATCGTTCCACTTGTTGACACTTACCACTCTAAAACACAAATGTGAGCCTCAAGGTGGCGCTAGTGCAACAGTCAGGCGATCACCAAAGGTCAACAGAATTCCCCCCTTCATGAGGAACATGAATGCCTAAACTTCATGATGGTTGTTCAAATATTTCAGTCTGATCAACTGACCAACAACCCTTCAGCTACAGCACAAGTATGTATCCTTCCTTGTGTACTGTGTTTTTGTTGTTTGTTGTACCATGTACTGTTCTGCAGCTGCTGTAGCACTTTGGCCTAAGACAAATTTCCCTATGGGACAATAAATTAAAGGAAAAAAAAAAGAAGAAAAAAGTGTGCCTTGAAAAATAAAGAGTGACATGTTGGTTCATAGGCCTCTGAATGTAAGTTTAGCAGCTTCATCACCATCACCCAACACAAGGATGGCGTTTACTCATTACCAAAACAAGGTTCATGTGTAAGTTGACATGTACACCACAGTCTGACCTTTTGGATTTGAATTGGCATCCAGAACACCATCCTTGTGGGTCAACATAAAAAAATTATAATAATAAAAATAATAAAAACCCGCTTGATAGCTTTAGGGCATTTAATGCTTAAGAATAACTAGTCTCATTGTATCCTGGGTGAATTCCATACTGTAGAGGCACACTGTCTGCCCTGTGAGTCTGTTTTGTCAAACCCCTGTTAAAAGCAAGTGAGGGGGCAGTTGGCACTGTAACCAACCTGAGTCAGAGTTAAACAGGTTCATACTGCAGAGGAAAAACAAGAGCTCACTCCCTCCGCCTGCAGTGTCGGACTCACAAGACCTGTTTGCTGCTTCGCTTTAAACCCCTGGAAATGCAAAGTGCTCTCTCGCTTGCCTGGGGAAGTAGTTATTGGTAACACAAACCTGTCTTCTTTGCACTTTACTTTCAGCAGCAGCGTGCCCTTGCCCAAGCCTGAGGCGAGCCAGAGCTCACAAAAAAGGGAGAGGAAAAGAGACAGATGAAGAAAGAGAAGACAGGGAGAAAGTGAGACAGTGGTGGGTGAAGGGACAGGGGGGAAATGTCTTTTTTTTATGGGAATGTTTCACTTAATCTCATAAAGGCAGCGTGAAAACCTCCATCTGTTTGCCGAGCAGTTCAAAAGAGACTCCACATGCCTCCGCTTGCTGCTATATAAAAACAACATTCTAATGCAGATCTTAAAGAGGGCCAGCGGCTCAGCCTGCACAATGGGCGCTGGGATGTGCCAGACGAAGCCATGGAGGATGGGAGGGTGGAAGGAGAACTCGGTAAACAGAGGGGAGCAGCAGAGAGCGGGGGTCTGGCGGGGATGAAGAAGTGGGGCGAAAGACGTCAGAGGGTTAAATCAACGCAACACATTTTTTCCTGTCAACAGTCCTGTTTCTGACCTGCTAGATATGACCTTGAAGCGGTATAGACAGGACTGGTGCGGATCACCCTCTGGCCTCGCCTGCCACTCCTCCGAATCAACCCATTCACCTCTCCACCTCTCCCGACTCTCTCCTGCCTTCTGTTCCCTTCTCCTCTGCCTCTTCATGTTTCACCATGAGGCTTATACCATTCGCCTTTGTCATTAATGGAGGAATGTCCTGGCGCTGAGCAGGGATCCAAGGGCAGCACCTTCACATTAAGGGTCTGCAACGATAAAACCCTCCCTCTCAATAAAAGCTTCTACAGCAGGTGGAGGCACCATGAATCTCCCGACAGAGGAAATGAAGGAAAATCAGACACATCAGTTTAAATCATATGATGATAAATTATTCCGTCGATGTTATTCAAATACAGGGAACCAACGGTCCTCGAGACGGCAGCGTGATGCCTGTGCAGTCAGGTTTTCCTGCATGCTAGCGCCTCTGCACACCTCCAGGCCTGCTCTCCCCACAACCGGGGCAAGACCAGGCCCGATCCCGTCTGCAAAGCTATTCCGACAAGCCGCCCCTCTGAAAAACTCCAGGGTTCAAACTGCTGCGAGATCAAAGCGGCAATACTGCAGTAATAATACGTTACTACCCTATGAGCGTCTCATTCATCAGGGAGAGGCAGTGATATAGTACAGTTGTAACTGCAGGGCCACTAAGCACTCATCATATGATGCTAAACTTGCTGTGCCCGTGTGGAAAAACATCTTCAGCTCTGTAGGCAGATTGAGGACCAGGGATGGACTCTCACCAGTAACGCTCCCAAAACATTGATCTGATAAGGAAGGACACAAAAGTTGCACTCTCCGGCAGCTGTCCCAACTTTTCACACATCCTCCCTCACCCCAACTCATCATCAAGCTGCGACCACACCATCACCTCCCCCCCACACACGACACTCCTGCAGCCAGCTCGAGGTGTCTCCCAACCCTTTGGGATGATGGCGGTATTTTAATAGCAGCAATCTGGCACCGAACTGCATCATCTGGACTCCATCTCTCCTTATGAGCATGACATGGCATTCTATTTTTAGGTATGCATTCTTCTCAGATCATCTGCGCCGAGCGCCGACAACAGTCTGATGAAACCCTGACCTCCACACGCTCCCTTTGAAGTGACAAGTGAGAGATGTGCCGCCTTAAGAATGCCTAGAGATGCTTTCTCGAATGCCAGGAGCAGCTCTGCGAGACGGCGGCGTGCTCGCCCTGGGGGAGCAGATAAGCAGCCTTGCGTGCGTAGACGCTCACATGGGCCAACGTAAAAATGTTTGTAGGTGTGTGTGCAAAATCACAAACACACAATTGCTTGTGAGAAAAATGATTCTCTCCCTTCTTGAGGCTTCATTAGTGCCAGTCAGACAGCTGAGGTTAAACATAAATTACCCCATTACCACGAACTGTAAAGCATTCAAACCAGTTCAACTTGAGTTTAAACATTTCAAACAATGTAAGCTAACTGAATTTCAGCTGAATAATTCACCATCTCATCTCCTGAAAATGGGCAACTACTGATTTCAGTTAAGTTAATTTGATGTGAAAAGATTAATAAAGTTAAAACAGCTTGACATCAACAACTGTTCAATCACAGTGACAAATATAACTGTTGTATTCCTTTTCCATTTCCTCAGTTGCAAGAGTCAACAAGAGTGTAAAAGGATTGAGAAGGAGTTAACAACTAACCCTCATTACTGTTAGCACTGCTTTTATTATGAAAACCTCCATATCATCAGAGGTAGAGAGGCAAAGGCGCTGTATGACGTGAAAGAGGGAGGTTCATGCAGGTGTATTAAAAACAACGGAAAGTTAGTTGGATTTTTTAAATAACGGATGACTCTTTTCCCATTGCCAAAAGAGAAGTTTACATTTCTGTTTTTTATTCACCCCCAGTGTGTCGTCTTAAACATCAAGAATGCACTGACAACTGAGGCGCTTCTCACCTCGCTGCCTTGTCAAATTAGAGCGTTCACCCAGATGTCATGTTTCCATCGTGGATGCTGATTTTATCCATTCTCATTGCAGACAAAAGCCAGATTTTAGTGGGTGTTTGTGGGTTTTTTGAACAGTGGAAAAAGGGCTTGAGACAAAGGTCATTTGCGTCAGAAAGTCATACACCTTCTCAGAGTCATAACGCTGCTATTTCTAAATTCAAAAAGTTTGATCCTGCATCAAAAAAAATCTTGTGATAGTTCACTGTGCATCTACGACCTCAGTGCACACATGAGCTGCTCCACTCAATCATAATATAATGGTCTTAGTTTGCTCAAATGTAAACTAACAAGGCTAAAGCACAATGCTCAACTTATAACACCCCACCAGTGTAACTTAAAGCTTAGAGCATGACTATCCAAAAAGTAAGACAAAGGATTACAACATGAATACTATTAAAGAAATATTATGTATAGCATTTTTATTTAATAGACGAATAATAACATTTACATATTTAAGTGAGCATTGAATTAGTTTATCATAATTTTAATTCAACTGAACTGGAAATGTAGAGTTCAATTAAATAAATATACATATTTACTAAATTCACTAAGTTCCTTTATGTTTAAAAATATTGAAAATTTGTGAAACTGAATTGGGAACAATTCACACTTTCTTCACTTTTCATAAGAAAAACAGTGCTCTGTACAAAATATTAAGGCGGGCATATTTTGCAATCCAAACATATATACACGAGCATGTGATATTCCAGCTTCTATTTTGGAGAGGTACTTCCCACAAAGTGGCACAGCGGACATCTCACTGTTTGTGTATTGGAAGTTTTGTGGTGATGCTGCTGACAAACTAAACCATGCAGAGCCAGAAACGAGGAAGAGCAGAAAAGTGAGAAAGCGGGAGCAACACTCTGCTAATGGCCATGCAGCCACCGGGAAAAGACAGCCAGCATCTGAAAATCTCCTCTCACAGCAAGCGACACATCTCCCACATTGTCCGTACGTGTGGGGAGGACAGTTTGCCATCAGCTCAGAGTCAATGTTTAGCTTAGCAACGCTGGCATTAGCCGAGAAACTAACGAGAGATGTGGATGAGAACAGCAGCCGCAGCTGGGGCGTGTTAATGCTGCTGAAAATATCCTCCAGAAGTAGCACTTGCACCTTTAGGCTGGAGAATTTTCCACCTATTTAAGGTGACAGGATGAGTGCATAGTGCGCTGCAGAGAGCAGACCCTTCTGCAAATCATTCACACCTCATTGGTGGAAGTGATGACATCGCTGAACTGAGCTGAACGACAGCGGCGCTGCAGGTCAAGGTGACATCTGTTTAGCTGTGACCCGAAGGCCTCTCTAACCACCGGACTTTCAAGTCTCACTGTGTTGATGATCCTCTCAGCTTGACGACCTGCAGTTAAAATGCTCCTTGTCAGCTGCAGGTGGAATTGTGCATGACTGATTTTTGAATAAACAAACAAACAGATGTGGTCGCTCGCTTGCGCTCAAGTTTGCAGCAGCCTTGGGCCAGCAAGTGTGGTTTTTGGAGATATGTAGGAATGCAGCGGTGAGGTGGACCTACCTCAGAGGTAACATACAACAGGCATGTGATGGATTTTAACAGCCTCCTCGTGGCATTGAGTGATTTTACCTCTAATTCCTCCTCCATTTATCTTTGTGTAGACTCACCTTGTTGCTCCAGAGGTCAGAAATATATCACCAAGCATCCCAACCCACTTTCCTTCCCCCTCGGCAAGAAAACAGGACGTAATTCCTTCCATCCTCGGAAAATTCTGTGACCACCTGTCTTTTTGTTTCCCACCTGCTCACCTGAACAGACACATTCAATTCAGTGCTTGTTTTGCTGCACACAGACCTACTGTTTTTTTTTTTACAAAGCCAACACATGACTGCGAAATGCAAAGCACAGAAAGAGAAGAATGCACTTCATCCATCGAGGAAAGAAACCTGACATATTACTGTAAAGCCGTTTTCAGATGTGAACTCTGGAGAATGTCCACACAATTGGGTCCGGACTTCTCTGGAGTTTGCCTATTACACAAGAACGACACCGAAGGCGGTTCTCAGCTTAGACGCGTTCACAACAACACAGAAATCTCTGGAGCGTCCAGGTGAGGGATGGTGCAGCAAGCATACACAGGACATAATGTATTGATTTCGCTGTGAAGATCCCTTGTTTATAATACATAGACACAAGCATTGGACCATATCACCAAACACTCTCTTGACAACTTCGTCAGTGTCTTCTACGAGTATAGCCTTGCTTTTTCATCCTGAGATATTTGTATTCCTTTTGTGTCTTTTTCAGTTTCGTGCCTGTCACGTGTTAGAAACATCATCAACAAGGCCACTCGCAGCGAATTCTCCGGAGGATCTACCGCTCTATTCTCACACTGGCTCACTCTGACATTATCTGAAGTCTTTACAAAGGGGTTTGGCAGGAGAAACTCCGGAGCCTCTTACTTGGACATTTGCGTTCTCACATACAGTCCCTCCGGTGAATGTAAGGAGATTATCCGGAGTTCAATACATGTCTGAAAGAACTTTAATTTTTGAGCGGCTCACAAAGTCAATTGAACAAAAAAATATACTTCTGCACAGCATAGTTACTTCCTCGCCCCTGTCTACAGATCCATGTCTGCGAACTTGCACCTTAACCATCTGGTGACCTTGGCGGAAAACCAGGTTTCCCTCTGATAAAGAGCCGCTTGAGTGGTGAAGGCTGGACACCTGACAACAACAACAACACAGAGCAGTATGAATACAGCAACTATCTGGACCTAATGAGCAGAAAATCCTCCTGAAATTGTGTACAAGCCCTCCCACCCAGGCCGAGGTGAACAAGCAGCAACCCAAGGTAATTTTGGCGGCTGGAATGTGAATAACATTCCTGTTGCTCAGGACTCTTCCTCGTCCAAAATATTCTTTGGCCGAGTCCCATGGGAAAGCATACTCCAGCGTGTGTGACGACAACAGGCAAGACTTATCACCCTGTTTTCCTGTCCTTGGACTTCTGACACGGCAGATATCTCATGAACAGGCTGCTGCTTTTCACTCTCAAACCAACCACAGTGGGCTGAAGCTGCCTTAAAGAGTTTCACGAGTAAGAGAGGAGGGTCTGATTAAAAACAAAGTGTAAACCTCTAAGTGTAAACTGGCCTTCTTCACAGTTAGGAGTTTATCTTCTACAACATATTAGCACTCTATGCGTGACGTTTTTTTTTCATAAATATCTCTGCATTAAGTGAAATTCCTAAAATTCCTTAAGCTATTGCAAATCTCAATGTTAAAGAATGTTAAAAAAATAAATAATTGCAGGATCCACCCCCCACAATCGAATCTGCTCCAAAAGTTAATGGGTTCTTCCTCAGGTCATATCACACCGTTCCATCAGGTTTCAAGAAAAATACACAAATGTTTCAAAAATATACATTTGAAACATGGATGTATATTATATAACAATTCCTTACATACATAAAAATAATAATGAAATGGATAAATAAAAAGGTGTTACTATAAAACGTGCACTATGAGCTTTTTCTGTCATTTTTTAAGATGACTATTGAATGTTAACACACTGACTAATTTAGAAAGCCTGCTGCTCCACACACATTTAGTATATGTGTGTGGATACATGTACTGTACATACAAGAGTGCAGTACCAGCACTGTCACAACAGCAAAGGATAAAAGCTGACTGCAGCCAATGTTACCACTGTTTGCCGTGGAGTGTGGATGGGCGTGGGGGTTGATAGAATTCTGCTTGTGTAGGACGGTGGATATAAGGGAACAAACTGACAAAGGTGCCCATTGTTTGGCTCTATTAAAAACCCTGTGTGTGTGTGTGTGTGTGTGTGTGTGTGTGTGTGTGTGTGTGTGTGTGTGTGTGTGTGTGTGTGTGTGTGTGTGTGTGTGTGTGTTGGTGACACTTCCCTTTTAATATCTGAAAGGAAGAAGAGGGAGAGGACTGGAGGCCTCTACAGTCAGAATGAAATCTATCTCACAGACAAAATAAATACAACTGTCCTCAGAGACATGGCTATCAAACTACAAATTACATCATGGCTACAGTAAGAACCATAATGAGTGCACTGACTGAAATGAAGGCAGTCATTAGGCTGCTGGACCCAAAGCTAAGTACTTCCTACTGGGTTATCTTCACTGTGATATGGCGAGCTGAGACAGCGCCTAACTTTAGCAGCAGAGGAAATGGCAGGGAAGAGACTGCGTCGTCCGGGTCAAACAGGCACAAACAGTGGAACGTGGTGAGTTAGTCTCATCTTCTCTGAAGAGAGAAGGAACGATGCTGAAGGGAGGAAACAGTCGAAAGACACTTTCTCTCAGCAGTGAAAAGCGAGAAAATAATATTTGGTACACTTGTCAGAGCTTGACAGAAAGGGAGGCCTGAAAAATGAAAGCCCAGAGCGACTTTCTACATCACTTTTGAAGCAATTGCATTCAAGATGAGATGATCAAAGCAGTGTAAACCGATCTGACAGGGAGCATAAAGAATATGACCCTCAGGATAACAGGAAGAAAAAGGCTTGTACCTTTCGCTCAGATGAGTGAAAAACAGATTTTGAAATGTCCCTGCGTGGTTTGCAAACTTTTTATTCAGTGATTTATGGTTTATCTCATATTGAAAACAGTTAAAATGCTACGGTGTGTTTTTTTTGTACGCTTGGAAGATTAAAGGAATAATCTAAGGTGCATGCAATGGTTTAAGAGGAGCACGGTCCTTGCCGGTCGATTAGTGAGGCACGGCCGAGGTTGCATATGTTCGTGTCCACATTTGACTCGCAGAAGAAAGAAAGAGAGAGTCATATTTTATCCCTTTGAAGACAACCATGCAACTATCTGGCACAGACAAGCAAATAATGACTTTTCTTGGGAGAGAAATCAAAGTGAACCAATTCTTCTCACACTGACGCATTTCATACAGGCCAAAATGTCCATTGTGTACCTGCTGCTTTTTGCATTTGCTCTTAAAAGCTGAAATTTCCTCAGTTTTCCAGATGTTTCCCTGTGTTCCTCCTCCTCCTCAACTTGTCTCTGATGAACTGGAGATGTTGGACTCTGCTACTGGAGGAAAAGAAGCCAAAGGCAGCTGCCATTGCATTTCCAGCCCCTGTCTTTGCTGAAAAACAGCAGGCGGGAATAGCCTGAGGTCAGTGTCACCCCCTACAGATAATCAGACATGAGAGGACAAAAACATTGTCATGAGGGCCTTGATTTATTCCTCCCTGAATGGGCTTCCCTTGTTTTCAAGCACTTCCCATAGCTGGGACTATATTCTTCCTGGCCTAAGAGTTTAGGCCAAAGTGGATGACAGATTTCACCGCAGTTGGACTAGTTTTTAAGAGTTGTACTGGACAAAGTAGAGTGTTTTTCATTCTTTACTTAGTCATTCTGCAGTCACAGATGGAAGCTTTCACATTTGCTGTTTTAATATGCACGTCTGTTTCCTCAGGAGAAAACAGACTTTATTATGAATCAGAGGACTCACGAATATATGGTTGGAGTGCATTACACATTACTGCTTGGTATGATCACGGCTGTGGACCTTTGCTGCTCTGTTTTTATTTTTCCATTATTCCATATTATGCATCAACCTTTCTTTTCCCTTTGTGTTAATCTTTCATGAGCTCATTATTTAAATTTCAATTAAGTGTAATTAAGTGTATATATATATACTTAAGTGTATATATATTTATATTTAGTAAAATAATAAGCATAAGAGTGGCTCTGTGGGGTTGTAGGTGCAGTGCTTTGAGCTTCATGCTAACCAAGCTCACAATGACAATGCTAGCATGATTATGTTTAGAGGGCATAATGTTTATCAGGTTCACCATCTCCAAACTTATTATACTACATCCTCTGATCTTCTATAAAAAATATGGCACAAGACAGACTGATCCACATATAGAACTTCAACTTGATCTAAAGAGATTTCAAGCTTCAGGCTGTTTGGCACAATATTAACAACATGAATGTATCTTTAGTATTAGATGTATGCTGCCAATCATGTTGTTTAAGAGCATATTAATCTAAGGTATCATATTCAGTTTGACAATCACATTGTAAAAGGACATTACAAATACTAGACAGTGTTGTTTGCATCTCGATCCCTGTGTGACTGACGCTGGTCTTTGGAACGCCAAGCTTGCCTCCTCACAAAGTGGCCAACAGGTAGATTTGGGAGATTTGATGTAATGTGATCCAATGACACATATGCACAAATGCGGGCGTGTACACATGAAAAGCCCAGTTAAAGAAGCAGGATTAATGCACAATCAGGCCCAAACCCCCTTTTTTATCCGAGAGGAGCAGAATCAATAAGCGAGGCCCTCTGTGAGAGTCAACAAGTTCAGACACGGGCCAAAACTTCAATGACTGTAAAAGAGCTGTTTCCACAAAACCATGGATTCTTCATAGGTTGATGCAGTTTCACAGAACTGCAGTGTGAGTGGCAGAGAGTCAAGAAGCAGAGATTATTAAATCGGAGGTAAATAAGCTCCTGGCACTGCAGTGATGCTGTTTCTCGTCGAGTCATGTGTCGCTCTGTGACTTCGCTTGAGAACATTTTCCAGGGCTTTGGTATAAACAGAAAAAAACTGGCCGGCCGGCTGGTGGAAAGCAGACGGATCACGTCTACTGTAGCAAAACATGCTGGCAGAGAAAGCTTGTGGCCTCTGCTTGTGTTGTGTTGTGTAATGATGCAAAACCACTGGAGCAGAGGAGGGTTTTGATTCATGCATTTGCATAGAGAAAGATGTATCTGAAGCAAAGATCGGTCGGAAGAAACAGTGCGAAGTCTAGGTACTTTTTGGATTCTTCTGATTTGAAATGTTTAATACCTACAGTTTGTGTAAAAGTTAACTAGATTAAGCGAACTAACAACAACTTTTGCAGCATAGTTATTTGCTGACTTTTTTGCTGTCACCTAACCTGTTACTTACAGGCTAGCCTACTTTATTGATAGGGCGGATGTGGCTCAGGAGGTGGAGAGGGGCGTCCACCAACCAGAAGGTAAGTGGTTCGATCCCTGACTCCTCAAATTTGTATTCTGAAGATACTGAACCCCAAATTGCCCCAAATGACTGTGCTGACAGTGTTTGCATGGTGTGATAGAAAAACTGTTGCGTATGAAAGAACCAATCCCAGCTGACATTGGGCGAGAGGCAGGGTACATCCTGGACAGATTGCCAGTCCATCACAGGGCCTGGATGTGTGTGTGTGAATGGGTGAATGTGACTTGTACTTTAAAGTGCTTTGAGTGGTTGATAAGACTGTAAAAGATCTATATAAGTACAGTCCATTTAACATTGATAGAGGTTGTTTGGATTTTTGCCTGCAGGTGAAAAAATTTGATAAAACCTTAATCTAAGTGTGGTTAAGGTGTAGGGTTAAGGTAGTCTTACCACTTTAAAACCCAACCTACACCCTCATAATATTAAAAAGCCTCCTTAAATTCTTTTAAACATCAACATTTCTGAGAATTAAGAACTCCTACTTGAGAAAACAACTCATTTCATATGTATGTGTCAATCTGGGTGAGAGGTTGCCAGAAGGAGGGGGCGATGCTTACAGGCCTCACCAACCACTTTAATTTGAGGGTATCTGGAGAAAGTGTATGTTTTCCTCCTAATTTGTCCAACTTTCCAGTATGTTCAGAGATACTGTGAGACCCATCCAGTAAAACCAAGAGCAGCAGAGAGATGTGCCAGATCACTGCCAATCAGCAGAGGAATCTCCCCGCGCTGCCGGGGGTAGGAACCTCCGCAAACCCAAAATTCAAACAAAGGACAACAATGAAATCTTATCCTTGATGGTACTGCGTTTTTGCTTTGTTTGGTTTACAGCCTATTCTGAGTGTGTGCAGTGCAACACGAACCCTCTGTGGCCGTCAGGGTATCTATAGATCAGTTGGGCGGGCTGCTACAGTCAGGCTAAACTGTAAACAAGTCCCATTGAGAGAGAGCGAGGCCGACCCATGCACCGCACATCCCAAAGCGTCTGATTCATCGCCTTCAAACGGCCAAGAGCAAACTCCTCAACAGCTGCATGATGAATCCCCAATAAATCCACCACGACCTGAAGCTTTGAATCTTACTGAGGAAGCAGGGATGCAGGTGGCTGGAGCGGAGTTTATTGCAACACATACTTTCCAGGCAACCAAAACAACAAGAAGGATGCCCCCCCCTCGCTCCCTCTTCTTCCTCCCTCCTTCACTTCTAATTTCAAAGAGGATCTGCAGGGAGGGAGAAAGCACTCGGAAGCAGCAGCCTTTTGTCCGCGAGTTCTTTTGCATGAGGGAGAGCCGGTGTTTTGTTTACGGGACAACACAGTGTTGCCATTAAGGCTTTAATCAAAACTGTTTTTTAGAGCCGGCCCTGAGTGACAGCCCTCTCTCCCCCCGGTCGGCTCCCACTGAGGGAGAGCGAGCGACAGGAGGAGGAAGAAAGGAGCAGGGAAGTGTGGGAATGTCTCTACATCGTCGCCACGGCGGGAAGCTCCTAAACATGGCTTTAAATTAGGGGAAAAGAAAACACAGGCTAAAAAAAGGCAGTCGCCTAACTATACTCCTGCCTGCTAATTTGTCACCACTTGAAAAACAGGGAAAAAATAGCAACAGTTTTAAATCATACTGCTTTAAAGTTAGGATGTGCCAGTCTGTGTGTATGGTATAAAACTTAAACATAAGGGAGATTTAGGTCAACTCTGTTGCACTTATACATACATCTAAACCATTGTGGGTGGAATCTATGGAGCTCTGACTGCGCTCATATTAGAGGGGAGCAGAGACGGAGAGCACCAAGTGTCTGGTTCTGGCTGGCTGGCTGGGCTCGGACCAGTGACAGCTGCTGCTTGAAAGCCTCACATCCAAAGCCAGGGCTCACTGCCACTTGCTACATAGCAGTGCTGCGCTAAGCCCGTCCCCTCCTGTCCAAGCCCTCACTCTGAAAGATCAGTGTCCCGAACAAAACATTACACTCCTGCCAAATAATTCCCTCTAAAAACCATCTTGTCTTTAATGTCCGAATCCATGAGCGGAAGGGATACTGCGGGAGAAAGACAAGATGGCGAGATGGTTTATCTGTCTGCTGCCGTGTCTGAGATGGGATGGGTTCATGGAGAGGGACGTTTCTCAGAGTTTTAATTGGGGAGTAATGCGTGAAACACTCAAAGCCACGTGTGTAAGTGAGTGTGTGTGTGTTTACCTTATCGAGCAGCGGCAGGCAGCGGGGTACCCTGTGCTCCAGCTTGACAATGGTGATGAAGTCACTCTCTTGCCGTTCATCCTCGCTTGTGTTGCACAATGACAAAGGGTGATACTGCAAAGGAAGTGAAGGAGAGAGAGACAAAGGTTATGAGAGGAAAATTGGAAAATGTAAAGCTACACATGTGGTGGGAACATTTTTCTGTCCACAGTTTTAGGTGTATGGCGTTCAAGAGAAGCCCGAATGCCAAGGTACACAAACAGCACATCTGCAACTCCTTCCACCTCAGCACACTGACATTGTTCTTCTGACCCAATCCAACATGTTTGATTTATGTATAATCTTAAAAATACTCAGACATTCAAGGGATTTGCTTTTTTTAAACAGTGCCAGCAATAAAAAGTTACACAAAAGCTTCTTTTTTCAATGATAATAATCTAAAACAGCTGAACACAGTGATAGATCCTCCTAAGACCAAGAGACAGGACAGAACAAAAATAACAGCTGCTATTTTTAACATCACTTAAAGGAGGAAGAGAACATTTTTAGAGGAATAAATGTAGAAAGGAATAAAGATATTGTTCTCTGCTGAAAGGAGATGGAAACTACAAACCAAGGATAAGAACCAGATCACACTGACATCTATCTATTCAGTACATTTTAAATCCCTTCGATTTGTACCGAAACCACCACATGTAACCTGCAGTCTGTGACCGTACACATATCAAAGATTGGACCATAACCAAGAATTAAAAGAATGTTTGAGACAACCATTCAAAAGTCGGTCTAGACAGTGAATCCAAAGCTGGTTTTCACGCCATTAGAACACAACAGTTGCACTTGATAGAAGCTTTTATGTGTTCAATTAAGGCGTTTCCTTCCCAGTTAAAATCAAGAGGAAAACTTTGGCACCCAAGGTAATCAATTACATGGATGGTGATGTTCTCTCCCACTCAAAGCCTCGAGGACTGAAAGAATGGGAGATGGTTTTTTTGGGAGGAACATTTGATCCCCTCTGAAAGGCAGGAAATTCATAGCTGCTGAAAGGCTGCATTTAAGAGCTCAAGGGATAGTGGTGGTGTTTGCAAGTCACAGGCAAGCTGTCACGGGTACGAGGGGTTGCACGGCAGTCGAGGAGGAAGCGAGTGGCTCCGGAGACACCCCCTGTGCTTCGCTAATTTGCTCACATGACATCAGTGCGAGCAACTGCCAGTACACCAATGCTCCTGGATGACTCCTCTCATTGCTGCTCACAGATTTGCCCTGCTGCACCCTACTCTAGCTGCGCTCACCCACACACCAGCGGAGCGGTCCCACCCTGCCCTGCCCTGCCCTGCCCTATGTAGGCCCGTTCTGGCCCGGTTCAGCCCCGTTGGGCCTCTTCATGTGGCTGTGGGCTGACTTCGTGGGGCTCCCCCTCATCTCACCCAGCGGAAATCCCTAAATTAAAAAGACCCAAGGGTGACATCAACAGCTGGCACGCCGGGGCCTGGGGAATTGACGTAATGTGCTGCAAAGGGCTGTTGCATGTCTGTCAGAAGAGGAGAGGAGGAAGAAGAGGACTATGGGGGACCATGGTGGGGCGGGGACATAAAAGCCAACATTAGATGTGGGGTCAGTAGGAGGGAAGCACATTGTCCAGGGACTGTGCAGGGCAGGCGACTCACAAACCACTTATAATTAATGTGACAAGTTAAACCAATACTAATGATGAATCTTATTGAAGTAACCAAATATATTAATGAGCTATATATCAATAATTTCCTACCAGGGCTAGTTGTATCCCAGGGGGTATGTGAAAAAAAAGAGGAGTTTCTCAGCTAATTTTAAATGAATACTATTTATGAATGATCGTACATATATCCCCATGTTTTTGTCACAGTGCCCAAACTGTGCCAGAACACTAATGCAAATTGCAAGTTGAAATTTGACATATTATCTGTTAAACTATACTAAATATACAATAAAAAACAAGTGCACACCTGCAGTAATTTAACACTAAATACCAGTTTCAGTACTGAATACAGCCAAACAGTCTCACCTCCACACTTAATTGTCTCTCCACGGCTGGGGCCAGGGACGCCCACAATGACTGATTTGCTTGACAAGGATTTACACCAGCAGTCAAACATGGAGCATCACTCTGCCTTTGAATGTGTCCTGTGCGTAACCAGGCATTTTAATCTTTTTCTTCCTTGTGCCCGAGTCTGTTTGCCTGTGTTTCCTGTGAGTTTTTAGTTTGTTTGTTTTTGCCTGGCTGCAAAACAGTTTACCTTTAGGCATTTTGTTCGACTTGATTTTGAGGTAACTACTAGCTAACTGCAGGCTATGTTCCATCTTGTCAGGGCCAGAGTAGTATTAACCAGGGTAAGGTGGGGATGTTCATGTTGCAATCAGAGCAACTATTTCAGTACACAGCTCAGGCACGGGATTCTGTGTTGTGATTTGGCCCAGTAGTTACTGGCCATGTAGGAAGCGGTGCCTGACTGGCATTGATTTTGCTACCCAAGCCTAGAAGGGATGTGCGGGTACATCAGACAAAAAAAGCTCTGTGCCACCGCAGGGTCATATAGACTAAGGGGCTAAAACATTTTGGAATCAAATCTAAATACCTCCCTCTTCCAAAGGGGAAGGTGAAATAGAAAAACACTTGGTTGAGGATTGTGGCCTTAGTAAAGGCTTTTGAATAACAGCCCCTATGCAGGAGGGAAGGCACGCAGTGATGCAGCTTGAGCCCCTGGACTGGGCTCCATGCTGCTCTGCCAGCGGCCTCTACCAGTCTTCATTTACTAGGCCCAAATTAGAGGACTAGAGTTGAACTTGGCCCTTAACTTAGAAAAAAATATCCTTTTCAATGACGCTATTTCACTGATGCTATGACCTCTGCTCTTTTTCGCTGTAGCTTTGTGGGAAATGTTGGGAAAGAGCTACATTCAGTGAGAGGAATCAGGTTTTACAACACTTATTCTTTAGGCTTACTTGATTATGTGTGGATCTTTGTTGTGACATTGAACATGTTGATGCACGGGGCGGTGCAATCATAGCTAATAAAGCAGATAATAATCCGAAAGCTGAGCCAAACAGGCTCAGGAGGAGCGGCTGCGTTCAGTTTCTTCTGGCTTTCTGAGGCACAGCGTCAATGTTTTGCATCGTTGACAAGACTGAGCCTTATCTTCTATTTTAGATATGCCCACACCACTCACAATCAGAGGGCTGTGAACGCTCTCTGTGTGCCACCACTGGTGCCATCCACCACTTAGAAACACGCTGCCGCTGGACTATAAATGGCAACTAGGACAGACTGAAACTTCTTCATTTGGTTTTTGTATGGCCCTGAGAAAAAGGGGCCTGGGAAACCAAATCACTGAGTCTCCATTTCACAGAGACTAGTAACCACAGGGCACGCAAACAGTTCCCCACAGACTGTTAACAATGCTCACTCCTCCGTTCCTCCTCCTCATCTGTCTAGATCTGTTGCAAAACTGACGGGGACATGTCCCTCGGTTTCTTTGTAGCCACGATTAAAGGCATTCCTTTCCAGCTCAATCAAAGACTACCCCAAAAATATTCCAAGGCAAGAATCTAACAGCCTCAAAAACAAATACATGGACAGAAAAAGGGGAAAATAAATAGTAGCTGCGGTGAGAAGTCAATAATATTTTTTTCCCTTCGCTTAGCCCTGCAGATCTTCTTTTTTCATCTGCCAATAATCAGCAAGAGAGTTTTCTAGTTCATCTGCTGCCAGCAGGGAACCAGGCCCAGGCAGTTATGTCAGTGTGTTAGAGAGGGGGAAGCAAAAAGAGCTTGCACCTCTCATCAAGCTCCACCACTCAATTACCAGCCATTCAGGAAGGTCAGGAAGGCTTCAGAGGAGCTGTTGGCTGCATATGCAACATTATCATAAAGAAGCAGATTGGTTAAGGAGGGGATGAAAGAAATATTTCAGTATGTGATTATTCTATCATACAATATAAATCAAGACTCCGCGTCACAAGGGCAAAAGGATTCTTAAATGGAGCTCTGCCCTGAGGCCTGGAAAGTCTGCCAGGTTAGTACACATCAGGGGAAGGATTGAATCAACCCTGCAAGCTCACACACACACACACACACACACACACACGCACACACACACACACACACACACACACACACACACACACACACACACACACACACACACACACACACACGAACTCACAAAAATGCACATACTATCTGTTGCCTGCGTTCATGATTTACTGAGTGACTCAGCCTCCCACGTCTGGACTCTATATCTAATGAAATCTCTTTGTCTCTCTCGTTCTTTTGAAACCCCACCATTAAAGACGCACCTGCTCAGTACACTGCACACGTACACACACACACACACACACACACACTTATATTCTGCATAAAAAGTAGCGTGAGAAAAGGGCCCTGCATTAAGTTTTATGAATGCTCACCAAAAATTCCTCAAAGAGACATTCAGTACTTTTTATAATAGGTCTAATTGTCCTGTACAGGTCTAATTGTCCTGTATAATTAGACTAGAACATTCACGAATGTAATATCCAATATTGTGAAATTGTTTTGATTCTCTCTCAAACACGCATACTGAAGGTTCCAATAACGCAACACAAGTTCTGTCTATCTCACGATGTGCTGTCCCTGAAGGTGTAAATCAAAGCTTTTTTCTTTTTCAACTTGGCAACAAATTCTAAAACGGTGGCAAAAGTTTTTTTTTCTAAGCGCAGGAAAAGCGGTTGCCAACAAGACCGCATGTAATAGATAAAAGAGATTGGAATCTGGTTGCCCAGGTAACTGAGCAACACTTACTGCGGATCCCTACTAAGATGTTTGTTACGGGATGAGGGGGCCTGAGGTGAAAGGACACGTTGAGGTACTGACCCTTTGCACACATCAGGTAGTGGGTCTGCCAGTGTGTGAGAGTTTGTGTAAAGAACGCAGGTTAATGAGTGAGAGCGCAGCTATGTATTGTTGCTAGAGGCGCTTGAGCATGTGCTTGCATGTGGACATAATGTATGTGTGCATGATGAGGCTGAATCTGCTGATCTATTGGAGCAAAAAGTCCCTCTGTGGTCCTGCAGGGTACGGGAGTGTGTCTCTGGATCTCAGCAGTAACTTCAAGGGGGGCGCTCAAAGCCAAGGCACCAGGCCTTTTCTCAAATATCATATCCGCTCTTGGACCATTATTCAAGCAACGCTGGTTTCTACATACACATTGAGGTCCAGCTCTCTGTGCCACAGATGACACAGATACACACTCCTCATACCACACTCCTCAATCAAACAGGCCTATATCTCAAGACCCTACACTAAGTAGATTTACATGAAAGGCTGCTATAGTGATGCCGGACTGCCCCGGTGCCAAGGGAGTGGAGCAGAGGGTTTCTCTCTGTTGGAGCATCTGGAAAAGTCGGCTCTGAGGCCATCGCCTTCTCTCTTTGCAAATGCAAACGAACAGGACGCATTACTGCTTTAGTCCTGTCAAAACAAAAGGCGTGTCATCTTTCCCCCAGCTTTATTGACAGTGTCAGCCCCATATCCAGTAACGGTTACCACAGAGAATGACTTGAGGGAAACGTGATCCTATAATGAGGCCCAAATAATTACCACCAGCCCCAAATTTGCCCGGGCGCTTTCTTTAAGTAGCAGTGCTTCCCCCCAACTCCTGGGTCGTCAGACTGTCTCTGTTCTATAAAAGGGATTAGATGGAGAAGAAAGAACCTGGAGAGGGAAGAGGAGTTGTTCTTCAAGAAAGGGAAATGAGGAAAGAGCTAAGTACTTATATTGGTGGAATACCAGATGAGGAAATATATTTCACATTTTTATTGATGCAGCATACTGTAGATCAACAGGCCACAGCATTAATAATAATTACGGGTTTTAAAGTTGCGGCTGATGGGTGTATTACTACAGACCATTGATGCATGGCATCTTACATTTACTCCAATTCATCTGTTGCAAGTTTTTCATTGCCCTCCTCACTTGCTTTATCCCTTGTTTCTAGAAGACATGTCAAACTCAAAGCTTGTGGCACAATTACATCCTGTCTGTGGGAGGATTTATATTTATCTTAAAATATTGCCCTTCATATTCATTACATTACATATCATTTAGCTGACGCTTTTATTCAAAGCAACGTACGATAAGTGCATTCAACCGTGCTACATGTAATTTAATTTTGAACATTTATTTTATATAAACACCAAAGTTGACGATGGTTATTAGACATCATCTTCTTAACCAAGGTGTAGTTAGAGGAGATGTGTCTTTAGCCTGCGTTGGAAGATGTGTAGACTTTCTGCTGTCCTGATGCCAATGGGGAGCTCGTTCCACCATTTGGCAGCCAGGACAGCAAACAGTTGTGATTTTGTTGAGTGGCTAGGTGTCCCTTGCAGTGAGGGAGCAATAAGCCGATTGGCCGATGCAGAGTGGAGTGGATGGGCTGGGGTGTAAGGTTTGACCATGTCCTGGATGTAGACTGGACCCAATCCGTTCGCAGCACAGTACGCAAGTACTTGTGTCTTGAAGCGGATGCGGGCAGCCACTGATAACCAGTGAGGGGAGCGGAGGAGCTGTGTAGTGTGAGTGAACTTAGGTAGGTTAAAGACCAGTCGAGCTGCTGCATTCTGGATGAGCTGCAGAGGTCGGATGGCACTAGCAGGCAGACCAGCCAGGAGGGAGTTGCAGTAGTCTAGGCGTGAGATGACAAGAGCCTGGACCATAACCTGTGTTGCCTTCTGAGTGAGAAGGGGATGTATTCTCCTGATGTTGTGCAGCATGTATCTACACGAGCGGGTTGTTATTCCCCACAACATAAGTACTACAAGCCCCAACAATGCACTGCAACATCCTGTGTTGTCAAAACTGTAAATCACATGCATTTACGCTACTCCTGACAAGCTCATCAGCAGCCCAGATTACTTCCATCAAGACAGTTATTAACTAGCTAGCTTGTTAGCAATCCAGCCAAAAGCAATGCTTCATCAAAAAGTCGAAGAAATGTGCTTTTAATAGGTGGAATATAGATTTTTTTGCAGTCACAAGTTAACCAGCCAATATAATGTTCAGTATATTTTGGTTTAAAATAAAAACGACAAAATGTATAATGTATCAAACAAGTTCAACTGGGATGGACCTTGAGGACCATGGCCTCAAATGGTAAATGGTCTGTATTTATATAGCACTTTTCTAGTCTTAATAACCACTCAAAGAGATTTACGGTACAGTTTTGCGATCCACCCACATTCATACAGTGCTTCTATGTGCAGCACTTTCTCTATCACACATCATTTGTGCGCAGCCATCAGGGGACGACCAGCTCTACCTCACTGAGCCACAGCCTCAGTAAGTAAGCCACAGCCCCAAAGTAACATTTTCCAAAGTGTCAGTTTGTCACAAAGAGCAGAATGCTTGAGCAAGTTGTTTTGAGCATTATCATCATCAGTACCATCAGACATCAGATGCCTTGCCAAAGAGATGTGGTTTAAGCCATCACAATGGAGATATTAGTGTGATGTACAGTATGTGTTCAGTAATTTAATGTGGCCCTTGAAGGATCCTTTAAAAATTAAAATAACTTTTGATAGGAAAAAGGTTTGTGTTAATTGCAGTTGTCATAAACAAATGGACCAATGCTTACGAGCCTGTTCACGCACCCAACTCTAGTTTCACTGTTCCAATCATGTGACATGCCTCACTCTCCACAATCCTCTATCATACACACCCTCCCAATATGGCTGTCTAATTCAGCTACAAAGATTTCCCATCTCCCCCTTTGCTCGTCAATGCCCCTGCTGCCCTGCGTCAGTATCAACACGTACTGATTCAGCCCCTCAATCAAGATATCTCCTCATCACTCCCATTATGTGTAATCATATCTGGAAAAGGGATGAGGTTATAACCTAGATGCCAAACTCTAACTATGTTCTGCTGCTGCTATAAACATTTCAAATGTGAGTAATCTGACTGAAATATACATTATGCTCTTCTATCGAGTAGCAAAAACATAGTTGCAGAGTGCATGAGCACAACAAATTTTCTCTACTTTAGTGCCATGAAGCACATTACACCTCGGTACTTTTTAGTTGTCATTATTTGTATGACTGCTACAGCGAGTTGTAGCAGAATGACCTCACTGTGTCCCTGGTGACAAGGTGTTCACAGTCACTCAAGAGACAAAATATACTAGCGGTACTGGGATCAGCGTGGAAACGGTTTAAAGATGGAGCCCTGTGTGCTCTTCACATTCCCTGCACAGGTTCTGTTGCCTTACAAACACACACACACACACACACACACACACACACACACACACACACACACACACACACACACACACACACACACACACACACACACAGCATACACACAACCAACAACAAGGCCACTCCATCAGCCTCAGGCCAGTGCTACACTATACATTTCAAAGCTCTGAGTTAAACATAAACACAGCACTTCCCTGTCATAACAAGTCAGTGGCTTGGTAACCCAGCAGTTTGTTAGTATTGCAGTGATCCTTCTTCCCCCTAGACACAGGGGCCACATCCACACGTCCTCCAGGCTTCCTCCGGCCTGTCCCCGGCCCGCAGGACGACTCGCATATTCTCTCAGGTTCCACACCATCAGTTCGAGAGAAAACCTACACTTTTCTATGTGCCAATTACTTAAGGTTGGGAACCTAAGGGTCGGCCGCATGGAAAGAGATTAGCCAGGGGAATGTTGAAAGGCGTTTACGGAAGGGAACTCCAAATTATAGAATGAGAGACAAAGAGAAACAAAAGAGAGACAAAGGGTAAATGTGATGTGAACAAACAGAAGGGACGAGCCCGGTGCCATAAGGTCATACAGTATGTGCCCTATACTGTACACAGTGAGTTAGTTAATGGATCTTCTTCATTTAAAGCAACCCTTTCTAGTCTGGGATTTTGAAGATTAAGACTAATTTCAGAGACTGAAGCTCCAAAAAATAGTCATATCTCCTCCAAATCTATTACCTATAACAAGGAGGTTGTGTTTTCACCTCTGTCTGGTTGTTTGTAATGTGTTTGTTGGTAAGCAAGTTTAAGCAAAGACCACTGGATGGATTTCTAGGAAACTTGGAAGAACCCCTAAAATGTTGATGCAGATCGAGATTTTCTTTCAAGTGTTGGAGCTTAATTAAAAAATAGCAGGAACGTTTTTGGGGACATATATTTAAGAGTGAGCACAATTTGGAACAGCTCAATTGAATTTAAGGGGACTGCCGGGCCTTGACGGTGATATGTGCTCCAGAGTGCCATTCTAGTACATTATCAATTTTACGTGCTTTACATAATATACATAATTAATACCTGCTTGCATCTCTGAGTGGCTGTAATGAGGAGCAAAAGTGCTTTGAGCTAACTGCTAACATCATGTTAAATACAAATAATAATGTTAACATGCAGCTGCTTGACTCTTTTTTCTACTGTCACCATCTTTGTCAAGAACAACATTAACTAGTTAGCATGCTGATTGGGAGGTAATTTGTTTTGTGGGTATTCTTTGTTGACATGATGATCTTGCTCGAGGAAAGGTACGTTGATCATTGGCAAGATGTACAAATGTATATGATGCGATATTTCAGTCCAGACCAGTGGTGGATGAACACACCAAATAGAACCATGCTTCTACAATGGCTGAAAACATATGTGACCTACCCCAACCAGGGCTCATTTAAACACATGCAAACTGATGCTGTCACTGTTCAAAATAAAACTTCAGCATAGGACTGAAAAGTCACAGTGCACAGACAGTGAGGGGCACCAGCGGAGAGTTTCAGTTTGGTTTCTCTTTAACAAGAGACAGGTGCCTTTTTAACATGCTTGCACATAAAATAAGCTGCTAGGGGGGTTTAGGACCCCTCTTTTATTTGCGAATGCAATGTCCCCCCTGGAACCCACCAACATGTCTCTTTTGTAGCTTTTGTAGTCCTTGAAAAAAGAGGCCTTATCCAAGTTCATGCAGCTCTGTGTGAAAACAGGAACAGGCTGAAACCCCTCGTGAAAGTTTAACTAAACAGCTGCAATGAACAGAGAGCACAGATGCGTTTGAACAATTCCCTTTTTTATCATAATTTTTTCATATATTTCCCTACACTGGTGCCAGAGCATCATCACACATGTTTTACTAACAAGTAGAATCAATTTTAAGTGTTCTTTTAATTTGAATGTACTCTTTTTGATTTATTCACTGGCACTTTATATATATGTTGTGGAATGATTTTAATCATATTTGCAATATAAATCCTGGCATGTGGCTCTGTACTGTCATATATAATATTGTTTTTCATCTTGTCTACAAATTGGCCGCCGGTGTGTTTCACCTGTTGGCTGCAGCACACAATTCAAATGAAATCACTCCAAATGGCTTCAGAGAAACATAAAGCTCAGTCACTGAGTCAGAGTTCAGGTATACGCCATAAATCATTTTCCTGAAATGCCCTCCGAGGCATCCCCATCCTCCCATCTGCACCGAGCAAATGACAGACAAAAACTGACTTAACCCACTGACTTCCTCTTTTTTTCCCTTCATGCTTGATTCTTTTAACATCTGTCCCTATGTGAGTATACTTTGAAAATGATTTCAATACGAACAAGTCATGTTGTAGCTTGCTCAGCCTTGAATCGAGTTTTTGTGCAAAGGGGATATTCGTCATAAAATAAATCAGATTACTCAACTTGTGTTTAGAAATTAAACACCCACCCAGTGTCGGCCATTAATCATTTAAAATAATTGGGGGGGGGAATCTCAGAGGTAAAAAAACATGCTTTCAGATGTGTATTTTTTTTAATCAAATTTTAATTGTGTGGCCCATATTCACTAATCAAAATTTCCCTCATAGGGTTTAACAATCTGTACAAGGTGCGACGTCCTCTGTCCTTAACCCTCGACTCAGGAGATACTAAAACGTCTTGGCGGTGCAGTTGTTAGTGCCTTTAATATACTGTCATGGAAGATCTCTAATTAAATCCAGAGGAGGATCCCGTGGACAGAAACAGAAACACAGTGAGATATTTCTCCGTAGAAGTCTGCGTCTGCCCAATCCTGCCACTCAATCCCACAGGGAATCCCATAATCACCTGTGGCCGATGTCGGAGAAATGTAGTCATAAAGGCAAAGAGCGAGTAAACACAACAGCTAAATTAAGAGGTTTTATGTGTTATTTTTACTCTTTGCAAATGTTTATGTGACCTTATTGCCCGGGCACATACACATGCGGCATCCTTAGCAACCTCACCAGTAAACAGTCCCGAAAACATCAGCGGAGAGCTCCTCTGATGTGGCCGCTGACTGCTTGCGACACACCTTGTAATTGGCAACATAATTGTTTTCTTTTTCGTTGCTATATTTCACTCTGGCTCGGAGGTAGCCATCGCAGTAGCCTGATTTGTGGTCAGGGAACGCTGGGAGAGCTTTCGAGACATGGACTGACAGTTGTGCATCTGGATATCTACCCGAGTCCATCAATGGACTGGGGGGAGGAAAAGAACATTAGAGAGGAGGAAGGCTGGGAGGCAGAATCTCCTGCCCCCCTGCGGTGCTAGGGTGCAAGGATCCTTCTCTTCTCCTCCTCCTCCTTCTTTTCCCTGAAGTTACCCTGCATGCTGTGTCCTTGTGTTGTTTCAACGGTCACACTGAGTGTACAGTTGTGTGTACAGAAGCATGTATGTACCATAGGGGCAGGGGTGGAGGGTGGGGCAGCGGAGTAAATGTTGGTGGGCACAAAGCCAGCAGCACGGAGCTCCTTGTGGAATGCTGTGGAAAAATGAGACAGAGGAATGCAGACTCCACAGAGCAGTGTAAACAGGCCGGGCTGAGAGAATGCTGCCATGCCGCTTTGAAGTAGCTTCATCTCCCTATCACACACACACACCCACCCACACGCACACCCACGCGCACGCGCACACGCACACGCACACACACCCACTCCCACACGCACACGCACACGACCTACTGCACTGCTTTGTGATTAACAAAGACAGCATGATTTTGAAAGTAGTGCACAATAAGTTCAGCTTAGTTTAGGTGGTGACATGAATGCGACCTCAGCATGTGCAGTACATGTGCATAGCTCCAGCTTCATGTCTGCCAGGCCTGAACACATCACACTATTTATTACTAGAACACAGATGCACCCGATTCAACACATGAGCGCGTGTATGCACCCACACACATGCCTGTGCAGTCAAATACAGAACATACACACACACACACACACAAACATATACAGGAGCTCACACCTGCTCTCCCTCTGCAAGCTCTACACTTCCAGCCCTGCTGACGACAGTGAGTTTTATGAGGCGAGTCCGCCTCCTCGCTCCTCAGACTCTCCCTCCCTCCTTCCCTCCTGTCCCATCCACTCCTCCTCGTCCTGCTTCAATATGGCCTTTCAACATCTTTGTTGAGCATGTGGCAGTGATATCAGGCTAAGAATGCCTCCAGTGTAGACAGTAGACACACAGGCACCGGAGCCTCTACCTCAGCGTCTGAGCCAGCAGGCTGAGGAATCCACTCAAGTGGGCAGGTAAACACTGCTGCCCTTTGGAACGCCACTCTCCCTTACTACCTGTGTGCGTGCGGGTGAGAGTGTTTCACTGTAGACGTGAGCAAAGCTTTATATCAAAACTACTTTCTATTTGGTTTGTGATGGAAAAAAAGAAGAAAAAAAAAAAAAAGAATGTAGATTTAATGAAAAGACAAAAAATATAATTGTATTTGTAATTATTCGCTTATATTTGCATTTGTGTCTTTGAGTATTGTTAAAAGCCTTATATAAATGTAATTATATGCATTTCATTTGAATCATGTTCTTACAATATGCAAATGGTTGAACATGTATGAGCGGTCGCATTTACACAGGGACAGGAGATAGGGGATTAAAACATGTTTTCGGGTTTTACTATAACCCAGAGGTTAAATGACGGTGTATCACAGCACTGTCTATTGGTGTGTTTATCATTTTAAATTAATTTGAATGACGGCTGATTTGTCGCCGTCTTTGTTTATAACCATTATCTATCCAGTGGATGAGAACATTTTGAAAGCAACACAGTTGCACATATTCACACCTAAATGCTGCCCAGTACAACCTCAGCGTGTAGAGGCAGGTGGAGTTGCTGTAATAATGGTCTTACTCAAAGGTAGAGGTGGTAATGAGGGAGGGGCAAGTGCAGCTTTCTGCGCAGATTTATCCTGCCAATTTGGGAGTTGAACCAGCAACCAAATCAGTGTAGTTGTCTAAAATATGTCGATACCTTTCAGCCCAGTCCTGTGTCCCTTTATATGCATCATGGTGCAATAGCTTTGCACAAACCAGCCTGTTGGTCAAGCAGAGGATGTTTACAGTTTGGGGCTGAGCTGACTTGTCAAACTCAAAGTTGCCAACACAGACACACAACCAATACTTTTTCCCATTTACTTATATAAAGTTCCTCATCAGTCAAACCGTACACTGTATTAGATTGAGAGATTTTATTAATAAATAAAAATAAACTTTTGTTCTACAGTGCCTTTTCAAACCAGAGTTACAAGGAGCTTCCTGTGCAGATAGACCAAAAATCATAGAAAAGCCAGATCATACTCAGCAATGCAATTATACAAACAAAATATATATAAAAATATTATTACATTAAATACAAAATTTTAAACTATAAAAGTGCCAGTTCATTCAGGTGAGTTTTTAAGCACTTGTTAAACAGAGGCACTGATTCTGCTGATCTGATGTTGAGTTTGTTCCACGGTGTTGGAGCTAAAAACATAAAGCATAATCCCCTTTGTTTTAGGGATCGTGGGAAATCTGTTGCAGATCAGGAGACAGTGTAGTTCAGCTACAGGACTGGAGTGATATGTTCTCTATTTTAATTAAATCAAGTGATGAAGCAAAGTGCACATCCTGTACCAAGTAGTTCAGGTTAGTCTCACACGGAATATGAGGATCTGAGGAACCTCCTGCAGTCAAACAAATAAATGGTAATCTTCAGGTTGTCATGTTTTTTCACTTTTTTCACAAAATCGAAAACAAATTCCAACGAATAAATCTTTATATATGATCTGGGTTTACTGACATGTTAATAAGACCTGCTGCAGCTCAAGCTGTGGTGAGTTTTAAGAATGCCCTCTGCTGGACCACAAGGCGAGCTGCTTCAGATGATCTCATGCAATCTGACCAGGTCGTTACAGTTCAGAATATTGTTTTCTTATATTTGAACGAATGTTTGAATTTTTGATAAAAATACGGCAGCCTTAGTAAATACATGACAAACAGTGCTTATGTTCAGAGACAGATACAACAGCAGCACACACTCAACCCCACAACCACGCAACACTCAACACATCTATATAAACAGTCATAAAAGTCGCTATAGTGTATATACACATAAATCACTTGTCCTACTTGGAAACAGTGTGTATACAGTACAAACACAGACACTAACAAAGTAAAGCTGAGCCGTGGCTGCTGCTGCTGCTGCAGGATTTCTTTTTCACAGAGCCGTGACACCTTAGTAGTAAGAGCCTGAAGGTGTTTGAACGTCAGCGCCTGTCCCGAGCCCGATGAATGAACTCCGCAGCGTTCACCTACTGTACTTCTGTCTGGGCGCCAGTGGAAAAGAAACTATTTAGATAGAGCAACATGCAAGGAATGCTCAAAAGTCTCAAAATGGCTCAAAACAAAACGGCTATTATTTAGACATCATCCTCATTAAATTATATTTGGGCGCATAATTACAGAAGGGGAAGTGAATGTTAAGCGTAGTGAGCCTCAGACAACGAAACACAAGATGTCCTTGTACCGCAGCGGCAACATTACAGTGCTGTACTTCCTACTTTAAAGAGCACTCTTCCACTCTATGCTATGTTTTCTGCGGGATAAAAGGTAGGAGAGCCCGGAACAGAGCGTGGCCTGTCATCACCGCTGCGCTGTCATATCATAGGGAAGCTTTTAAATTGGTACTTCTGCTGCCTGGCAGGGTCGGTCTGCTAGTGTTTTCTGGTAGCCGCTAGATAAATCTCTTTAGCAGGGAGAGTCAAGTCTGTGATTTAGGGGCCAGCCGACGCCACAAGTAGGCACTGCTCCGCAACTCGGAGACCTCGGTCAGGTGGCTAAGGTGCATAAAACCCCAGCAGCAGCTCATCTACCTCAGCCCACTCTCCTCCTCCTAACCTGGAAGCTCTGGGGGCCTGCAGACAAAACATTCCTGTTTTTCTGCAGATTCTTGGCAGCAGCAGAGAAGAAGGCCTCCTGATTCAGTAACAGGAAAACACAGACTGTGCTGGAGTTTAGCGTGCATTTTTTCCCTTTTTACTATCATTGGCGGGAATTCATCGTAAACAGAGCTTCGGAATCCTCAGTGTTGTGTTCTCTGTAGAGAAGAGAGCGGGTATGTCCCTCACAGAGAGCGTGCGTTCCGCAGACTTTTAGCCTTTGGCAAATGACTAAACCAGTCTGGGGTCTGATACACTGAGCATGATATTGTTGTCTGGATGTTGCAGAGCTGCACAACGTGAGCACACAACTCACAACTCATTATGTTTTATCTATTTATTAATGAAATGATGAAAAATACTTACATTTTTTTTCTTAATTGTCTTATTGCAAAATGTGATGCAAGAATATTGGCACTACATTTAACCAATAACCCAAATCAGTTAGACAAACAAATATAACAGCTGTGGCCTTAGGTATGGTTCAGAATTTAGATGCAGCTCAAAAACTATGGGCTCCCCGAAAGAAAATCATCCTCTGTATCTGTCTTTTGTGTCTAGGTACTTTATTTACTTGCATCATTCAATTTCAAGTATATTGATTTCAGTCGAAGTCGCACAGATTTTGTCACGTTTTTCTCATTTAAACAACTCTTCATCAATGTACCTGTACAGTTAAATCAAACCGTATATGCATGGACTTTCAACCGTTTTTGCGTACGACTCAAACTGGCAGAGTGGGAGACCTGTTTGTAAGATGGAACATGTAGTTTAGAAACCTATCATGTGTGGGAAAACTGTAAAATACTTAAGTCAGATTATCTGCATTTGACACAGCTGATAACTGTACAATGACTCATCTTTACATCAATGAATCATCTTTATATCATAATGTCTCACTTTCCTGTTTGAATCCCATTCTAAAACAAATATTTGCAGTAACCTTAGGAACCTCTCTTATATTAGCTTTAAATTTGATTCAGTACATCCTCTCATTGTCAAAAAATGTCAGACCATGGAAAAAAAATTACGTCGTGAATAATTTTGCCCAGTATCTTTTTTCAAGTCAAACACTCATGAATGACATTCCTTTACAACACAAAGGAATTCAAATTTCCACTGAGGCATTCTGTGGTTATAGCCTACGGCGAGGTCAGGGGGGTCTCTCACACGAACAGGACCCTGCTGACGGAGACGAGCACATTCACTGAGACAGATTGACTCATCTTTACAATGCAGACCTGGCTGGCCCCGCAACCTGATCTAGTAGCCTTCCAGAGTCACTCAGCAGCCTCACATTGGACCTTTACACTTCCTCTGCTGGGTCTCCTTCCTCTGGCCCCGAGGGCGTGGGGACCATGGGTATCTGTGAGTCTCGGTGATGTGTTTGTGTGTGCACATGACACAAAAGACGGTGACCTCATGTGACATGAAAGGAGACTGGAGAATCCTGTCTCAACTGGAGTCAACTGGAGGGTCCACAATGCTGACGCTCCTGCAGTTTTCTATTAACTGCCACCGGAGTCAAGTTTTTCTGCCCACGGCACAGAGGAAAAAAAACTCTGTCTGGGGTTTTCCTGCATTTTGTCCGACAGATCAGATCATTCAAGTTTTGCACTAATTGAAGGCTTCTGCTCGACTAAGCATCGGGCAGGTGACAACAACAATGTGGTAATAACTTTTCACCACCTTTTCCCCCAGCTGTGGGCCGGTCTGGGGGTTGGTTTGCGGCATTTACTGCCATGCGAGGGGAGGGACTCGGCGCAAAGTGGAACCAGAATTTCCTGATCCATTTTTGTGCTGGAACCTTTGTACGCAAGCCAACACATCTCCACGGTCGATTGCACACACACCTGCACCCGACGGAAAAAAGGAGGAGAAAGAGAGAGGGAGAAAAAAGCGGTGGAACTCAACTGTAGACCGCAGTAAATAACCGCATAAAATTAAACTCCTGGCAGGGAAACGATAAAGGCTGAGGGGAAAGCACAGCGTTCCCTCACATAGGTCCATTCAAGCTGCGCCGCTATGTGGGTGGGCTGCAAATCAGAACCAGCTTTTTACAGGCCGGTCCCTCAGAGCAGGCGGTGCTGTGTGGCAAAGGCCAGCTGCCGCTCTGCCAAACTGCATCGCACTCCAGCTCTCGCCTTGTTAACCACATCACAGCCGAACCGATGGGCGACCATGACCTTTCAGATCACTCATCGCCTCCCAATTGTCACATCCCTCCCATTCCCATTCACACCTGCTTATCATTGCAGGATAATGGTAAAATAACAGAGCTGTGGGATAAGGGGGCAGTGCATCAACAGCTCAAAACAACCTCCTGTGGGTGTTCAGCTGATGTTGATGTGCATGCTGGTTTTTCTACAAAATATCCTATACTTTTGTACTGCATACTTCATTGCAGTTATTTTTATATTATCATAAAAATGACATGTCTTTAATCAAATATGTTTTTTTTTCTGCCATGCCACCAAGTGCTGCTTCTAAGGCTACATCCACATAACTATGTTTTTATTTCCAACTCTGCTACTGATACGCCTGGTGTCCATACCACTCTGGTGTTTCAGAGGCAATAAAAGACAGAAGTTTTGAAATGCTGCTCGTCCCATTTTAGTTCGGAAATTTAGGAGCCGTGTTTTAGTCTGGATGTGCAGAAACAATGACATTGACACACAACAGCTTGCTGATTGGATCCTTTAGGTTATGACGTAGCCTTCCCTGATTCGTCAAGTTCCTATCACATGACCCCCTTCCATTAGCCTCGAGTACCAGTCTAGAACGCAACATGTGGTCCTTGCCTACAGCTGTTGTGAAGCTGAATACCGCATTTTCCACTTCCTGTGCACTTGGGCACACGCATGCCTTCCTGTTTACACCGCCATGTGCATGTCCAGTTTACGAGAGTGGTCATGTGATATACGTTTTCAGGTGTGTTAATATGGACGGGGAATAAACTGATTGAGCCAAAACACTTGTGTGGACAGAGATCGTCTTCGTCTAAAAAACAGGTTTTAAAACGAAAACGTAGTGGTATAAATGTTATAAAGGTGTTCAAAGCGCTTTATGTTTACTACACACTGTGCAAAGACACATATAAAAATAATGAAAAGCAATCTTACTTTTCAGTGCAGAATTCCTCTAACGTGACTAATGGTCTCATGCTCACAATGTGAACATACTATTCCAACGTTTCGCTTCCAGCTCTACCCTCTATTTAGTTTAATTGATTTCATCTGCCTCCGTGAAGGTGTGACTCATGGGATTTAGTAAGCTTGGTAATTGCAGAGGAATTAATTCTGTCAAATACTCATGAGGCATTAGGTGTATAAGCAGTGTATAGGTGTGTCCCTGTGTGTATTTCAATATATTCACCCAGGCCAGTAGCCTGGAGTGAACTGTTAAATCAGTGCTATCAGCAGATGTGCATGATTCAAGCAGATTTTTAGTCATCCTGAAACTCTAGCCAGCCTGTTATCACCGTAAGCCTGACATGAATCACCCCAACAGCACAGACGTGTGTATTGTGTAAGCTAAGGGAGAATGACAATGAATTCAAACAGTTATCTTCACCTTCCTGGCACACAAACACACTTTGGACACTTTGTTTATTAGGGTGCTGCAGGAAGACGTCCCTCAGGTTGCCAAAAGCAGTTAGTTATCATAAGTCCTAATGTTCCTGTTCATTAATAAACAATACCAAAAGCATAATAATATTGTACTAACAGTTTCTTCTTCTAAGTAATTGTTTTGGGTGTGGGTGTGGGTGTGGGTGTGGGTGTGGTTTTCTTGTTCAGCATTTCCTGCTTAATTAAAAAAACCATTTTGGAAAATGACTGGTGGCTCTACAGAAGAGAGATGAAAAATAAATCATCAGGAGTTTCTTGACAAAGACCAGAAGACCGGGGCTCTAAAAGCGTTTCTTGTGTTGTGTTATTTAGTGCTGCATAACCCCAGGGTGTCTTTCACGTGACAGCTGTTTTTATTGGCACGGCTTAGTTCCTCAAAGCGGGACAGTCTAAGAGTAACTGATTTATGCCACAGAGAGGTCTCAACTCAGTCTCTCTCTCGTTTTAATTAATAAATTATTTATTTGAGATTTTTTTTTTTTTTCGATGGCTAGGGGCAGAATATCAGCCCAACCAAAGACCTCCCACACACTTCCCCTTGAATATTTACCACTAAAACCCCAGCTGCTAAAACTAAGTATAGTGGCTCATTTAGCTGAATATTAACAACCAAATTACTACAAAAAAAAACAGGTACATTTCAAGAAGAGACAAATTCCAACATATGTGTGGACTAGCTTATTCCAGGTGGACACCACCTTAACCGATAAGTTGTACATTTTGGTAGATACTCTCATTTGAGGAGATCAATAACACTCTCATGTCGGTCAATTTAATATGAAAGTGGAGCGAGCACATGTTTAGCTTAGCTTAGCATTAAGACTGGAACCAGGTGGAGACAGCTAGCCTGAAGGCAAAGAGCTCGCTGTGAGGAGGGGGTTCGCCTCTACCAAAAGAGGAGAAATGTCCGTCTGTTGATTCCAAGGTTGTTTAACTGACATGGTGGGTCCTGTTAGCTGGTTTGCTAATGTCAGCTACTAGTTAGCCTCCATTTAGGATACACATTTCCACTTGTTCGCTGCTGCAGTCACCAGAGTAAGCGATAAGCTAATAAACCCATTCTGCGTGTGAATATGCAGAATCTGTAGGCGAGGGACGCGCTTTAGGAGTTTGAATCCTTCTGGTTTCTGTTTCTAGTTTGACTAATCACGTTTGAACAGGCTTTGGTTGCCTGCAGGACATTATTCCACAGCAAAGTAGCCCAGTCTGAACTGCCAATCTGCCTTTTACATTCCAATACAAAATCTCTCCAAAATAAAATTAGCAACTTTTTTAACAGGAATACTTCATCTCTCTAATAATAAAATAATGTTAAAATAAATGTTCTTTTCTCGTTTAAAGTAAAATAAGGTTTGCATCAAAACATTTTTTAGAGCTTTTAAAAAAGGCATCTTAAAATAAAGTGCTTAATTTTTGAAAAAATTAATTACAAAATGTAGTTTGAGATTCCCCTTTTCTTCTTTTTTCTTAATATATAACTACATTTCACATATGCACAATCTCAACAAATAATCCCAATTTCTCTTGTTCAGTAAGGGAAGTAAAAATCTTCCTTGTCCTACCAGGATTTACTACCGTAATGACAAACAAAGCTGTGCAGGTTAAAATAAGACAACTGTAAATGCGAGAAGAGTTGCGCCAGTTAAAATAGAAACGATGATGATCTTTTCCCCCTCCAGCTTGCTCTTAGGGCGAATCCATGATTTGACTAGACGCTGCCACCTTCCATACGACGCGTCGACACACGTTGTGAAAATCGACGTATTTACTTTATCGATGACGTCGATTACATTGACGCATCGTCCCAGCCCTACTCATAGGAGATGTAAACAGTGTATGGCGAATGGAAGACGGAATACCGGCCCAGATGCTCACTATCTACACTGGCAGCTAATTTGTCATCAGAAGATAGCCGTTTGGGGTCCGAGATTGATGTTAGGCTTGTTGGTCAGTAAATACCTCCAGACTGATTACTGTCTCCTTGTCAAACCACAATGTCTAATTTTGTTATTGTGTATAAATACAGAATATGTCATGTATGTTGGATCAGGTTTGATGGAGCTAGCAAAATAATAGAATTATTCGTATTTTAAGCATTCATAGTTATTTTTCAATAAGTGATGACTTGTTGGTAACATTTTCATGTTACTTGCCCTCAATTACTTGAATAGGTATTTGTGCTGATGATGCACTACGCTCGCTACGGGCCAAACTGCCCTGTTATTAAAATCCTGTGTATTACACAATACAAGAATAATCCAAGTAGGAATGAGTCATAAAAATATCACGGATGACGTGTGAGCTACTTTCAGACTGTAGATAAGACAATGTAATTTAATATATACTATACAGGTACTGTGTAGATTAAGTTTAGCATCACTGCATGATGTAGTGAGATATCCATCCACTAGTCAATGCTGAGTTAGAACTAATCATCTGTGTCTACAGAGAACAACAACACTACAGAAAACGACTGCACTCTATTATTGGTCTACTTTAAATATTCAAACAACACACGCACGCACACGCACACACACACACACACACACACACACACACACAGTTATAGGAGCATGAGCGAGTCTACATTGTTTGAGTGGTGAAGTGATTGTGGCAGTGTTTTCCGATGAGTGTGTGCTCCCCTTGCTGTGTGGACCGACAGGCCTGTCGCCTCAGGTAAGATGGATGGGCTGAGAGTGTGCAAGGTGTGTGAAGGGAAGGCGGGAAGGGAAGGAGGGGAGGCGGGAGGGGTGTGTTTGAACATGCAGCCCCTCTGTGCAGACGGGCGATGACATCCAAAGCACTTCCGACCTTGCACTCCCTCCGAAGGAACATGTTGCGTTAATGTAGAGAGACAGACATTCATCAGAAGGGAGCGCCATATCAGTGGCACTGTGGTAAACATGCCGGCATGATTGTTGTTTATAAGGCCACACCTACTTGGTCACCAAGTTGTTGATGCATCACTTTATCAAACGCTTTGCAGTTTTACCGCAGGTGCAAATTAAGTAAAGTGTCCTTTAAAGCAGGCCTCACTTTGGGTGTAACAGTCTTGTTGTGAGAGTGTTCAAGAGCAAACTACTTATCTAAAATTACCTAATGTCTTATCTACTGCCAAGCTACATTTGTGGTTGATTTGATTCAAAATGAGCAGAACAAAATGTAATCCATATATTCTTCTTTGGAAAAAAAAGAAGTAACGATGGGGAAATATTTAACATAGCTAAGGTTGGATTTAGTGGAATAAACGACAAATCTCGAGAGGATTATAAAAACCAACTGGCATGTGAAACCCCTATCGTCTGAGGAGGAAATGGAGCCGGCCCAGGGTGTTTTCCACATTACATGCAGCCCTAATATCAAAGGAGATAACAATTCCAGCTGCATCGCTGTTGCTGCTATACACAGGATCATCTGGAGGAGTCATCCCCTACCAGTGGCTGCAGTCCACCATCCAGTACTAAACACGATTCAAAAGCACAATCCGATCGAAACACTCATACTTCTCCATGCAGAAATGTTACAGCGTAAAAATATTTTTCTGCATTAAGTCTACAAATGAGATACACAAAGCTACGCAGAGGTTAAGAACGCCTGCCCTCCGAGTTATATCTCTATTCTTAATAAAGGCTGTCGCTCCCTTCAGAAGCTTAATTAGAGGCTGAAGTGGTTGCACGCGATGGATCTGGCCCTTGGCATCAACCTGCGACAGCTGAGCTGCTGTGCTCTTTAGTGAGGATCTGCTCAGAAGCTTGCTGTCTATTTGGCCCTCCAGGCCAATCAGGCAGAATGTGGGAGAGGAGTAGGCAGGTAGATCAGGTATGAATCAAAAACATACCTGTCAAGGTGACAGACCCCCAAGGAGAACAAAATTGATGGTAGAAGCATCCTGTTTTCTCCTCACGCATTTGTGGTTCCGTTTGTAGTGAATGGCACAACTTGAAAGAGTGATTCGACATTCTGGCAAACATAATTATTTTCTTTTTTAATGTTAAGATTTAGATGAGAGGACCAACAGTGCTCATGTCTGTATATGAAGCTGAGGCCAGGAGACGTGCCATGTCCAAATTTGCATACTTCCATAATCATACTATTTTGAAGTGTAGAAGTGTGGTCACACTGACACGTTTTGCACTATACAATGGACAATTATATAGAAATATGTTGTGCAGCGATTTTCATGTTACATGACATTGTTGTTTTGATGTTGTTCTTTTATCAGATTTGTTTTATTGCGCTGCTGTGTATGATCTGGCTTTTCTATGATTTGCAATCTCGAGTCTCTGTTTTTGAGCAGAGCAGCTGACAGATATTTTTGTGGGTGACAACTATGGTCACTTGGTGTGATCGTCATTTCCAGCGAGTGTACAACAGCCATGTTTTGATTTGAAGCAAGCTACTCAGCCACAATTTATGCACCACACCAGTGAGTAAACACAGTGTGCTACATGTGAGTGTACTGAGTGAATATCCAGTTTGAGACACAGCAACATGTAGCTTAGCTTAGCATAGAGTCTGGAAACTGAGTGAGACTCAGCCTGACTGTTGAAATCGAACACAATTTTCCTGCTAACGTCTCTGAAGCTCATTAATTAACACACTATATGTCCCAGTTTAATCCATACAAAAAAGACGAGTTGTGTACCATACGTTTTCTGGACTGGTTGCATTAACTTCCTGCAGTCTTGTCACCATGAAGCTGCAGACTTAATATTCTTAACTACATAATGTTTTCAAAGACTGACTCCTAGACATGAATTCAAAAAGGGAGATTATCTTGAAGCAGTGTGAAATCTATTTTTAAGAGGCTATAAATCTGACTGATAATGTCATAAGACAAATGATTGATGTCGTTTCAATGTTGCCCTTATCAGACAGTCTCCAAACAGAACAGGAAATCATTTGTAATCATTACAGTCACAAATAGTGCATCTACACTCCACATGAGAGGAGACTGAATTGTGTCACAGTCTTTACAGAGCAAAGAACACAACACTATCTTTCTATTTAGCCTCAAACTGAGGTCAGTGCAATGATTTTTCTTCAAAGACCAAACTACCACAACATCTATTACAACAAAGGAAATTGTTTGATTAATAAACACATTATTTAATGTGTCTGGGTGGCGTTCTGGTTTTAAATTTGAGTAGAGTAGCACATCTGAGAGTTATATACTACATTCTATCAAATGTGGATTTAACAATGCAATGTATGTAAACATGGAGACCAACTGGTCCACAGAGAGAGGGCACCAGAGATCACACACGGTCAGTACAACCAAACCCAATGGAGAGTACAAGTGGATTTTTTTGGCCAGTAAATCCCTGTGGTTTGCCCTCACTGCACTGACTGAAGTCATGTAAAGAGGGACAAACATTATGCTCTGTGAACTGAAACACAGTGTACTGAGTGGGACAGTACACACAGCATGGTTGAATCAAGTGAACATATGGGTTTGTGTCGTTTGAGTTTGTCTCACAAAGCGACACAATTTTAAGACAATATGACACTTCAATGGACATCCTAAAGTATTATTATAAACGATGCATGCAGAAAAAAAGTATCCCCGGATACTTTCAAGCCGATTCCTTAATGTTACAGTGATGTTATGTTTTAAATGCTGCTGATGTTTAAAAGAAACATATTGGGGGGAAACTCCACTGATTTTACACATCAAAGTCTGTGTGGTAAGAGTACTACTGGGTATGTAAAAAGGTTGTGGTTCCAGAGGGAGCTGAGTCAAGTCCATTAAATGGCCGCAAGTGATGTCACTTGAGTCAGGGCTGAAGACTACTGTATGAAAATAAAAATAAATTTGAGGGGATAGAAAACAGTGACCTTACTAGACCTTGGTAACCTGCTCTTCATCTCTGCTTCAGGCTGGTGGCTGATATTAGCAAACAATTATCTGACTCTACTTGTGCATTCACATGGTGTGATTTTTTTCCCGACTGGAAAAATTATTGTGAATGCTACTTCAAGTCGGAACAACAATTTGTTAGGTCGGCGAAAATGTTGGTACACGAGTTAAAAGTGTTGTTGACGTCATCATCGTATATAAGCCAATCAACATAGTTTTACAATCAGCACGGAAATAATAATGTAAACTTGTCAAGTATTACAATAGTGTCAAGTGAAAACTGTATGTCCATCTCTCACAAGTGCCTAATACTACATTTTAATGAATACAATTTTTTTTTTTATCATTATCTTGCAAACGTTACACTCCTTTTCTTTGATCTTTAATGTGCAAATGTTGTTAAGAGGTGTCAATGTGTTGTTTAAACACTCTAAGTACAACACATTTTGTTTACAGCCACCATATCTTTCCATATTCTGACTTCAAAGCACAAGAACACACCAATGTCGGAACGACTGCCCAACTGTGGAATTGGGATCTCCCGAAAAGCACATGAAAGGACAATATTACCAAACTGTCTGCAGTCAAGTAAGACTGTGGGTATTGTGAGCGCCGGGTTTTGAAAAAGAAGGAGCATGGATAAAATAAAAAAAACATGACATCACTGGTTCTGCTGCATTGATTTTCTTTTTATTGTCCGCACAAATCTAATTCACTGGAGCACTGATGGAAACTTTCCAGCTATAGCTCTCCTGAAATTATACAGAACCTATAAAATAATGTATAAAGCAACACAAGAAAGCATTACAGAAAAGCTGGCAGTTTAAATAATTATAAAAATGTTAAATGTTAAAAAATACGTACATAAAAAAAAGTAGAGCAAGTGCCACCGAACCCAGTATTTTCATGAAGTTCAAACAGGTTAAAGATTCATACTGCAGTGCAGGACAAACTCTACTTTCTAAGAGCTACAATGTGAACATGACAGTTGTTTTTATGAGTCCACTTTTTATGTGAACCTCCAGACATCAAGTGTCCACACTGTGCCGCGTGTGTTTCTCATCTCTCAGTGAGCAGAGAAACATCACTAGCCTTGGAGCAGAACCTTCCTCTATTAAGGACTTTAGTATGAGGAACTGTGGAAAAATAAAAGCATGCCGACGACAGACAAGGAAAAAAAATACTTGTGCATAAAAGGGGAGTGATAAGAAAGGTAGATTGGCGATAAGACACAAAGACTGTACATGCAGAAACGGGCCAAGACCAGAGAGATGAGGGCTGATGATAAAACACACCGAGCTGAAGGTGGCAAAACACAAGCGTATGAAACAGAGAGACGGAAAGGGAAGGATACAGAGAGCAGGAGAAAGAGATTATGGGCGAAGATGGAAGTGTGTGTGTGTGCGTGTGTCTCATAGTTGCACCTGTGAGCAATCTTGGATTCGTCAGTGTGCTTCAACATCTCTGCAGGCTTCGCTTCCTCTAAATGGGCCAGATGAATATGTAATCTGTGCTCTTTCATCCTGATCCTTTATTTCCACCCTGGCCACTTGCAGCAGTCTGCACTGCTGCTGATCACAGTGTAATGAAAAGTGCACAGACACAATATGCTGCACACAAGCCACACAAAAGCAGGTCGCACGGTCAAATCTCCCCCTGGAGCCAATCCACTGAGCATGACGACAATCTAAAGACTTACTGGTATTTATGATGCCCATCCCTATATACAAACCCCCATGTATGGGCTGTAAAGAAGGGATGACAAAAAAGGGTCAACTTTAAGCGGCCCTTAAAATTGGACTTTTATTGCACTAAGCACAAAACATCTGTACTGACAAGTGCTTACTTTTCCAGGTGTTCTGATATTTTGGCTTTTAAAAAGAGCTTACTTGTCCAGCCCGCACTCTGTTCAGAGAGAAACAATAACCTCGGCTATTGGAATTTCAAGACTCTCCCAACACACATGTAAACACACTCCAGAAAGTGTTCAGTGAGATCCTCCTCAATTCATCTCCTGCTCCAGGTGTAGGCCATGTAGGACAATGAGACAAGTCAACAGTGTTAAAGGACATTACAATAATAAAGGCAAATCATTCCTCCAGGGCTAGCCAACCAGGTGTCAGGTTTTCAGTCAACGCTGAGAGAAAGGGCTGTCGTGTTTTAATCAGTTAACTACATCACCCATTTCAATTCAATAGGTGAATGCTTCAGTTTTTTCAAATTAAAGCAGTTTTTGTCAAATCTTTTTTGGAAAATATGACTGTTCAATTTAATTCCACCCAAATGTAACTCAAGAGGGGTGGAGGTTGTGCCTGGGCTTTCAGAATACTGCTCAGAGAGCTCAGTGGTGCTCAACAATAGATGACTTCACAGATTACGTATAAACTGATCGTGGTGTCTAATATGGGAGTTCCAAGACATCATCTATATCCTGCTAAGCTTCAGATGTAGCTCAGTGCGATGAGGACTGTGGGACCCTGAGCATCAGCTCAGGGTGTAGGTATAATAGTGCATTTTGTAGCAACAGGGGTTTAAAATGATAAGAGATGTTGGTGTTATGACTGTCAGCAGCATGTGCTGGGCCATGATAATGACTGTGGGGACAGTGAAACCCATAGGTGAAGGTAGAGTTTACACTGTAGTTTGATGTTGTCACGTTGCCCAGCATAAAGCCTGTACAAGCAGATTATATGGGCCAAGAAAAAAAGCAAAACAACACAGACAAAATATGGAAGAGCCACTGACTTTAAATGAATTGTTAAAATATTTTAACAGAGGTTTACTTTCACTTCAAAGCTCAGCTAGTCGAGTCTCGTCTAATGTAGCGCCCCCGTCCTTCGAGCATTTTGTTTCCATGGATTCCCATCTAAGCAGATTAGGAGAGCCGTCTTGTTTTTGTGGAGACATGGCAAGCTGTCTGCTGTCCATCAGTCCACATCATGCACATCCAATGTGCTGGCCTCGGCCTCCTCCTCCTCCTGTTACAATCTGAGGCCAAAGACGGGCGCCATGCCAAATACACCAGATAGTTTTATCCACAGCTGCAAGCAGGCGGCCAGCCCAAATAACAATGAAGTCCACTCATTAAAGCTAACCCGACTCACACAAAGACACGCAGAGAGAGGGCAGTTAATGGAAAAATGTATCAAAAACACGAAACATCTGATACAGAAAAACAATATGTTAAACTAATTCAGGAAGCTATGACGTCTTTAAACAGCCAGCTTGTTTCTGCAATAGAGAAAGACAGCTTGTGATAGACAAGACATAAGAATTGACATGAGCTGATATCAGATGCAAAAGATATCTAGTTTTGTGTCCTCGCGCTATTCAGAGCATGCCTTCCATGCGCGGAAATGAAACCAATCTCTCCACTCATAAACACCATCTCTACTGTCTGCTACAGCAGTGTGATATTGGTCTTCAATAAGCTGTCTTTTTGCCATGCATGATGTAATTAAAGCTACACACATTAAAGGTTCAGTGTGTAAGATTTAGGTGAAATGGATCTATTGGCAGAAATTGAATATAATATAATCCAATCTATGTTTTAACTAAATTGTATGAATTTTTGTTTTTTTTTACCTTTGAATGGGCTCTTTAAGTTTAAATACAATATATTTACATCAGGAGTGGGTCCTCTCTACGGTGGCTGCCATGTTTTTTACAGTGGTCCAGAGTGGACAAACTAAATATCTTTTGAGTTTTTATGAAAACTGAAGGCTACCACATGTTCTTTTTCATGTTTGGAAGGAGAGGGTGATGTGAGGGGTATTCAGCTGCAACATGCAACGTCACCTTTAGATGTCACTTAATTCTACACACTGAACCTTTAAAACAAAACCGCTATCTAGTGCTACCTGATCTTAACCTAAACAAGCAACTCTACATTTTAACACCTGTAAACAAAAAACTTACTGACAAGTGTTTCTGAAAGTTTGGTGTTTTAAACCAATTTTTTTGGGAGTGTAGCACTCAGTACTCTGTTGAAACCTGGTCTAGTAATAATGAAAAGTAATCATATTTTTGCAATATTTCTGTATAAATGCATTGATAACTTACACATGACTTATGTAGATGTGTGTCGAAATCTATCAAAGGTAGCAGAAATTGGCAAATATAATATACAGAATTTTTCATATTCAATTCATTAAAGCTAGGGTTGGTAATCCTGGAAAAGCTAGCCAGAGCCGGCAACACTTGAAAAATATGCAATCGCTGCATCACACCCCCTCCTGTCGGCCCTCTCGGCAAAGCTGCACCCCAAAACACAAGAATGCTCACTACCTGACAAATGCTAGTAGTCGACTTTTCCATGACTCGCTCACCAACTTCTGGCTATTGTCTCTGCTTCAATGGTGTATGACTCTACGGTTTGTGAATACCCCAGTCATGTGCAGCGAGAGCACGGGCATGGTGCACGAAGGAGGGCCGGTCAGTAGTGACAGGTTCGTAAGCCAATCATTTCATTCAGTCCAACTTTATTTATTGATGGCTATCAGGACGTGAAGGGGATTTCACCAAATGCGATAAACAGTGTTGCAGAAACACCTACCTACCTTTAACTATGAGATTTAAGAGCGTGTGAAGCGGTACTTGCTAACTGCTCACATCAGAATGCTAGTATGCTCACAGTTACAAAGCTAACAAAACTTTATTTACCAAGTGTAGTTTTTACCATGTTCACCATTGTTTATTTAACATTAGAAAATTACCATTAAACAAATTAGAGCTGAAGCTGATGGAAATGCTGTTAGTTTTATTGAAGCATTTAGCCATGATTCTAGCATAGCTATAAAAGCAAAATAAAGACAATTTACAAAGTGTATGGCTGCTTTTTCTGTGTGGTTGTGTGGTTGAGGCTGTCAGACTGAAAATGAGAGTGAACAACATGGTTAACATCAGCTGTAATTATATTTCATTTTCTGTAGCCTGTTATTCTCCACAGTAACATTCCTCCAAATCGTGTTTGATTAGCCGCTTTAAAACAGTCACTTGTCTTACTGTAAGAGAAAGAGACTGTAACTGTAACATATGAGCTGGCCACAAAACCCTTTATTTATTCTGAGGGGTCCAATTAACAGCCTGTTTCTCTCCAGGAGACTCAAACATTAAAGGCTGCTGTCTTCTATTTCTGTCATGTGGTCAAGTTTTAAAGAATTGTACTCCGACGACCACGGGCCTTCAGATCTGTGTGCAGTATATGCAGTATGAGTGAAGGGGAGAGTACATTCAACAGTGTCATGCTGGGAGTGCAGCTAGCTTGTAGCATAGGTTTCTCACCACATCCTTCGTTAGCAGTGTGGACATAGCTTGGTGCTGTGCCGACGTAACCTGAAGCCTGCTGGTAAAGGCATTTCATGCTTTCACACGGGCCTGGGCCGAGTGTGGGTGGGTTGGGGGGGGATTCGAACATAGAGACGATCATCTAACAGAGGCCTGGGCAGGCCGGTAGAGGGCGGGGAACAGCTGGCTTTTCATTGACAGGATTTGAGAGCTGGCAGTTAAGATTTCCCTCCAAAGAGAAGTGGGGACAGTGGTGGCAGGGGGGCATTGACATTGTTCCAACAGGAGCATACTGTGCTTGGAAAAAAATATAAATATATGCCAGGGAATGGAGTTGACTGGATGAGTATTGTTAGGAAATAGGAGATGATTGATGCTGCCTCTTTGGACAGCAGAGCTACTGGGGGAACTAAAGCTATAACCACAACGACAGTGCATGCTATTTATTCTAACTGTGCCAAAGCTGCACATCCCAGAACCAAGACTCTTATCTGCAGCATTATGCCAACATTGCACTGCCCAACCCACAATAAAGACTGGACTCTGTAGACCAGAGGGATGTTAGCAAAGCTAAATGTAAAATATGACATGACCCAGTGAGCAATGGCAGGAAATGCATGGTGTTACAACACAAATGCACACACCGGAAATGTTGAATGATTCATTTCCAAAAACGTAGTAAATGATTAAGGCGTGTGTCATATCAAATGTATAATGAACTTCTGAATCCACATGCTCCACATTGTCACTGATAAGTCTGGTGCCGGACTCCAGACATTCAGTACATGTGCCACCTCGTGGTCTTTTCACCTGCAAGGAATGAGCCTCAAAAGGAAAGCATAATGTAGAAGGTTCATAGTATTGCCTTGTTTACGTCATATTGTTGAGACAGTAACACCACTGGTTCTCAAAGTGTTTCCCTATTCTGTGTTCCCACCCCAAAACACAAACCATTAGAAACTGTTACAGTAATGAAAAGCATGAGAGCCCTTAGCAGCTGCCTATGTATGACACATTGGCAGGAACTGAACCCCAGATCCTTGATAAGTTCAAATTTAAAAGCAAATATGTCTATTCAGGTATGCTTCCACTAACTGCCTTCATTATTTCATAATAGAATTACTGAATAAATTATTTACTTTCGAACATAGATAGAAAATGTATGCAATCTACTAAGAAATGACAGTGCTGATACAATAATCTCAAAACACACTCACAACAACCCTCCAGTCCATTCACGTGCTGCATGTTGACGGATTCAGTATCGAGTGGACTACATATTTTGACACCGCATGGAATGATTCCATCTTGTTATTTTTAGCAGTGGGCGCAACACATCCATCATCCAGCAGGATGGTGCCGTTTGTCCCTGTTCATAGCGGCCACAGCACCCCAAGACCCAGCAACCTGGCCTGTCCTGTCGCCCCCATAGAACTAGGCCACCCAGTGAAGACATCAACATGCTGATTGTTGGACTCCAGAACATTTACCTCATCTTTTACCCCCACCCCCATCCTATGTGCACCAGCCAGTTGGTTCCCACACTCCCCCTCTGTAGCAGGCATCACTGCTCCCCAACCTTACCCCCACAAAGGGGCCAATGAGCAGTGATGTCACTATGTAGAGGCTCGACGCTCATGCACGACTTCACATGCACATGTTGTCACAAACATCTACATAAAAACAAATGTGTACACACATCCACACACCTACTACATCACTGCCACCATCCTCCTGTCCTACAATGCCAATGTCTTTTATCTGCTATAATCTCCAACCATATTCATTTCCTTTGGTTATGTCACAATGACATGCACAACCACAAAAGGAACAAGTAAAGATGCAAACATGACATCACCCGCAAATGTAGCAAACATGACTCGTGTGTCAAGTAACAAGAAGGTTCGTCCTAAAAAAAATCAAAACACCAAAATGTGGATTGCTTAACAAGTATTGCTGGGAGAAGAAACTGTATGGCATGACATTCCTGTGAGTTCATTATCGGGTGAGAAAATGTCTACACTGTGGCGTCCCTACTATATCCTCATGGAAACCCTGGGAAAAAAATCCTATCCATACCTTTTAATACCATCTACTTGGATAATCACCTGGTGAGGATCTGGTATATGCGGCTGTAGCTTCTTTTAGCACAATATCATGTATATGGTCACCATGTGCATATCTCAAATCCTTTCAAAGAATTATCTGATTGATAATTAGCATAAGCTAGCTAGATAAAATCTGCCAGAGACAGCAGTTATTTTAATCAACTTGAGGATAGAAATTAGAGCCCTGTTTTGGATCCCTTTATTGTAAAATTGAAGAGCTTTAATCTAAAAAAAAAATCACTAGGAATTTCCAGTGTAAAGTGCATATGTACCATGCAAAGCAACAAAAGGTGGGTAGGAATTACAATACAATAATAATGGACAATAATCAGATGTTATGTTGTCTGGACCAGGCATTATAGAGACTTCCAGCTCGATTTATTGAATCTTTACGAATAATTGTCCACTTTTCTTCTATCCTCACATTCAGACACACAACCGCTGCTCTTCTGGCTGCTTCATTGTTGCTTCAGCCCCCCTCCGAGCTCTTCAAGCTTCTTGGCAAAATAAAAGGCCTCTATGATCAAAGGATTTAGACACAGGTTCCAACTGAAAAACCTGCCGTTATCAAAACGGTTTGTTTATTCTGCATCGCCATGACAATATCAGATAAGAGATCTAAAAATATAAGGGGCTTAGGAAGCGGGTAGACGATTACAGAGTAAAGCGTGCAGCTTACAATGAATCTGAATCAATGTGGCGGAGGAAACATGGGGAGATAAAATGTGGAAATGCCTGTTTCCATTGCTACTGGATAAAAACAGTGGCAACAACAACAACAACACAGGTGTGGGGTCAGCTACTCAGTTAACTTTGCTATGAATTATCCTCTGGGAACTGAAGCTTCTGTATAACTTCGAACAATGTTATAGTATAATGTGATGCAAAAATTTCACCTAAATACCATTATGCTGTGCTTTATTTCTCTTTCTGGAAAAACACACTCTGGCTATGTTTAAAAAAAAACTGATATGAAAATCCTTTTATCTATGTACATTAGATAAGCCACATGAATAAGAAAAACAAACAATGCAAAGTTTCCGAGCCATATCTTGAGTACAGTTAACAAAAGGCTGTTATACGCACAATAACGTAATTAACGATCAACAATTAATGCATTTGGTTTTATTAGTATTTTTGTCAGTACAGTCTATAGCTTCTGCATTTTACAGGGATACAACTGCGTACATGTAAGAGACGAACATGCGTATGCCTTCCTGTGTACACCGGCACACCCATGCCCAGTGTATGTGAGTGCCCAGTGTGAGAGTTCAAGTGATATGCGTTTTCAGGCATGTTAGTTTGGACAGGGATTAAAACTGATACAGAGCCAAAATGCCCATATGGACAGAGATCAATTGGTTTGAAAACGCCATTTAACTTAGCAGTATGGATGTAGCCTCACTCTCGTACAGAGCCGCTACTAAAAAAAAACATTTCTAGCATTCAAATATACATTTCTCTCATGTGAGAAGTCAAAACAGACACAAGCAGGGAAACGGGCAGATCAGAAAAGCAGAGCGATGTTTTTCCATCATACCAGGTCATAAAGTGTCCAAGAGTTGACCCAAGCAAAAGGTGGGGTAGAGAGGGGGCGCTTGGAGTGGGCTGTCTAGTGGAACACATCCCTGCCCCTTGTGGCCAATGATCGCCTAGGAAAATGTCACCCTGAAAAATGATTGACAGGCCACAGCTTTGACTGTTGGTGAATGTTAAGGAGGGAACGAGTATTGCATAACCACACAGCTAGGGGAACATAACTCACAGCTATAGTTGCCTCCCATGTCTCCAATGCCTCCCATTCAGACCACAGCCATGCAATACTATACCTGCTAACAAGGCAGCCTGACATTCTGCCTCCAGTATTTACTTTCCACTGTATTTATGATCTCTTGTCTATTCTGGAACCAACCCGTGTTATATTCCCTTTGATTTGCCTGCCACAATTCCTTCCGTTAAAAATGGTATTGCTTCTCTGTGTCAATGATTGCCCAGCTCTGGATCTGAACTTTTGAACCTTTTGAACAACTACTCTTATACGCCGTGGGGAGGAGAGGCACGGAGAGAGAGTGATCTGGGTTGGGGGTTAACTTACGATTCGCACCATAAAGCTTCCTGAAAGGTTGGTCGGGCAGAACGACCAAGGATATGTTAACCTTTCACCTTCCCACACTGTAGATACACAAGAAACGGTTACATGTAGGTGTGTGTTTTTGTGAAACTGTGTTTGTGTGACACAGTGAGCGTGAAAAGGCAATCCAGACGTGTCTTTCTCCTCCTAAAGAGCAGGTGTTTGTGCAAGCTGTCCCACGAGAGGCAGCCTGGCTACAGTGTTGTGAGATCGCTCCCACCTGTGAAGATCAAATATGAGATATTTATTATACAGGGGGGACTTATCTAGTGTGCCCTATCAGATGGGCTATGTAATAGAGAAGCCCTGGGCAGATCTACTTTCACTGCCCTGAAAGGCACGAGAGGTGACCCAAAAGAAAATCATTATGCCAGAAAACAAAGGCGTGGAGGAGAAACCCTCTGAAGGGTACTGCCCTCTCTCCTGCCTGCTCGCAATGCAGACTGGGAACACTGGGTCGCTGCAGGGCATATTATGTCTCTGTGTTTGTGTGGGGGAAGTGTCTGGGTGGTGTGTTTGAGATCTCACTAGTCACCAATTTTCAAGTTGTGCATAATTAGACTGTTTAAAGCAGTGAATGAGTTAAGGGAGGTGGTGAGTAAGTAACTATATATTTTACACATAATTACGTACTGGCAGCGGCTGACATTTAAACTGGTGAGTTGGAATTTAACCATATTTAGGCCTATGCATCTTTGTGCATATTCTTTTATGAAGTCTTTAGTAATAACCAGCTGTAAAAGGCTGCAACTGTTTGTCCTCTGGGCACCAACCAGACACCAGTGAAATGACGTTGGCCTTCTCAAAGTCAAAGACAACGCTATTTGTAATTTCCAGTGTACCCAGCCTCTTGCCCAATGTCAGCTCAAATTAACCCCAGCTCCACCTGTGACCATAAAAGGATAAGTGGTGTAGATTATGGATGAATGGACAATTGAGAAAAAAAAACAAGTGCGAGAAGCTACTGTCTCTGGTGCTTTGACAGGGAGAACAAGGCCAGGACTGCTAGGGAGAGGAAGTGAGGTTGGGAGAAGAGAGGGGAAGCAGGCTCCAACGGAACAGAGTAGCGCATGGCCCGAGGATATCTGACATTACCATTTTAGACGGTCCACCACACACACTTCAAAGAGTTTTACATTTACATATCAATTATAAAGAATCCAAGTTCCCTTCAAAGTATGTTCTCCATCACGAGTACCATGTGTACTGACAGATTCAGCCTCAAATGAATAAGCACCTTGTCCAAGTATAATGAGGCAACCACCTGATCAAATAAGCAACATAATCCACAATAATTGACCCACATGGACACATACTGAGTATTGCAGTGTCTATCTGGCTGCCATCATCTCCTCTCACCTACATTTGTTTAAAATATCCTAACAATGAATACAAAAACTATATATCGGGAACAACATCGGTGTACTTTCACTCTCTATAAAGTTTAACTTTTGATGAACAATATGGCAGCTACTTTTCCAACAAGGGGCATAGCAAATACATTGCATTGTAAACTTTTTAAACTGAAACAATCTCTGTCCAATCTCAATGTGTTTTAGCTTCGTATCGTATGGTGAAAAGTAAGAGGGAATTACTTTGTTAGATAGACTCTTTGCCTTCACACAGCCCCAGAGTTTTCAAACTAAAACGGGGGGTTACAGTGTTTCCAAAATCCTCCTTAAAAACTAAAAGGAGCTGATGAATTTAAAACTAAAACACAGCAGTGTGGATGTAACCTAAATCTGGTTGATGATATTTGGTTCAAATGCCGTACATTCTTTAATATTAAGAACTGAAATGTGTCACTTGTGACACAAGACAAGATAAGATCTACCTTTACTCATCCCTCTGCATGGGAATTATTATTTGAAGCATGCACAATCAATTAAATCAAAACTGAAAGAGAAGGAAACAAAGCTGGACATGTAATGATCCAATTCAGGTCACAGCTCTGTCCATATTACTATAAAACAACTTTCTGAATTCAAAAAAGCAGATACATTTTTCATGGCTCTCATGTTTCATCTAGTTTTCCTACCACTTCTGTATTATTGTCACAATAACTCTCCTGTTCCCTGTTTACTGCCTGCTGGTCGCTCCACCCCAGCCCACACACCTGTCCCTATTTACCTGCTTGTCCCCTCTGCACCTCTACGTTTACAATGACCACTTGTCAGATTGCCTTCATGCTCATTGCCAAGCTCTTCAGACCTCCGTTTGCTTATCTACCTCATTCCTGTTCCTGTTTGCTTGCCTAACCATTCTGCCTGACACCCATTTGTACCGTTGCCTGGTTTGTCTGCCTTGTGAACATTAGTAAAGACCTCTTTTACCTGCCATCATGACTCTATTGTGCTTTTGGGTCTTCTTGAGTTTCTTGGCATATATTATTAGTGCAGTTCAGTTTTTGTACATTAATACCATGCAGTTATGGACACTGAAATTGGTTTCTCATAATGATTTCATCCATTTATGATCAATAGTTAAAGCATATGTTCTTTTCTTTTACTATTTGATGGGAATTCCCTGGTGCAATTATGTAATTACCTCCTAAGAAGGTAGTTTTTTTGTGATCAGTACCTATATTTCTCTACAGTATTAAAGCAAATTTACAGCTTTCGCGTTTTCAGTCGGATGGATCTATACAGCTCACTCATTAATCGGTCATTTGACTTCAATAACTGATCAAATTTGATTAGTTGATCAGTGGTGCTATCTCCTGTCTACTTCCTCCATGGGATAGACTCTTTCCAAATCAACTGAGCAGTCAGACTGGATCTCGCCTACCCATGAATTTGTCATCTCGTGATAACAAGTTAATAAAGTCATGATCATCATAAGATATTAATGTTTAATTATCTCGAGATTGTTATACAATTGATTCCTTATCTCAGAATAATGGGCTAATAGAATTAGTTAAATATGCACAAAATTGTAATTTGTTATCAGGATTAATTACATTAGAAATACGTGATAAGAGTTTCATGATGGTGATAGCAGTTTCCAGTCTTGTATTTCCGGTTCAGAAGGTGCTTTTAAATTTTAGATCACAGATGGTGTCTTTATGATGTTGTACAAGATAAGTGGCAAATATGATCAGCTACGTCCGCCCTCAGAATCTGTATAAAACAGAAACCATAAGAGCTTAACCACCTTTCTATCCTGCTGTTATCAATATCACTTTCTCAGCTGCAGATTTGACAAAAGGAACTTCTTGCACATTTGACATACTATCAATTATGGGTTCATTTATTGGCAGAAAAGTAAAAGGCAACAATAAATAATGAATTTCAATACATTTTTCTTAATGTTGTTAGTTTTTCACTTTACACTACACATCTGGTGGGTTAATGTCTTTTAAACCACTTTGTAACTTGCTTTTGAAAGGGGCTATGTAAAGAAAGTTATCAGTTGCATCATGGTGAACCGTATTAAATGTTGAGTTTCCAACAAGATAATGACTGATGTTGCTGTTATTGCTGGACTGCATTGAGAGTAGCAGCATGATTACAAATCAACAGGTACTTTCAATAATACAAAACTACAGCATGTCATTAAAAACTAAAAAAAAACAGTTATTTCAGGGATTGGGCTGAAAACATGGTGTTTTTGCTCTTTCAGTGTTTCATACTGTGACCACACCAAAGAAAATGAATCCAAACATAAAAAGGGTTTATAAAAACAAGTGTGAGTGGCTGAGGTACCTGCCAAGGACAGTTTAACCAACATGTGCATGTTCGAGCAAGGGGATTAGGACACAGAGGGAGAGAGCGAAAATGTGAAGAGGGAGAGAGCGAGAGAGAGAGAGAGAGAGAGAGAGAAGAGGGAGGAGGGAGTGCTCGGATAGTGCTGCAGCGCTGGGATAGGTCTTGAAGCAGAAACTGTAGCTGTGGCCCTTTTGGAAGGACTCCAGGGCTTGTAGTGCAGGTCTCCTTTGATAATGGGCCACAGTATGTGTAAGAGTGTTGGGCTCCAGCCAAGGTACACAGCCCTTTTGCTAATAGTTAACAGAGTGGGCAAACAGTGGAAGTCAGCGGCATGGAGGTAGGTCAGGGAACTGCAGTCAACACAGTGTGTATACCCTACACCCCCTCCCCTCTCTCTCTCTCGCTCCCTCTCTCCCTCTCTCCCTCTGACAGATCTCGGCTCAGTTCCTGACTTGTAGGTTTGAACTGACGCTTCATAAACATGCTGTTGACTCATGCAGGACAAAATGTTGTAATGAGCACTCAACAGGACATTCTTAATAAAATACTGCAGAATATAAACAGTCCTCCAACAGGGTGACAACCCTATCTAACTTCTTCCAAAACCTGTTCATTTCTAAATGTCATGTGTTGCAAATCTATTCCCGGAATCCAGAAAATAATCATAACACTGCAACATAGAAGCTGTGATGTCTATGACAGTTCAAATTTGGAAGAAGGTCGATAAAACTGTTAGACAACAAATATGCTTTCCTCTCCACTGTCAAGTGCTGTGAACACACAGATTTAAAAGTTACTAAATCCACACTACATATAATAAATTCACATTGAAAGCATGTGCAAACACAAGAATGCATAAAAGGATTAATTGACACTACATTAACCGAGTACATGAGGATGGAGATCAAATGCTTCAAATTAATGCATTCCTCTATTATAATGCTCAATACACAACTTGAACTACTGACACTGATAAGTTATCGAAACATTTTATTGAGCACTACAAATTTCATCTAATGTTCTACTGCTTTATTATTCAGTGTTATATACTTTCAAAGACTTAAAGCTTGTATATACATGTTCTTAATTAATATAGTAAGCAGCAACTATTTTCTATGTAATGTGCATGTGTGTGCATGTTAGAGCATGCGAGTCCCTCCCCTTAAAATTGTTGGCCCTCCCCATGTTTATAAATCAAAATGGCTCCAGATCAAATTGGGCGTGATGTAAACATGACACATGCATAATTTTTGTCCGTAATGTGGCGTCTTTCAGAGAACACTGTAAATACACCTGGCCACCACGGTGCTGTTAAACGCCTTATACCGTCTTTGGGCTACACACAGCACAGCACGACTATGCTAACAATATTAGCCATAATATGTAGCTGCTAGGTGCCATGCAGGGCCGCTGAAAGTGTCCTGCGCTAACTCTTGCAGCCCTGAAACAAGTTTTAAAAAAAAAAACACATGTTTATTGACTGAAGAGGAGCACAACTTTAAATTGTAGCAGTCTGCTGGATGGTTTTCTAATGGCTCTCTAGTACACAGGGTCACTTTATTCAGCTGTGACACTGGTTGTTTCTTTGAGGGCAGCTTTCATTTGGCAGAGTTCATGAATGTTTTGTTGTTTCTTTTACCACAATGTTAGCCTATCCTGGTGATTCTTCATGGTCAGACTTACTCTGGTGGTGGAAGACATGCTACGTTTGTGCGAGTTGTGTGTGTGAGTGTGCATGTGCCTCTTGCTTTTAAGTAGCCGTACAGTCCCAGACAGTCCAAGGACTCAAGAGCGGTAGACGTGTCATTACCCAATCCTCTGCCGAGCTGCTGCTCTAATCTCAGAGTGAGCAGACCAAACACCAAACCACACACAGCTCTGCTTTAGTCTTTAGAGCTGGCTTTCAGGGCTGCGCTGGTGTAATGCTGTGCTAACCCTAACCTAGGGCACAGAACAAAGAGCAACACCACGCTCCACCCCACTTCCCCAGAGCAATCTGGGGGTTTAAATAGCAGGCTGTGAGGGAATGAGGCTTGGCAGCTCCAGTCACCAACAGACCATCTCAAAGTAGAAAGGAGCCCATATAACTCCAAACAGCCCTAAAAGCATACCATGTTAGCTGTCAAGTACTACTTTCTGTTTTGGAGTGGCTCCCACAAAGGAGGTTATCAGGTGAACGGCCCTGATGAGATGGCCCCGCTCTCTCAAACACAGACTGCCTTTTGATCCGCCTACCTGATTCCAGTCAACGGCTGCACACTCACCAAGGGCAGCTGACATTGTAACAGCAAGGATCAGTTTTTTTACTTGGAGGCTGCAGGAAGCATTATGTTGGACTAAATGTAAACACACACGGTTTATGTAACCCAGATGTAGATGATGTTCCATTGCTCTATCACTACCCAACAAAGGCTATTTGAAGGGAATAATCAGAATGTATTTCTAGTGGAAAAGCAGCACAGCATGCTGGCATGAAAACGCAAAGATAGTAATGCATATTTTAAGTGACTTCAACAATGAGATCATTTGTGTTTCCGTTGCTGACTAGTGTTAGCTGATAGTGTTGGCTGCACCACACTCCAAAGCGTTAAACGTGAGGGGAGTCAGTGACTGTGCAAGCCTCTCTCAGAGCACCCTAAACAGCAGCATGTCAGCATTCCTACTGGGTGCCAACATATTTACTTTGGAACACAGAGGGAGGTGCTGTGAGGGACTGCCTCTAATTAGGAATAGCCAGTCAGGAGGTCATGGCCAATTGGAAAGTGTCTCCAAATTTGTGGTCCTTTGGACAGCACAATCAAGGACAGTCCAGTGTGGGTTTAGTTGTTTTTGGAAAGTGCAACACGGTGAGGGGCATGACTATGCTGAATCAGATATTTCACCAAGAGTAAAACTAACAAACCGCTGGTGGCAGCATTGTTGCCACATATTTAAATACAAAGTCTTACCTGCCTTGACCTGCATTCCTCGGACAGTTATAGGGTCTGTGTGATATTTGTCTTCACTATCACAAGAGAATTAAAACTGTAGTGTCCATTTGAGTATAGCTATTTGGTGATTCAGATGCCAGCCCTTGAAACCAATTTGATGTTTGCCCTTATTTTTATCGAAGTAAATTAACTAGATGAACTGGGCAGTCCAATTCAATTTGTGATTAAACAAGTTGTGAGCTTTGATGTGGATTTTATCAGTCCCCTTATTTAGGACACATCCTCTAGGGTTTGCCAATTTGAGTTGCTCCACCCTTCACATGTCCTAAGTATCAAAATGATCCAAAGTGGATCCCAATGGATCCTAATGTATTAAAGTACGCTTTGATCCATTTGTCTCTATTTAGGTATTAAACACAGAACTGCCAGGAGGATGACACTGTACCTGACCTCAATCATACACAGTATAATTTAGCTCCAGTCCAGACTTTGGTCCTGAACTGGGTCTCTGTTCCACAGAAGCAAAAGAGCCCATAATATTTATAAAAATAATCTTCATTTAAGATAAATTTGAGCTCTTATTAAAAAAATTCAAATTACAAAGGGCATCACAAGGAGGCAATCAACATAAATAAGTCATAAAATCGTCAGGATAAAAAAAAACATATATAAAAGGTTAAAAGAAAGTAAAAAAAAAAAAAATTCAAGTATCAAGGCTCTCTGATAAAAGTGTGTCTTAAGAAGAGACTTAAAAGAAATTATTGAGTCAGCTCATTCCAGAGCCTCAGGGTCCTGACTGCAAACACTATGTCACCTTTTGTTTTTGGTCCCAGCATGTATGATAAAAAAACTTCTCAGAACTGACCCTAGGGGCACACCAAGGTTAATAGTAGAAAACGGGTCCACTTTTGCAAACTCACAACTGCCCGCAAAAAATAAACATACTTCACTTCTCACCCGCTTTCTCCCTGTGTATTTTTACAAATACATTTTTTTACCCAATAAACAAACTGTGGGTGCCCGAGCTGTTGCTGGACTCTACACGTTGCCTCCTGTTTGACAGTAGGTACTGTGTATCAGTAAATAAAGATCTCTACAGCTAATTCACTCTAAGTGCCTGAAGAACTCCCCTCTAATGAGACTTATTTAGAGAGTTCGATTTGGACCACTGTGCTGTGGTGTAACATTCACTCAAATGAACAAGTAGAAGCAGGGTGATCAGTGGTACTGGTGGTAGTGGACAGGAAAGGTGTGTGAAATGAATTTGTGATCATGTATATATGCATATACAGTGACCATGTGACAGCAGCTCAAATTCTCTCAGCAGGTCACATGGGACTGTCTCTGCAGCACTGAGTTAGCATTTTCATCAAAAACTCGCTGAAGGGGAAGAGGAACACTCTCCCTCCCTGCAGGTGAAGTGAGATGAACACATCAGTTAAACACTCGTCTGGCAGATAAACTAGCCCTTTGTCTAATTCAAAAGCATGCAACTTCCATTTAGTCCAACTGAGAGAACAGCCGTCCATCATGCTGCCAGGCATGTGACAGGAAGTATGATGATCAGTCATGTTCACAGAGAACAATCATTCACCTCCTGCTCACAGAGTAGTAATTAGGAGAAGACTACAAAGGGGCGAAAACACAGTCCACATTCAAGACAAAAAAGAAAGGGGAAAGAGTTTTTTCAATTTACAGATTATATAGCAGAAAACTACCTGTTTTATTTAAAACAGAGTTAACTGTTGAGAAGTTAGCTCCTAGTCTGCATCAGGCTTTGCCCACGACATTTTGGGATGTGCAGAATCAAACTATTATAGGGTCCTTCTGTGTTCACTAGTGAGTTACAGTCTATAGTCTGCTTTTCATTTTTCATTTTTCATTTCTGCTCGAATAGCAGGTGAATGGACAGTCAAGGAGTGAGAGAGTGCTGCTGACTTGCCTTCCCACATTCAAAATGCCAGAGAAGATAAATGACCAGCTCCGCTCATTATATAGGGTGGAAATAATAATTTACTAACTTATATCATATGTTGTAGTGTGATCCAAATAATCATTACAGAAAGACATTGAAATGATTTGAGAGGCACTGGATTATTTACACGGTATTAACACATATGTATTTTCAACATGATTTAATTTTTTTAAAGATCACAGTTATTGTCAATACCCCTTGTCTTAAACCATTCATCTCATCGTTGGCAATAAGGCTTAATCAGACCTTGTTGTAGAGAATACATACAGTAACCTTTATGTTAAGCATTTCTAATTAAGTAAATTAATCTTAACACGAAGCAGGAACGTATGAGGCCCATTAACGCAACACTGAGGGCTTTCTGAGAAGAAGGCAAAGAGAGGTCAGAAGGGGACATGCTGCTTGTTGCTCGGAAGTGACCATGTGACTTTTGGAGACATAAAGAATTTTTTGTCAGCTGAGTTATCTTCCTGGTTCTGAGGTTACAATATGGCTTTTGTAGTCAAGCAGCACGGAAAGATCTAAGTCACTTTGATCCCGCTTAATAGAGTTTGGTAAATGATCTCTGTATGGGAGCTCCGCCTCCTGCTCACACACACACACAGGCTCACTTATGCTTGTACACATACATAAAGAATCAGACGGTCACACAGGTAAAAGCTCTTCTTGCGGATCGCTGAGCTGAGCGTTCGAGCAGAAAAGTAGAAAATTTGCTTCCTCTCACAAGACTACTCTGTGCTCACTGCAAATCCTGCTTTCGCTGTGCCGCTCTGGCGCAAACTAATCAAAGACACGCCATACATACAAGTATTTGCCTTGTCATACAGGAACAAAATAACTTACGTCAATTTACAATGCATGAAATTAAATTGCTGGGAGGTGCTATAGCTACACATTTGCCAAAGCAGTGGCCACAAAGCCAAATACGAATAAAAGGTCTGAAAGAGTGACTGGGGGAGCCACAGGGAGCCCGAGAGAGGGAGGGAGTTTGTCAGAGAGCATTTATCTGTGGTATGGTGATGACTCTTTTCCTCCGACCTCTCAGCAAACTAAGCGCTTCCTGCCTTTTGAGTACATGTCGCCAATTTTGTCCTCCAAACTAAAGCACATGCAATGAATTACAACCGTTTTAAAGAGCTATCAAGAAACAAGAGAGAGCTGGTTAAAGGAGAGGAGGTGAGGAGGTGGAGGAGGAGGTGAGGAGGTGGAGGAGGAGGAGGAATTTGAAGCTGCGTTCCTGGGAGAAAGAGGAGCGAGACGAGCAGAGAAAAGATAAACTGAGGAGAAGGATCTGAGTCTTTGATCTTAGAGGGAGCAGAAAAGGCTGCTCCTGCCATTACAGCAAGTTAATACTGAGTGACTGCATGATTAAGTCAACACTGACACCATCTATGATGACATTTGGCTGAAAGGCACAGAACTATCTATTAACTGTCTGATAATATGACAGCAAGGACAAATAAGGTCCCAGATAATTACAAACAGTGGAGGAGTTCAAATCAACACCAGATCTCAAACTGAAATTTATAAAAGAAACGTAGGAGAGCCAAACCAAACCATTAGTCCAAAGTCCATTAAAGTTGAGCTTTTATTAAACTAAAGTATGGTTGAAAAATATTTTGGCAAAAGCAAAAGGAGGGACACACATGCTTATTAAACAATGGCTTGACCATAAAGCATGTCAAAACTCATTTATCTAGAAGACAGAGATCTTAAGTTGCACTTGTTGAAAACTGTTCTTCAGATGGTGTGAGCTGGGATTTGGAGGGAGAGGAAAAGGAGCCCTATTCTCTTTTGTAATTTAACAAAAAGTTCCATGAAACTGTCAGAAAAACACAAAATTCAGGTGTCGAGATAATCAACAAAACCAAAGGTCACAGCCATGCTAGCAGCTCTGTAAAGCTTATACCCCTTAACACCAAAATTAGTGGGTATACGCGGCTTTCTTCAAACAAAGGTAAATCCATCCAATCGTTTTCTGAGACATTTTACTCAAAGCAAAAATGTCAACCTGGTGTCCCAACACAAAAAGTAAGAGGGTCACCGAAGACATTAGGATATATTGTCGAGGAAGCCTCATAAGCTATGTGGGGGCCACGCAGACTGCAAAGGCCAAACCAAATGAGGTGGTCTGGTCCAAGGAGGATTTTCATGATTGGTTTCACGAGCTTGTCCTGCCCTTATAGCTGTTGCCTAACAACATATTGGCCAACAATTTGGCCACGATGAGAAAGTTTTATGATACAGCCCTTTAAATTCAAACAAACCTTTTGTCTGTATATAAGTTTGTGCCAATGTGTTAGTTAGATTAAAATAGATATTTCCCAGGACAAGAGAAAACTTTGAAACTGCTGGTGGTGCGAGATAAAAAGTCAGTGGTCCACCGATAGCTACACTATATTCAATGGTAATCCATCCCATAGCTGTTGACATATTTCAGTCTGGTACAAAGTGGCAGAGAGATCAATACAGCTATTCCGAGAGCCAAGTTGCTACCACAGCTAGAGTGGTTAATTTTAATATGTTTCATTTGCTACTTTTGTCTTTTGAGGTTAGCAACTTAAAACAGATCAACAGAACAATATCTGGAAGCACTTAACTTACAGTTATCAGTTATTCAGTCATCGCATCAAATCTGCCCCTTCGTGATCGGCCCGATCAGTATGAGGATAGATTGAAATCTATCTGAATGAGAGGGAGCTAGACCCAGGAGCAAGAGCGAATTAACCTGACCTCCCTGATTGGTCTGATGGTATCATTGTTTATAAAAATAAGAATTTAACCTATCCCTGTAATCATAACCTTTCATCTGGAGGGGAATACAAATCAGACACTGCCAACTTTCCCACAAGTAGCATCTGAACTCTCCACCTATATGGTGCCATTGTCATCTGTTGCAACATGGTTCTATGTAAATCTCTATAAGTGTGACCTTGATCCCCAGGGAAGGGTCAGCTTGACCTCCATGCCAGCTATGGATCAGCAGCCTTTTCTATGTGCTCCCAGTGGATCGATTTCAACTGGAAAGAGACAGGTGCTCCACTTGACATGCACTGTCTGGACAGATTCAGAAAAGGTCACGCGTGATGCCAGTCTCCCTGGGAATGCAAAAATGTCAGGGTACTCTCGACTGTTTATCGCTTTTTTACATAATTGAATTCCACTCAACTGGAACGTACCCCCTCCCCAACTGGTGCTGTCAGGTACGGTGCCAACAAAGAAAAATATAGGCAGGTGTGAGAATGTTTGTATTTGGTCTTTCATAGCCAGCACTGACTCATTCCTCCCCATTGTAATGGATGCCACATTATAGCACAACTTTAAAAAGCTGAGTAAAGTGCTGCTCTTTCAGTGCAATGGTGGTTTCTCAGAGGGACAGACGATAAAAGTGCTCAGAAAGAGGAGCGGGAAAAAGACTATCATTAACATTTCATTTACGTGTGCGATATTAAATGTGTATTTAAATTCTTCAACCACTCCTTGTGAGACCGATGAATTTAAAAAGCATGCACACACAACCTTGTACTTCTATCATATTGAGAACTCTCATTGGCATAATGCATTTCCTAGCCCCTTACCCTAGCTATAACCATCACAACTACATGCCTTACCCTAACCTAAACCTGAGTCTAACCCTTACCCTACGAGCAAGTCATAACCCTTAAGAATCCCATTGAAATTGGTTCAGAGAGTGAGGACTGGCCAAAATGTCCTCACTTTCCCAAAATGTACTCACTCCATAAGGTAGGGTCTCAAAATGGTCCTCAAAGATATCTGAACAATTAAACACACACACAGTTGTGAGGACAATCCCTCACTTTAATGTGAAATTTTCTAATGCTTGTTTCTGCTCTGATGTTCCTTTTTTCCTTCTCTGTTCTCTCCAACTCACCCTTTCTGTGGGCCGGTTCAAGGATTAATCCAGTAGTAATGCCTTTAGCATGTGTCTGTGTGCATGTGTGTTTGCATTCTCTACGTGTGTGCTACAGAAACATGGAATTAAGTATGCTACTCTTTTGTGTCTGAAGGAGTGAGTGAAGCAGTGATAGGGACTGTCTACAGAAGTAGCAGAGGCCTTCCTCTGTTATTTGCACGAGGAGAGCTATGAAAAGTTGACAAGAATGTGTTGTATAACATTCAAGAATTCCAGACCTGGGCTAATGACTTAAAAAGAAGGGGGCCGGCAGGATTAAGGGACTTGCCATGTTTCCCTGACCTGCCTCTCCCATCTTCCCAGTGCTGCCGCGATGGTAAGAAACATCTCAACAGCCATCTCTTGTGGAAGAGGGTGGGCAAGACAGCACTAGCCCCTGCTTCCTGTGCTGCAGGCTGCAGCTTTGTCAGATGCCTGCCCAGGAGAAACCATTACTCCAGAGCTCGTCTGATAGCTTGGACACACATGGGGGTGTGTTCGAGGAGGGTGCCAGAGGCAACACAGAACAGTGGTCTCACATCGCTATAGAGGAAGGAGATGGCAGAAAAGCAATAGCAAACAGGTTGAGCTGATGAACATATGGAAATACAAAAGACAAACACGTCTTGACTGTGGGCCACATAAAAGAACGTGAAGACTTCCATTGACAGCAGTGAGCATGTTTCGTTGTTATATGCTGGATTTCAAGGCGACGACTGACCCTGAACGTCCTCCATTTCTACACAAACAGCACTTAATTACTCTTCTTTAACCGTCACTGTGGCGAAGCAGACGGAAATTGTGAGCTTATAGAGATTTGATTCATTCCTTTATGTAACTGCCAATTTCACTAAGTGCCAGAAAGGATGGATGGGGACGTGACTCTGCTGCTGTGTGTGTTGAGGTCTCATATGGCGTCCATACCAGCGGACATGGCAGAGCTTTGCATGATAGACATAGTTGCTGTGCATGTAAACTGGGCACTGCAGCAAAACTCAGAGCATGATCCCTTCCCGTCTTACTGTTACTATACTGTAAAAGTCAGACCTCAGTGAGTGCAGCTGCTTGCCAGACTTGAAACTAGTTCCAGATTCATAAGCAAGCAAATAACTGGAGGACAATAAAGTGACAGCAAAGCACTAACTTCAATGTGAAAATTTAGCAGTAAACATTAGCTTTAATCCCATATGCAGCCGTTTTACTGAAAATATGTTCCTGTCAATGTTACAAATCATCCACACGCCCATTATGGGATACATATCAAACTATGTCCCGAAACTGAAAAAAAGCCTTTGAAAGCTTATCTAATAAAAAAGGTTGTGCATGAGTGAAACTAAGTTTTGAACCATTGCATAATGTTGCAAAATCCCAAATAACCCAGTATGAAACATGTGATGGGACTGTACTTCAGCGACGAGCAAACAGAGTAAATGCCCTTGCCTCCAGGATCCCAACTTTTTTTCCAGACTATCAGTTTTGGCTTTTCAGATCAGCAGGACAACGCTGCCAATAATTACGTGATTTGCACGTTGACCTAAAGATTAGCCCTTTCAAAACTCAAGTTTGAATGTTTGTGAATATACGTGCACCAGTTTTCAGATCACCCTTTACAAAGTTTCAAACCCAAAAAACAAAAGCAATTGGGAGAACAGTGAAAACACTTTTTTTTTAGCTTATCAAAATATTATGCAAGGCTTCAAATCTTTGTTTCAATCATGCAAAATCTTTTTTCTTAAATTTCAAACATTCCAACAGAGTTTCAACCTTTTTTTCGGTTTCAGAGTATGGTATGATATTTATCCCATAGCCGATTGCTACACACTGTCTATCAAATCCTCCAAAAGTTTGATCGATTTTGGGACACGTTCAAAGAACATTGAGTAACCCCAAGCAAACCAGAAATATGAGCGAAATATTCCAGTATTTACTTACACAACAGTTACAAGGAGTTGATATGAAACTAAAAACACTCCAGGCTACTGCACACACTTCAGGAAAACCTTCAAAATCTATTTGTCACAGGTACAGACTGTGCACAGCAGTTAGCCCAGCAATGTAAAGCAGCGAGGAGCCCCAAGGAGCCTTGGACAGGATGTTATCTCATCCAGGGAGATAGGAAGTATGTACAAAAAAATCTAGAGGGAGGGGGAGGAGAGGGCCCATTTGGGAAGTGCAGAGTAAACAGTCTCGGTTTTTAATCATCCCGGCTCACGTTCGGAACTGGACTCGCTTTGATGTTCTCCCTCAGCGCCCCCCCTCCGCCCTCCCATCCCTCGATCCCAAACGGCTGTGGTGAGGGCCAGCCAGGGGGGAAACATGCAGAAAGTGTCCTCGGACAGTCGAGGGAGGCACACAGTGTCTTGTGGGACACCGAGAAGGGAGATGAAAGAATGCAAAGTGCAGCGTTAACTGGTGTTCAGTCAATTGCTAGGCCTGCCTTAATTATAGCTGGTGTATTTAAGTGAGCTCTCAAAGGTCAATGCAAAATTTCAAAGTACAAAGCTACAAAAATACGACATGAGGGAGAAAAGAAAAAGTCAAAACGTCTTTAAATGAAAACAGGTGGAATCTTTATGATGTCTTTTAATCGGGTACAATGCCTGTATGAAGATAAACAATTTACAATCCTTTATAGTTTGAAGTTATCCTTCAAGCCTTTGCACTTCTCTTGTACTTGTATTTGTCCAAATAGTTCTGGCCAGACCCCAGCCAGTGTTCCAATGAACGTGTTCATTCAGAGGACAGGGCAAACTTCCAGGGAGTTCACAGTTTTAATAGATCAGAGGGAAATGCGCACCAAAGCAAAGCCTCATCGCTTGAACACACAGACGGAGACTCTTTCCTACACCCTCTACTTTGAGTTTTTACCTTACATGCATTGCCAAACAGGATTACAACAATACCTCGTGGTAAGAGCAACAGCTCCGACTCTACCTTTAGAAAATGTTATACTTCCCAAATAAAATGTTGCTAAAATGCCAAGTAACTGTGGCTTATCAAAACTGGTTGCCATGCTTCAGCATGGTCCAGAGAAAAATCTGTAGACGAAACCAGACGAAACTACAGCCCCACAATAGACATCTAGAGCTTTGGTTTCATGGTTATTATGATGCATTAATCGGCTGGACAGTTTTATCACAGTGGAGAGATCGTAATCTGTAATTGAAAGGGGACATTGTGAGGCAGCGTATATATGTATGGAACTCCACCTCCTTTACAGCCTTCAACCCCCTCGTCCACTGGAAGACAAGAACATTAAAGCAGAGCAGCTTGCCGAGGCAATGAGGACCTGTTCGAACAGGCCTGCCCTGCACAAAGAGCATCCTGCAGCACAACACCACCTCTGTGCAATGTGGGAAGAGAGAGTTGGACAAAACTATACCTTCCTAACCTTGAACAGAACCACAATCACTGGTCTGACTAAGAGAAACAAGAAAGCAAAGGTTCAGACAAAACCAACTCTGCTGACATTTTAGCCTGCAAAAGGAAAAAAGGGGGGGAAAAAGGGATCTTATCAGTGGAGGATTAGACTGTCGCCATTCTGACTGTGGTATAGATGAAAGTATTAGCTGGCCCTGTTGCACTTTCCTTCACACCTGCAGGGGAGTATGTGCAGATATCCCTTCTACAATCTTGATCAAGTCTCATCAACCATATGCCAGCTTAATATGCACTGTATCTTAGTATGTACAGTATGTTGCTGAAGCGTTCTTCTGAGACCTGGTGAAATTGGGTTAATATCTTTTTGTGAATTTACAGAAAATGTGTATTTTGTCCTTCAGATCTGTACAAAAACTGTGCAAGGTTTTACTGAGGGAAATATAAAGAATTCTGGAAATCCCAGAAGTGTCTCTGATCTCAGCTGCTCAGTGTTTCACCTCAACTACATGTTTCCAAGATCCCACACAGGCCCATTAAAGTTGCATTTTTTTAACTGGAGAGGCAAACAGCACCAACGTTTCACCATCCCTAATACTGGGCTTTCTCTGTGGAGAAGCCATGTAAATCCTTATCAATTATGGGAAACTGACGCATCTGGCTCACCATTCACAAAACCTCCCACACCTGGTGAGTGAAGAGAGACAAGATCCTACAGTGCCGCGTATCTGTCGTCCTCTTTCTTTGGAAACAGCAAATAAATTGACGCAAGCGGGCTTTATGGCCCAGGACCCTTAATCCACTCCTGAATCCTAAATATGCACAGTGAATAGACTACATACTTTACATTAACATGGTAGTGACATGCTGTGTTTAAAATGATTTGCGGTGTTGATTAATATTCCTCGACCACACCTTGGTATCAAAAAATGTTGGGAGAACATTAGAAGTCATAAATAGTAACTGCAAAACAAGGCTGTCGCCTCAGAAAAGATACACCTACAAAAGTTGGCAACCTTAATCAAACCGTAAGTAAAAATAGACTGAAAACAACCTAACCTCAATAACAGCTGTGTGTCATCACTATTGTTCAAGGAATTTAGATATTCTGTCATCACACGCTGAGGGCTGAGTGGAAAGGGTAGTACTGTGTACTGTAACCCATAGTCACTGCAGTATTTTGATGGCATAGAGCAACAATTCAGGTGTTAACATCATCTAGTTCTAATCAGACAGTGGATGCTGTGTAAACAGCCTTTTTTAGCTTAGAGAAACATGTGGCGCCAACAGTCCCTCCACAGAGGGATGGAGGCACTGAAAGACAGGACAGTGTGGCAGCGAAAACTAATTGTCGAAATGATGCTTTTTACATGGAGCCCCAATAAAATGGGATTTTAATGTTGAATTATGTCTCCCCAGTTGGCATCGAACAGCAGTGATGGGAGTAGGGACGAGTCCAGTGGATCTCTTGACAGTTCAATATTTGTTAAATACTCTACCATGAGAGAACAGTCTAGTAATAATGTACTGATCTGTGCAGAGTCTCTGTTATGTGTCCACACAGAAGAACTTAAGTCAAACACATGATCAACTCTACAACAGGTGCGCACCCCCACCCTGTACGCACCAACAACCTTCAGGAATCGACTTTTCAGGTGTTTGGACATTAATCAGGTGTGAGGATGAGAAGCCGTGTTGTGATCATACAGAGTAGATTAAGACATCTTACCTGCATTAGTTTCCCATCCGCGTAGCCGGCGCTTCCTCCCACGAACACCCCCTCCAGGGTGATGGGCTTCCCCGTCGGCTCGTTCTTCAGCAGTGTCACCTTGATGACCGCTCGGAGGGCCGGCCGCTCGGACTCCAGGCCCGGCTGGCCCAGCACCACCTGCAGGGCCGCCATGAGCAGCCACGGCCAGAGCCCGGCCAGGCGCCGCTGGGGGACGGTCATGGCCTCGGCTGCAGCGGCGGTGCCCGGCCGCACATGGTGGACTTCAAAGCAGGCAAGCACCGCGGATCAAAACAAGACAAATATGTACACACGTCCCACTTCTTCTTTTCTGCCTCGGCGACTACTGCGAAGTAGATGCGATCCAAGCGTTTACAGCTGGAGGACTGCCAGCATAACTCAAAGTCATAACTCAAACTCCCATTCAGCACCAGAGTTAATATTCAAACTGTACAGGGTGCAGAAGTGCGCGTCGCTCAGTGCCCACATGGAGCCGGCCGCATCGCCTCCACTAAACTGATCCGTTCCCTGATTTAACGGCGAACTTTTATCCAGTGTCATTAATGTGGGCGACGGAGCAGTGCACGCACACATGCACCGTGAAGACGCGTCGTGTTGTGTTAGGAGCTTGAAGTTTGCACTGGTTTCCCGCAGACGCACAACGAATGTCCTCATGTGGAACGCGTTGGCCTTACGCTTCAACAAGTATCCTTTACGCAGAAGGAGGGCAGGTCCCGGCGAACAGCGATGCGTCGATCTTCACCCGTATCCCGACTGCTGCGTGTTATTGATCGTTATTTAAAAAAAACAGTGCGCACCGGCCACTGTGCCGCGCGGTCACGTCTGCGGACCGGACACGAGTTGACAAACGGCGTCAGAAGGCAGCTCGTCCCGGCGGCGCCACATTTTCTAGATAAATCCAGAGAAAACGCAGTGGGGCTTGAACTTCAAAGGCTTGGTTACAGGTTGCCGCCGGAAACTGATGAGGCGTGTTGACCCACAATGGAGAGACAGAGGGTCCGATTCAACTTGTACAACCATGGGGAACGAGAAGAATAAAACCCTCGCCGTCAGTACATCGTAGTAGCAGATGGACAGTTGACTCACTTGACTTGTATCTTAGTAACTACGCTGACCCCTGTCGCAGAGCCATCAACTCTCCATTTAAACCTGATCACTGCCAAAAACAAAGAGAACACGGGAGGAGGAGAAGACAGGACGGACAGAGGAGGAGGAAAAAAAGGACATTCCCGAGTCCAGCGGCTCCGCTGCGCTGAGAGAGAGAATTGGATACGATCCTCCAGAGGACAGAAAATGAGTCGCTTGTCAAAACAATCTTCAGCGAGAACGGAGAAGAAACTCTGGAGGAAAAAGTGAAGTGGAAGTTCTCCAAACTCCTCGTGATTCCCAAGTTGATAAAGTGGAGAGACGCAGTGTGCAGATCTCTCTCTCTCCCTCTTTCTCTCCCTCTCTTTCTCTTTCTCTCCCTCTCTCTCTTTCTCTCTCTCTCCTGGGAGCTCATTGACGGCCTCTACCTGCTCACTGTCCTGATGCCTTCATGTGTTGTAGGAGTTTGGGAATTCTTAAAAAAAAAAGAAACTGGACCAAAAAAGTAACAATGCGTTTGGAAAGGTCTGAGAAGTCATCTGAATCGATTGTGATGCTGGGTGTTCATATATGCTGCTGACAGTGATGCAAAGTGAGACACAGCTGAAATTCGCCTTCTCTGTCTCCAGTCAAACTTACTTCCTACGGGCTTCGATTTGCAGGCTGCGCCACACAACACTGAAGTCCAACAAGAAAAACAAAAGTTGTAGAAATGTAATAATGGAGCTTCCGAGTAGCACGTGAAGGCAGCATTAAATGCGGAGGGAGGAGCAGCAGCGCGGAGCAAGAACTAGTGAGTGGCTCCCTCTAGCGTCTAAAATCCTACACAACCACCATAGGTCTCCTGTACCCAGCTGTCAACAAGACATTAGGAAATACACATAAAAACCACAAACCACCTGATGATCTAATCTATATCTCATTTATAAAAAATACTTTAACACTTGTGCCTTTAAAGCCAAGCAATTAAATATTTAAAAACACAGCAGCTACGATAGAGATATATTAAAAACTAAAAGCTGGAAAATGAAAACCGACATCATCTGGTCACTACCACAAACAATCGTAAATATCGTATAACTTGTTATGACAACTCAGTTGTGATAGTAAAATGCAAGTAAAAACTGTGCATATTAAAATGGGGCGAGGAGTTTAAGTAAGCTCCATGCTGCAAATATATAGATATACTTTAAATACTTTAAAAACATCAAAAGTTGGTAAAATATTAAGACTAAAAATGTAGGTCATCTTTTGCTTCACCCTTTAAAAATGTTAAATGGTACATATGTACCATGGTTCAAGCAAATCTAATTCTTAGAGAAGCAAAAGACTTAAATGAATGTATTCTACAAAGTCATTAATAACAAAACGTACATGTAACTACTCTTGCACAATGTTTTAATTACAAACTTAATGACAGTCCTCAAACTGACACAACAAACAGACACAACAAATCATTTGAGCGAGGAATGAAGTCTGGTAATAGTGTAAACTTCCCTATGACACATCCTGAAGACTCCCTGTCCCTTTCCAACATGTTGAGATCTAAAATGAGAAACAGGACCAACTATCAGTGAACCTGATGCAGTGATGACTTGTAAAAAAATTTCCCTGTACTAATTTTACCCTGAACACACTTCCTAAATATTCATCAGTGTCTTACCTAAAGGATTGGAGCACTCCATCTGTAGCTGATGTCCGTAAACTGACTGAGATCAGGGTGAAAGTCTCCAACCTTGGCAACTAGGATCTCATTGTCCTTTGCATCAACAATGGTAACCTTGCCAGAACACAGAGGAAAGCACAGCAAATAATGTGCAGCTCTTCTACTGAGCTGTTACACACCCTGTATTACATGTAAATGCCATATCAAATATAAAGGTTGCAAACTTCTGCGCAGACCACGTCCAGTCTTTCTGGGCAAAGTTTCTTGCCTTTAGAAAAGATGAGGCCAAATGTCTTCAGGAAATCTACAACGTTGAAGCTTACCTCATACATGGCATCTTCCGGCATGAGTTCAGTCACTGAAGTCACAGACTCCTTGTGCTCACTGTACGTAGATCCATCAGCATTGCTCGACCTATCTATTATGATGGTTTGAGGGTTGGCTGTCCTGGTGCTGGCAAAGCTGTTGCTCAGAATGGTAAAACTGGTGCTGGAGGACAGCTCTGACACAGGGACCGGCTTCTCTGAGCTCACAACTCTACTCGGTGGAGCTTGAATCACTTCATTCGCAGCCTGGAAAATGGTGTTCAAGTTAATGTCACATTATTTCACCCCCTGGTTTTTCTAATTCTGTAACTCCTGGATCTCTTCAACATGACAGAGCATAGAGTGAAATAAAAGTGTAAGTTTTAAACACTTAAAAAATATACTTATCTTTCTTGATTGATCACAGGTTTGACAGAGTGGATTCACCTACCTGGAAACCATGGGTCCTGGGTAGCCATGTCAGAAGCCCATTATCCACATGGTTCAGCTGGTAGCACTCCAAGACTTCGAAGAAAAAGAACAAAGAATTACAATCATAAATTAAATCCTAAAATGTCGTCCGGGGTGTTGCACATTGGGTTGGGTTAACTGAAGACTTTAAATTGACCATATGTGTAAGAAAAAAATGATTTGTCTCTATACATTGGTCCTGCGATACACCGACCCTCAAAAAGTATCAGTGGTATAGATAATGGATGGATAGATGGTTTAGCCTGTTACAATTGGAGTTGAAATCTAAAAATGTTTGCATACATAATCAAAAACATTTTTTCTCAACATACAGATACATACTAATGCATTTTAGAGTATCATGTACAATTGAAGTGATGTAACAAAGTCTGGTCATAACTCGCTTTCTAACAGGTTAACTCAAGTCTTGCTCACATGTGGGAACAGAGTCAGGCAGATACTGTGCAGCTTGAGCATAAAAAGTGCTGAAGTTTGGATTCCCATGGTTCGCACAGGCCATGAAATCCTCGTGCAGGTGCGTGGCATCGGAGCTTGAGGATACTTCTGCGTGGCTTGGAAATACTAGTCCAGTCGGTAAAGGTGCATCATCACCGTGGGCCCTGGTCAGGTGTCGTGGTGGGACTGAGGTTCCAGTGTGTGGATCGTGGGAATGAGTTGGCTCCTGATGCATGGGGCTCGGTAGGGAAGTGACTGCAGAGACAGGGAAACACAAGCAACTTTTCAGACAGTATCAGTCATTATCATGGTGTAATTGACATCAATAGTAACATGACAAAAGCCCAATATATATATATATTGATGGAATGCTTAAGCATTGTGCAAGCAGTTTGGAAATCTGAGCTACCTCAGATTTTATAAGTTTTAAAGAGGACTTTAAAACCCCAACCTTCAATACTGCAACACACACACACGATACAATATATACAATATACAATAATTCCGAAGATGTCAAATCCCCTTATGACAAAGAAATGTAGCTGAGGCTTTTATAGGATATATTTTATAGGATATTAAATAGTTTAAGCATCAACTTTATTATAAATAACTAATTAAAAAGAAAACACAAATACAAGCGAATATATGGAACTTGGATGAAAACTAACTGTGGAGGTGGCTCCTGGATTCAAAGACGGAGGAAGAGAGAGACACGAGATGCACATGGGCAACACAGAGACCCTGAGAGGCACTTAGCTGAGCTGCAAAGCTGACAAATAATAACAAAAGTTGGATTGGATTCTCGAGGACGGACAAAGTGCACATGCATCCATCAAGGTAAACTGTTAATCACTTCTTCCTAATTGTTTTATGTACAGGCCATTTAAAACGCATTCCTGATGGCAGCAGCTGAATATCAACATGGAAGAGGTGTGGGGTCATTGATAATCGTATATGACGTAATCTTTGTGTTTGCCCAATAATTTACGAGGCCGAGGTTAACAACACTGTGGCATAGGATGATGCCACCGGGGTCTCACCCAAACAGCCAGAGACAAACCATTCACTTTTCAGCATAAACTCAAACCTAGAAACTTAAACACACCAGTCAGCTTTGCAGCTCAGCTAAGTGTCTCTCAGGGTGTCCGTGTCTCCCATGTGCCTCGTCTCTGTCTCCTCCCTCTGCCTTTTGAATCCAGAGAGCGTTCATTGGCCAACTAGTCTCAGCTGTGCCAATCCCCTCTCCCTGGTTCACCTGAAGGTTCTCACTAAGCCACCTCCACACTAACATTCTCTTTTATGCAACATGTGAGCATAAATGCACATATTCTTTGCACTGTGTATTCTGTAAAATAAAAGTTTTCTTACCAGAGTATATTGGCAAACATAAACTGATACCGATATGTCTATGAAAGGTTAATATCAGCTGATATCATGAGCCCACCAGGCTTCAACTTAAATTTAAAAAGTAATGTGACATGATAATTATTCTTCATATTAATTAATTTGAACATTTTGGGTCATATTGCCCAGTCCTAATTGGTTTGAATGGAAAGTTATGAGTTAAGCTTAATAAATAATTTAACTTCAAAATTGTATTCACTTGCCTTTTTTCCCACCTTTGTTTCTGCCACCATGATTTTCTATGTGTCTATTCAAGGGCCTGCATGTCACAGTCTGACCAGCTCGTAGCTTGGCCTTATTGTTCAAAGTGAGTCTCCTCAGAGTGGAAACAAGTTCAGGATGGCTTCTCTTGAAGTTGCTGTGGTAGAAGTGACGGAAGTGCCCATGTACAGCGGGAGGATGAATTCTGTATATAACGGCCTGGTGTGGTTTCCTGAAGCCGTACAGGTTCAGCTGACGGGTAAAACTGCAGAAGCTGGTTGCTTTGAATGTGACAGCGTTGTGCGAGGTCCTGATGGTGCGGCTGCTGCAGCCGGTGGTGCTGATGTTGGTGCTGATGTTGGTGCTGATGTTGGTGCTGATGTTGGTGCTGAAGTTGGTGCTGATGTTGGTGGGGGAGGAGGATGGAGACAGGGTCTGCCCCTCGAAGAGCTTCTGGTCAATGATGATGACCTCGCCCAGTCTGTCCCAGTAGATGGCTTCATTGGCCGGGTTGTTCACCAGACGCCATAGTTTGCCAGGGAAATACCGAGGATCGACATTATCAGCGAGTGAAAGTCCACCAGCATCCATGCTGTAGTATGTAGACCTGGAAGTGGAGGCGATACTAGTTAACATGGGCTTATCAGGTCAACTGTCAGCAGTTAGCTTTAGTTAGCTTATAATCCAACACAACACACTAACTACCAGTCCTACAGCTAACTATGAAGTAGCACAATTTAGCTCAGATGCTACACCTTCAAAACATTAACCAGGAGTGGTTTACGTTTAAAAAAACAATACAATATATTCTAGATTTTTAACAAGATGGAAACCCCATTAAGTTAACCCACCAGTATCATTAAAACTCATCATATTAATGGCTATTGACTAAAAAGATTAATAGTGTAAATTATTAGCTGTACTCAAAGGCAAAAGATGTAAAAATGCTAACTTGTGACGTTAGCTTAACTCAGTTAGCATTAGCTAGCGACAACGTTAGCTCATCAATAACTCGCTGTGTATCTGGATTTATCTTTGCACAGTAACGTTGGAGAACATTCTGTCCACATTCTGTTTTATTTCTGCGTCAAATGATGCTGAATAGAAAATAAAAACTAACTATGATCGTACCTGGGTCACAAGTGCAGCCTCCGTCCTGATCCTGCAGAGCTGTGGGAAGTTCAGGCGCCGTTGAAGCAGTTGAGGTCCAAACGCTTCTTCTCCACAGTCAACTGTCATGGCTGCATCCATTGGACCTGTAATCAGCTGCGACACACTTTAACTACATGACGACGTGTTGCATTCAACATGATAACGTGTCATATCAGCAGCAAACATCAGCAGCAAAGTAAATAAGTAGCACATATTTTCATGTGATTAGATTATTATACACGAAATTATGAGCCATCGGTTGATCAGGTGATAGCTAGATAGCTAGATAGCTAGATAGATAGATAGATAGATAGCCATTCAGACTCAAAAGCACAAAAATATATAAACATATACATTTATATAAACATATAACTAATGCTAATATTTGACAACACCAAGATGATTTAATTAAGTTTTCTGAATTGAGTCAGCAAATAAATGTATACATAACATTTCTTATGGACACGTTGGAAGGTGTTAAATCCTGCAGCCACAAACATTTCACATCTCATACTGGACTAGACCATAATATGTCTCTTAAGTAACATCCTTATAAGCAATTTACACGTTTCTTTAAGCTTGCGTTTTAGTTGTTTGACCAAGAGTGAGCTGCTGACTCAGTGAGGATGGATGGAGGGATGCTTGGATGGGTGGTTGGACAGATGGAGGTATTGATGCATGGATGCATGGATGGATGGGTGGATGGATGGGTGGATGGATGGATGGGTGGATGGGTGGATGGATGGATGGATGGGTGGATGGATGGGTGGATGGGTGGATGGATGGATGGATGGGTGGATGGATGGATGGATGGGTGGATGGATGGGTGGATGGGTGGATGGATGGATGGATGTTTGGATGGATGCTTGGATGGATGGTTGGATGAATGGTATGGAGTATTTTCCACAGTAGACATGTAACCTCTTCATAACGGAGACAGCACAGAAGTTACCAATAACTGTAATGATCTTTCTGTTCCACTGAATTGAACACATAGACTATAATGAGGATTTAAGCAGCCATAATTTAACAAATTAAAAATTCCTTATCCTTTTTTGGGCAATGTGAATATAGTTGACAGTGTGGACATTTTATTTGTATTTTTTAAAAGAAAGGTCAATGGAAAATACTAACCAGTGCCATTATCTACACCGCACCACTAATATCCAAATTGTTTTTACACCCAGAAGTTTGAATGATTTTGAAATGTGTTTAGGTTGAAGCTCAAGTCAAAACCAACCACACATCAGCTTCCACCAGAACAACAAACTGCACTCGAGAATCTATAAAATCTCCTCTCTGTGTTCTGGCAATAATTTGTTATTATTGTTTATATCTTCTTCTTCTACTTCTTATTATTATCCTTAGTGCTTCTTCTTTATCACCTCCTTCTTACTTAGTCACAGGAAGAGTGACAGATGACCACAAATATCTAATTTAGCTGAAACGGAACTTGTCAGAAACATTGAACATAATCTATTTCTGAATGTTTTTGGATAACATTGCTGAGTCGTATAAAAACACAACAAATAGGTCAATTATTAAAATCACAAACGAACAAAGAAGAGAAAGAAACAACAGCTGTATGATTTGGGCATATTTCTTCACCCAAGGTTTTCCAGGAGGTAAATCTTAAACAAGAATATGCAATATGTGTGTTTTTAAAAACGGTTTTAAATAATACAGTATCCAAAGTTAAACGTAAACTTCAAGAGAAATCTGTGAATTGTGGGACTATAATATACTTTGAACGTGCTATACCTGTCATATATTAGTTGAGGTTCTTAATGTACTGGGATTAAAAATTGCATCATTGAATAGATCCTAACAAATTTCACTTTGTTTTAGTGTTTCTTTTGATATGTGTTTATTAATTCTATATCTGTTGTTGTGAGTTTGGGAGGATGTACTGTTGTGTTTTGTGTCATAGTGTCATGTGTGCTGTGTATTGTATGCCTGTATCTAATAAAATGAATTTGTAAATGTGTGCATTATGGAATGTTATTATAATAATACTATTACCTCAAAGTAAGGATTACCAAGGAATTTACACAGGGAAATTTGTATTTATTTTTATTTTCCAATTTTGTGAATATCTCAGCAGTAGCTGTTGAAGATTGATGTTTGATTTGACATTTCATATTTTGGTAAAACTGAAAAGTAGTTTTTAGTGGAATGGAGATGTTTTAAATATATAAAATAAACCTGTGACTGCGCAGAATATTGACGATAAGTTTTCTTGACAATTTGCAACAACACAATCCCTCTAAGTTCATGCATTTCATGATTATTTGTATACAGGCGCAGACGCGGACACCTCTGTGCTGGTGGCTGGTTCTCTCCTAGTACCCCACAGATGACGTAGTTCCTTCAGCGACAGTAATACATTCAAAACATTGATCTGTTGGACTGTTACACCTTTTATCGCCTGTTTTACTGCAGGAATTTAACACAATGGCGCTGGAGACGGTTCCTAAAGACCTGCGACACCTGAGAGCTTGTCTCCTGTGTTCGCTGGTGAAGGTAAATCAGGGACAGTTGGAAAGAAACGATGGAGCTAGCTTCAATGCTAACATGTAACCGCTCTCTGTGCAGCGTTTTCTATCTGCTGTCACAAACATGGAGTGAAGGTTTCAAGTCACGATTTCACGATGAACTTTATTTACTGAATATTATTGAAATACTGGGGAACGCTTAAGAAACTGTGTTCGCGTTACAACAAACAGCGTTTTCGTAGCTACACCAACAGAGACCGAGCATGTCTGCATGTATCTGAATCACATCTTAATTCTCGTTTCATTTCATCGTCCTCTTTTCTTCCTCAGACCATTGACCAGTTTGAGTATGACGGCTGTGACAACTGTGAGTCGTACCTCCAGATGAAGGGGAACCGAGAGATGGTGTATGAATGCACAAGTTCCTCGTTTGACGGGTAAACATCCACGTACACTGATCGTCCCTAAAGGTTCACATGGAGAGAGAGAGAGTGTGTGTGTGTACTATACGTTTACCATGACTCTGTGTGTATGTTCACAGTGTGATAAGCATGATGAGTCCAGAAGACAGCTGGGTAGCTAAATGGCAGAGGATAGGTAAGGATGTGTTCCTCCACTTAAAGGTGCAGTGATCAATTACTGACCATTGGGAAGAAGAGAAAACACACACACACACACACACACAGACACACAACTATTCACACACAGGGTTTATGACTCAATAGGCTTTCATTAAGGATATTGTCTTGTTAGTAACAAGCTAGCATACCCCAATGCTGTAGAGAACAATGTTAATTACACCCTTGTCCCAACACTCAAGTATTGCCTCATTGTTTAAGTCTTTACGCTTGTGTACATTTTCCCTCCTACAGGAAACTTCAAGCCAGGCGTATATGCTGTGTCAGTGACAGGCAGACTACCTCCAGGTAACTAATCTGTCCTGACTCAATATGTAACATAACATACATGTGGAAAATACTTTTTTGGCTGTTTTCTTCATTGGAGTTCCTTACTAATTTTCCTCTCTCCTTTTCTAAAGGCGTGGTGCGAGAGTTGAAAAGCAGAGGAGTGATATACAAATCCAGAGATACAGCAGTGAAGACATAAATCCAACAGCTTCCAGTTGATGTCGTGTCGAGTGATATCGTACTGCAGCAACCCCAAGACGAGAAACTACAACATCAATTCTTCTTTTTTGTTGGGATTAGCTATATTAGCGTAATGATTATTGTCAGAAAAAGGCGGTGTTTTGTATTTCTTTGAGTTGTTGAGAAAAATAAAAGTCTGTTTTATAAGAAATTGTCATAATATCATTGTTTATTTTTACGCTTCTGTATGATGTAAACACACGAAACATGAACCATGAAGGAGCACAACTCTTCATCTTCTCTCTTATCTTCTTCAGATTGTTATTCTGTAGAGAATGGGTTACCCAGCATGTCAGACATGTTCCAGGATGTCTGAGGTTGATACAGTCTGCGGGTGTTTATTGAATAAATGTACAGTGATAAAAAAAAATTGTTATCACATCCACACCAGGATGCAGGTATACAAAAGTAGAAGAAATCAGGAAAGAGGAAAATACTTTTTCACAGCACTTTAACACCACGACTGAACTGAGAGATTGTGTATACTTTTTGGTTTGAACAAACTTCATGAAACATTCCTGTACTTAATTATTTGCGCCACAAGACGGTGCTTTTTACCTAGTACCTGAATTGTTTGCAGAACCTTTTACTGCCACTAGGGGGAAATAAACGCCAAACTATCAGTGGAGTAGGCACATTCTCATCTACTGTCTCCAGTTGAATCTCAAAGCTTGTTTCATTCCCAGTAACCGCTGTAGCTACTGTTTCATTGCACAATAGCCTGTAAGGTATAGCTCGTCCTCCTGTGATGTGTGTATCAGGTAGAGCACTCTGCTTTTGTCTTGCGTTGCTATTTAGGGAGAACGTCATTATTCCCAGAGGCTCCAGGCTTTGTCTAATTTCACTGTAACCTGATGGAGCGGGGTCATGCACATCAAAGACTCTTTAAATCTCTGTAAGTGAGCACAGTGAGCTCTCGCTGTCGTCTTATTAGATCTTATTAGTTGAGATTTTATTACACCTGGGGTCTGATATTTTGTTACAAAGGTGTGGTTGGTGAAATCGCCCTGATTAAAAAAACACGCTGAGGTTGTGGTTCAGTGACGTGAAGCAGATGGTTTAATCTCAGGATCCTCAACTCACCGGGTTCTCATAATAAAAGTAAATCCAAAATAAATAGATATTCAATGATTGCAGGGGGTTTGAAATCAGCAAAATGAGTTTAAAACAGTATAAGAAAGGTATATGTATCAGTCATATCATACACAGGGCAGCTGTCCCAGTTTCATGTGTCTCACTTTATGTTTCTGGACAGACTTCAGTCGAGAAAGAGATGAAATGATGTGCAACGTGCCACTGAAGAAACAATTCATTAAATATCATCAGGAGGATTTCTTTTGCATCTTTTTTTAATGGAGGACAGAATCTTTATTTTTTACCTTACGCCTCTATACTCACTTCTAAACAAAAATAAAAAGGCCTCAAACAGAGAATCATACAGTACAAATATAATCTGACACACTCATATATCACACTGCAACTTGAAAGTGTCTAACACTGCACCCTCTGGTGTGATGCACTGCAGGATGTGCACGAGGGCCTCACGTTAGTCTGCCCTTTGTGTCGTTTGACACTGTAACTGGATCTGTATTAGAAGCAGCTTACAATAGAGGGAGACGTCTCTCTATCACCACAGAGGAATCACTCTGTCTCTTCATCCTTTCGGACAAATTGCACTCAACTATAGAAGAGTGGCCTGTGCTAAAAGACAGAAAGTGTTCAAAAGTATTAATACAACACAGTGAAAATACTTTAAAGTCCTGCTTTCAAAAGTTTACTTGAAATTCAATTCAATTTTATAAGTGTAGCACCAAATCACAACATACATTATCTCAAGGTATTTTAGACAGTTAGGTTTAGACCTGACAGAAATTTAGAGAAACCCCTCAGTTCCCACAGCGAACAAACACTGTGGAGAAAAAAAACTCCCTCATTAACTGGAGGAAACCACGAGCAGAACCAGACTCAGTGTGGGCGGCCATCTGCCTTGGCTGGTTGGGGTGAGTAGAGAAAAATAGAGGACAGAAGAAAGAGAGAGAGGGGGGGGGGATGTTATATAAAAAAGAAAGAAGAAAAGTATCAGAAGAAAAAAACAACTTCAGATATCAAAGTAAAAATACCAGAACGGCTTCTCTCATTTTTTTATTTATTCATATCAACTATAGTTTAATTCATCAACCCAATAATCGTTTCTCTTATTCATTTTGAGGATCAAGATTTAGTCTGTAAGTTAACTTGTCACTATATCTGTCAGAGAAATGCAATAAAATAAAAAAATATATGAAAATATGTCCTTGGACTGTGGTGGAGTAAAAATATAAAGCAAAAGATAATCAAAATACTAAATACGTCAAAATTGTACATAACTTAGTACTTCAATAAAAACACCAAGTTATGTTTCACTGTTGTGAAGCTACAGTGTCGATAACTGACTCAAAGATACAGTTCAGAAATGAGTATGGTAAAAAAAAGAAAAGTTTAAAGTTTAAATTGATAAACCAGTGTTTATTTTAACATCTTTCTTTCCTGCTGCTGCCACAATGAGGTTAGAGACTCTGTAGCAATGACCTTTATTAATATTATCTGTAGCTATGAGTAATCTTGTTGCATTTTAGTTGTCCTACTATTTTATTTTTCACTCCATTCTTCCACTCTCGGTTACAAAGATGAAGCGTTATCACCAACAATGTTCAGACAGACATAACGGATTTTAATGTAAATATGACTTTAAGCTCAATCAAATTAAATGAACAGGCTGACCAGTCACTGTTTAAACTGATGTGTCAGGTGAAACATCTCTTCATTCATTTGGCAAGGACCCATGCTTCCTCTTACACAGTTAGCGGCAACTTACATTTGTTTTACACAAAAACTAAATTCAAATCAATCATCACAGTTATTCAAATGGTAAGCATTTTGAACAGAGTGTAAAGTCTTTAGTGACAGTTGATGATCAAATCAGAAGTGTCTGTGCCTCCATGTGGCTTTTTAACTCTCAGTGCACATACAGACGAGTCCATTTTTACAGTTTCACACTAAAGTGCAGTTTCTGGCACTTCTCCTCGTGTTCTCCTCAGATGAAGCTGAAGTTGTTTCATGAAAACTGCAAACTAAAAACAAAACTGAGAACTGGGCTCGCTGCTGTGAGACTTCCACAACCACAAGCATGTGTCAGGAAGACTCCGCCCAGGCTCTCTACTCTGCACAGCAAGTGTCATACTGGCATTTTATTTTCTCTCACATGCACACACGCACACGCACACAAACACACACACACACACACATTGGTGCCTGCAACTACACTTTAGGGTTTTGCCCATATTTGGATATGTCAGGGATTAAAACTGAAGGGAAAGTATTAGATTAGAAACTGAGGTGTCGACTCAAGGTTTGTTCTAGAAAATATGATCTGCATGTGAGGATAAAGAGGAGATAGAGATGAAGGACGATGTATTTCACACACACACCCTCACAGTGAGTGTGTAAGTGTTTCCTAAGGCTGACAAAACTTCCTCTCCTCTGTAGAGTAGAAAGCAGAGACAGAACTGAGAGCAGCTCGTCATAGTTGGGGATTTCAATTCCTTTCGCAAAGGAGGGTTCATCCTCTGCAGCACTGACATGTGCACATGTGACCTTTGGGGCTCAGCAGTGTTGGAAGATGTTCTCTGATCCTTTAAGTACGAGCACAACAACAAAATACTACAAGTCAATACTACAAGGGCTACATTTAAAAAAGAATTATCTGTATTGTCAATTTACTTTAAGTATTAAATACAATAAATACCCCTGGGACTTATATTTCAATTACATACAACATATTTTATTTCACTTAGCAAAACATGTGATCTCCTCTTGTGCTCTATGAATTATTACCTCCGCTCCACTTTATGTTTTCACCCCTGTCTGTTTGTTTCTTGGTTGGTTTGCTTTTAATGAAGATTACGCAAAAACTATTGGAGTGATTACCACAAAACATGTGTCATGGATCAGGGAGGAACCCATTAAATGTAAGTGTGAATCTGGATCAGGGGGCGAATTCCAGTAACTTTTTTCTTGTTTAATAGGTGTCAGTCTTTTCATCAGTGACTATTGAGAATATTTTATTTATAGTAACTTTATTTGTTCATGTAGAGACAGGCTGAAAACAATAGATGAAGGTGCTGAAATTATTTTTAAAAGGACATTTTTATTTATATTCATATTTTCATAAATTTACAGGCAAACACTAACATTCAGTGATAAAGGCCTCAAAATAAGTTGGAATATTTCAGTTTCTGGTCAATAGGTTGTGTATCATTGCTTCAACATTTTGTTGTGTTTTGGAAGCTTAGTGATGTAATATGCTATAATTTGTAAAAATGAAATGAATAACGTGGTGGAGCTAAAAGTATAAAGAAGCATACAAATAAATTACTGAAGTATAAGCACTTGAAAATGTGACTTTTAAATCTACTTTCCGTCGGTGCTCTGCAGAAGGCGGTTCAGAGCAGCTCAGGCCTCTGGGGAGTTTTCAGGCCTGGGAGGCGTCTGAGCTTCTGGGCGGCTCGGTGGTGTCGACACACGGCCGAGGGTTACAGGCAGGGAGGGGGAAATGGCTGTGGGCCCAGATAAGGTCTATCACCAGAGGCAGCAAGGGCCTCGGCTTTGGAGTTAGGATCACTTCCTCATTGGTGGAGCAGTGGCTGGTGTCGGTGGTGGCTGGGGACTCAATTAGCTGGAGAGGGCAGGGATTAGAAACTGGCAGGGAAGGGGTCAGGAGATTGGAGGGTTTAAACAATACGTGACCGTAAACTGGATCTTTTCAACAAGTCGTCATTTGAATGGCTGGTTATATCTGTAACTGGAGCATCATATATTGTATCATAGTATTAAGTATTCAGCAGTATTCCTTTAATGTACTTGTATATACGCATACAGTCGTCACTTTGTTTTCCCCCAACATCCATCTGGTTCACACGCTGACGCCATCTTTCCCATACTTTTGTGTAAATTCAGTATTATAACTATCTCCCCCGCACACACACACACACACACACACACACACACACACACACACACACACACACACACACACACACACAGAGACAGGTGGATGGATTTGTTTCCCACATTCACTCACCCTCAGAGATATTGATGTCAGATGACGTTTGTTCCTTTTCTCACGACAGGAGCTAATGTCGTGGGAAATAAGTTTGACTTTACATAACCATGTCACACATTTCTGTACACACACACACCCAGGTTGTTCATGGTTCTCACTGGGAAAGTGTGTGAGCAAGGTTCCACATACAGAGAGAGTAACCTGTGTTGTAAATGTTTCACTTCTCCTTCCACTGCATTGGAATCACAGGTATATTCACTGCTCAGAGTCAGATTTAAACTCAAAAGATTCAGTCCATGAGGCTGCAGAACTCTCAGGACCTCTCATATGTAGCTGGTGACCCTGTGGAGGGGCATGACCCAGATTGGGCAACACTGGACTGAATAGTGAAACGTTAAAATGCTGCTTTCACATACACACTTCAGTATTAAGAATCTAATAGCATCATATCTAACAGCACAACATGGACACTGTCAGATTTCGCTTGCGGGACTTGTAATGTAACTTGTAACAGAGTATTTTTAGAGTGTTGTACTGATACTTTCAACCCAGTAAAGGATCTGAAAACGTCTTCCACCACCTCCACACTGAAACCACACACAGTGGATTCCCTTTTCATCGCACACGTTCAACATCCACACACAGTTCACAAGAAGAGAATGCAAATACCAGTGATGGAAAGAATAACACCTGAAGGAAAGAGTTAGCTTGAGAACTAAAAAGTAATGGAACAGGCAGCATTCATACACAGTGCACAAATATTTCAATAGATTATAAACAATAAGAATAATAAATCATTTCTAATGCATTATTATAGCATATGCCATAAACGCATATGAGACTATTTTGTAGTTTTTATTAATGTACTATTTTTTACTATAATGTCATTTATTATCTGTCTACAAATGTGTTATAGTTTTTGGATAATAACAAGGGCTATTATCTGCTTATTATTATATGTATAAATATTTATTCATACCTGTATTCATTGTTCATAATTACTACGTAGCAACACTAATTGCAGAGTGTTACCCTCATCACCAGTGTCAGTTCAGTATGTAAGCAAAAGTAATACAGACTTATTATAGAATTGAATAAACTAAGCTTTTTGTTTTTATTTATATAAAAAACAAATCACTGTCAGAGAGCTCGTACAGCTCAGAGCTGCTGTGTAAAACATTCAGTGAATTAAACTGTTAAACTACCAGAGAGAGAGAGAGGAATGAAGGCAACACAAGTTTTGGTTCTCTGCTGATTTGAGTTAAGTCTGTAAAAGGCTGAACGTTTATACTCAGTGCTTGTTGACTTGTTCAGATCCTTCAACTGAGTAAACACATCATTACAACACTGTAATAATATTTGTTTCCAAGTTAAGGTCCTTTATTTAGTGTTGATCAACTTATATGTAAATATTCTCTGTAAAAAATGTACTTAAACATGCAGGAAGATGAACTGTATGTGATACTATTATGTTTTTTTTTAATTACTGATGTATTATTGAGAGGCATCTTAATATTATACTGAATTCATTCTGTGCAGTCTGCACTATAAAAATCATCATGCTCATCATGTTATATACATTACATTTTTAAAGGAAGTAGTACCTATAGCTGTCAATATATGTACTGGAGTAAAATTTCAAAAATTTCCCTCAACATGTAGTGAAGTAGAAGTATAATGTAGCATAATGTAAACTTGAAATACTTGAGTAAAGTACTTCAAAATTGTATATAAGTGAATGTGTTTCCACCACAGCCTGTGCTCTATATAAAGAACACTCAGAGCTCTCTGAGGCTGATGTTTCCACATCACTAAATGTCAGCGGTGCAGCTTCGTTGCATCATTTTCACGGTGCCGACCTGACGTCTGTGGACTCTGTGGGCTACAGTTGGACATTTGCATTTACAGGGAATTGAAACCTGTGGCCTTTTACTTTTGAAAAACAACAGAAAAGAAACAGTAGTCCCTACACCTGCCTACAAGAGAACACAGTTCAAGTTTAATTTCACATTACTGCACGTGTATAAGTACATGGAGTTTTTTTTTCCACTATAATTGTTTAATCAAGGGTTGGATCCTTCTTACTGGCCTGAAAGAAATCCCATTAAAAGTGATTTGAGTGAAACAGAGAGGGAGAAAGTTCTCATTGTTCCCTGTGTTATAAAAAAAAGTGTCCTGACATGAGGACTGTGGATCAGTTGGAGTGAAACAGCTCCAGGAAGCATTGTGACACTTTCAGTGTTTATATGAGCACAAGGACACATTTAAACATGTGAAACTTCCCTTTACCGATGCAGCTTCACAACCACCTTCAGTTAGAGCGGTTTCATTCTGAGCACACCTCTATTGTTTCTGCATTTGGCTGAGGCGACAGGCTTTGGTTGCTAAGAACAAACACCGACCATCTGTGTTCAGCTCATCTTACAGTAAACTATACTTTATACTGGAAAACCTTTAGTGTTTCTTGTAAAAGAAAGAAAAGTTCCACACACACACACAGGAAGTGTTCCTCTGCGTTCATCAGGTAGCTTCCTGTAGCACTCTGACATCTAAGCAGCAACTCTGAGAACATGATCTCAGGATGTGCACGTCATATAGGTACCACCCAAACTGAAGTTAATGCAGAAAATAAATATAAACAGCTAATGTGAACAATATTAACAGTTCACATTTGTATAAAGATGAGCTCATATCGTGTGTTGCAATCTTTCCTTTTACCAAACATCACATTCTATAGTTTAAATGACACCATAATGTGCACAGCAGTACAGACACAGAAAGTCTTGAAGGGATTTCATTTTAGTGTGATTAAGAAAGCAGAAATTATTAAAAAGAAAGCTATCAAAAGACGCTCTGGTGTTTGTAGTCGACACAATTATGTGTTTGTGTCATATTGTCAACGTGGCGTCTTCTGGTTGCTTTTAAAAAGGCGCCTGCAGAAAGCAGCATGGAGAAGAGGCGGAAGTGGCGAATGAGAGCGGCTGTGACTGTTAGACCTCTTCCTGTGGTTACATCACGTGATCATGGAGGGTTCAAAAGGAGACGGCTTCTTCTTCTTCTTCTTCACCCACTCCTCGGACAGAGAGAAGACACCTGTGAGAGGCTGCCGGAGAAGCTTCACGTCCAACAGAGAAAAACCACGAAGGTAGAGGTACAGTATGATGGAGGGCATTGTGTCTTTAATGTTCAAATGATCTGTGACGACGTGGTAAGAATTCTGTGTCAGATAATACAAGATGAGTCAATATTACAGCTTTTACTTCATTTATTCAACTTTTTTGAATCTATTGTTTTGTCAAAGAAGTATTCTATTCAATGTCAATTAGAATTTGGATGGAAACATTGAAACTTATTACTTGAAGCTGAACTCATTCTTCAAACTATGTTTTTTATTTAAGCTTTAAATGTTTCTACAGGATCTTTGCATTTGTTTTCCGATGTTATTCTAACCTGCTCACAGACGTCTGCGATCTTATTCTCTGTGACTTTTGAAAGTTATTGCTCGGACAGAAAAGCTAACTCATGCCAGACAAAATGGCTTCCACAAGATAGCGCTTCCTCTGCCTGTTAAGTTCTGACTTCAGCTTAAAAAAAACGGCACTGAGGCCCAATTCGTGACAGATCTTTGTCGTGTGTAAAACTTTACATGCAAATGTTTCACGAACAAATCAGGAAGTGTGTTTTTTCTGGTTTGAGAAAAAAGTGAAGTCTGTGTAAGCGTTGGGTGTGCACTGGGTCGAGAGGTTTCAGTTTGGGGCACAACTGGGCGTGGGGTGTTGGTGTGTGTGTGTGTGTGTGCAGCTGCGAACCCAGGTGCAGAAGAAGAGAAGAGAAGCGGGGAAGGACACAAGACGGAAGAAGAAGAGCGTGGATGTACAGTGCAGTCATCCATAAAGTAGAAAGCACTACTAAACTCCTTGCCACAGTGTAGTGTTTCCTACTTTATGGATGAGTGTACTGTTGGCTTCAGGGGAGAGGAGAGATCTGTCATGCAACCCACACAGGAAGTCACCAAAAGAGGAAGCTGCTTTGTCTCGCAAGGCCACACATTCACCCAGAGTGTCGCCCCAGTCTCTTCACATGGGCGGTGTGTGGTGCGGAGCAAAGTCTGCAACTCTTTCCTTCATTTTCTAATCTATCGCTTTCAACTGTACCTGTGACGTTTAAACTGTAAATATATTCAATAAAGTCGAACATGAAGAAGTATTTTGTTTAAGACTCGTGTTTTCTGTGAAAATAAACATACTTTATTCCTGTAAAAAGATCCATATGGAAAGAAACCATCACATTTTCAAGTCAACGAGTCCTCTGTGTTCTACATCTTTAGTTCATGTTCCTCCGGCGACACTGCCTGGACATGCAAAAACAAAACAGCAACTGAAAAAACAAGATTAACAAAATATTTACACATGAGCTTTCAAATGGATATTGATAAAAACAGTGACATATATAAAAATGTTCATCTTCCACTGGTTTCAAACAGTGAATGCAGATCAGGAAAGACGAAGAAAAAAAAAAAAGAAAAAGAAAAAAAAAAAGTTTCCCGCACTGCATGAAAATATAGCACAAGCCCCAACACTGTTCATTATATACACAAAGCTCCTACAGCTTCTCTCCCACTACTGCGGCCATCTACATATATTGTAGACGAGTCAGCCTAGAAAAACAGAAACGTGACGAGAACGTAAATAAGGCCAAACATGGGTATAACATTGTTCTGCATGCAGTCAATAAACATCCTGTAAACAACAGATTAAGACTAAACAAGGTCGTCTCGTAAGGCTAAATATGATCAGCAGAGCTAAAATGATACCTACACGGGTCGAGGTCCTACTACCCAGCGGAGCCGCCTACTCGCTACACAGCAGGTCGAGGAATACTTGTGCATTAAAGGCCGTCAAATACGAGATCAGTACAAATATTCACTGTACATTTCGGCAACTTTTGAGCATCCACTCCCCTTTAAGAAAAACATGAAACAGACAAAACACTGTACAGCCTCAGTCTCGGCCCTATCCTAAAGTGTCTTTGTCAACCTGCCCTCAATTTTACTCTCTCTGCCATCGTGCTCCCTTTATGTAACACTGACAAACGATTCAAAACATTCATGACATTAACGAAAAAAGTATGTTATGACTCTGTCTGCCCATGTGGGGGAACTTCAGCGACACGCTCCTCTCCCCCACTCTGCTGGATGCTGCGCTAACAGGCAAAGCACCAAAGAGTTTGGCATAATTGTGCAGCTTTTCAACAGCCAGAGTCCACAGGTGGCTCAGCGTGAACGACTACGATTTAAAACCTGAGACGTGACCCCAACAGCGATTCCGCCACACAGATCCAGAGAGATCCAATCAGACAGAGTGAATAACCACTGCACGTGTTGTAACTGAAAACTAAGGCCTGGTCCACACATTCACAGCACAACCTCTACATCTTCATCTAAAGCGTCAACAGACACGACACGCTTCTGTTTTTGTTCCAGTATTGCAGGTCACAATACGCTATATTGCCAAAATGGTTTTACTTAGCTTTAAGTGTCAAAGTGTTATGACGTTAGTGTGTGAACACAAAAAAAAACTGCTTGGGCTGATGAAGATGTTTTAACACTGTTTAGCCTTAACCCAATATTCACACACTGCAATTTCCCTCCTGACATGGAGGCCAAAGAATAGCAGAGTCCCTCACAGCCCAGTGGAGCCACAGGCCACCTGACTGAAAGCTGTTCAGTTTAACAGCCCGCTCTCACATGTGTGAACTTTCGCCTCCCTTTCACTTCCTGTCTGAGCAAGCGAGGGAGCGAATAAACCATTTGCTTTCAGATGTATAGCAAATCGCAGCGCGGCTTCACATGGAGTTTAACTTTGGTGAAGTTTGACCCACGATATTCACTTTGCATTCACGTATGTGTGACATGTACACAAAATACAGTGTTGTTAGTGTTAGCTGGTTTTACATGCAGAGATCCGTTACTGCATTCAAACCACAGGGAATCCCAAAGGCTGACAGACTGTATGTGGAGCTGTTAACTGCTCACTGTAGCATCAGGCTGCTGCAAATTGTTTTAATATGAAAATGTCAAATATTTTATGGTTCTCAAATATGAGAATTTATGAATTCAAATGAAATGATAGTGAAGTGAATATCTTTGGGTTTTGAAGACAAAATGATAATGTCACCACGAGGTGGAAACTGGGATGGGCATGTTTTACAGACTGAATAAATTAAGTTATTAATTAAGAGAGGCTATGGTTGTATTATATTAATTAGTGGCCTTTAAGCTACTCATCATCTGATACTACATCATTTTACAAACACTGCAGGTCTCTCTTACACACACATACGTGTAATATGCAACATTTAAGCCAATTATGACTGTGGTCAAAAACATCAAGAGTTCCTGTATACATTTTTGAGAAAGGCATGTGTTTTCAGTCTCATCACCAGTGGACTGGGCAGCTTCACACACACACACACACACACACACACACACACACACACACACACACACACACACACACACACACACACACACACACACACACACACACACACACACACACACACACACACACACACACACACGAAGTGCAATCCTCCACATTCTTTACATCTAACAGCTCGTTCCACTCTGACAGTCACGACCCCAAATAAATTAGATCCAAACTACAAAAGCATGAAAGTGGATCATCACCGTCTCTGACAGCTTTCTATGACTAAACCTTCTGCCCCAATGTCACTTCATGCAACGTCGTGATGACCAGGGCTAGAGTGTACAAATAAATAACATGTTCTGTACAAAGTATAAATACTACTAAAGACGAGAAACACACGAGGAACTAGCAGACATATTTAGAATACATCCATTAAGGATGGATAGTGCATTTTCATATTTATAGTCACACAGAACATATAGACTGCAGCTTCTATTTGTTTGCTTCAAATATGTAAAGTGGCACCAGTACATGAGCATTAAAGCTGATGTTAAATAATTAGCTGTGTCCGGAGCTGTTGTTCAGCATTATTTTCTAACAGACTATTTTAAATAGATATGATCCATTGTTTTATATCAAGCATCAAAGGTACTATATGTAAGAATGTGAAGCAGTTTACATATATTAATCGCTTCTTTACTGCAAATGTGCAAACTGCCTTAACTTAAAATACAAGATATTCCACGACTTTCTCGGTTGCTCGTGCACCAATTTTTAAATAAACGACTTGGGCCACATTTTTCTGGGAAACTCTAAGCAATGTGACGCTAACACTCGTTTTGGGGTGGTTGCCTCAAAGCCTCTCTTCTGTTCCCCTACACTGGGACAGCACTGTTGGTGCTGGCTAATATTAGCTGTCAGCAATCAAGCAGCTCCCGGCATAACTCCAACACAAACTCCACGTAAGCACAAAAAAAAGGGGTTATCCTCTGAAGCGTTTGTAAACATGTCAAAGGAAAGTAACTTCCTATCAACATGATGCTGGTAAACCAAGTTCGGTCTCATGCCTACCTACGGAGTTTGAGCATGCGCTTGAGCAACAGGATGTGGACTGCAGTTCACTACCTGTGTCATTAATACCAAGGGTTTTCTGACCTTTACACATAGAACCTTTAAAGCCTCTGTTAAGCCAATGCTTAGATAGTTAGGAAGTATCTGGAGAGTATATTTGGACACTTCAACATGCTCCTCTACATGCTCTGATGCTGCAAGCTGTATGTTGCTGTTTGAACGTACTCTATATCTAACAGCTGGTTTTGCAGTGCTCGAAGGCAAATGTACAGTTACTGGCGGTTAAAGCATCAGTTATTAGACCTGATACTGACAGCCAATAACCGCACAGCCTACCAACTGAGACTTACAGAGAAGACAGAAAAAAAGTGCATTTGATGCGATGCAAATCCTGAGTCAGGGGTCCCGACTCTCATTCTTTCTTGCTGGATCCCAGCTTTTTGAATAGCTTCCTGCCTTTGGAGAAAAAGCCTTTCTTCTTCTTGCCTTGTGCAGAGCAGTCTGTCTTTGTTGAGCTGTCTGGTGGAACCGGGGCTGGAGGAGAACAGTGGACCTCCACTGCAGCTGGAGTAACAGCTGGACCAGGAGCAGGGCTCCGGTCTGACGGGAGGCCTACAGAGGCGGCTGGTTTGGCTGGTATGTCGGTGCGCTCCTTTGGGTCAGGGCGAGGAGGTCCTGTTTGGGCGTGCAAAGATACCTCTGCTGTTGAGCATCCAGGATGTTGTGATTCTGTAGAAGACGTCACAGTAACCTTCAGGAGGAAATTAAGAGTGTTAGAATGACCAACAAAAATAATACTACATCCTAAAACAATATCTAAAGCTGAGATGAGTACATGTCATTTGGCAGACGCTTTTATCCAAAGCGACTTACAACTAGTGCATTCAACATCTATGAGGTGATGATCATACAACAGGGGGACACTAGTATAGGAAACACACAAGGGAGGAGGCTTTGTGTTTCAGTAAACTAGATCCGAGGTGGGAGTAGGAGTGGTGTGGAACTATTGTTGAAGGAAGTGGACATATACTGGGAGGGAACAGGAGTAACTAGAATGGACCATTGAGCAGCTGCAGTTCTGTTTGAAAACACTTACAATCAAGTCTCAAAGTGCACACTTCGTTTGTGCTTCTGTACAAGGCCATGCAGGAATCAGTGTGGCAGAGGAAATGCGACAGGGCAAAATTAAAGAAACAGAACAGAAAATGATAGAATGCAGTCACTAGAAATACAAGTGATGGAAAAATAAAGTTAAAAATACTTGTTTATGTCAGTGAACATGACACATTATGTAAGAGGAGGACGTCCACAGTTCCATATCCAGCAGCGTGTAGTTATAGACAGAAGTACCTGTGATTCTTTCTTGGATTCTGTTGCAGGCTGAGCAGAGAGAGGTTCTGCTGGACCGTCTTCTGGTAAAGCCTGCAGGAAGTTGGACGGGACCAAGCCTCTGTGTCCATTCAAATCTCCCTGCAGAAAAAATTGATCAGATTTAAAGATTAATTATATATATATATATAATTAATTTATAGTGTGTGTATGCTGCAACACTATATTCTTTAATATATAATGTCTATATTGTGTCCATGTATATTTGGAGTATTTTCCATACTCATCGTGCTGGATCTCTTTTGCATAAAGATTTTCACTATTTACTTTGCCTAGTGCAGTGCCCGTTCTAAACCTGCCTGTTTGGAATGGGCTGTTTTCTTAGTCTGTGGTGATGCTGGTTGCAGTTTTCTTTCTGAACTGCTCCAGGACCACAGAACCCTGAAGCTGCAGCACTGCTGCACAAAGAGCTGTTCACCTGTTTATTTAAAGCCCAGTGAAGCTCGACTCATTACGCAGAACCAAGAACTGGACAATCAGTTGTTGTTGCTGTTGTTGTGAATGTGCTGTTATCATGAACGACAACAACACTTACGCTAATGAGTCCCAGCCGCCAATGCTACAGAGTCCTGGTGCGCTGTTCATTCAAAGCTTATTAATATTGAACGTATCACATGTCTAAATCGCACCAAATCTGACCTTGCACTTCCATGTGCCCTTAACAATACACATGCCGAACGTGAAGCAGATAAGACAAAAAAGAAAACAGTTCTTGAGATATGCGAGCCTCATACACACAGATATTTCTATAATTATTAGATAGATAATGTTAATAGTGTCAATTATCTTTGATGTCATCTCTGAAACTTACTTAATTTATTTTATTTGTATTATTTCATCCAGTTAGTTCTACACCTGTTGCTGTAAAGTAAGACCAGGAAAGTCAGATCTTGTCTTGTGTTAATGTGTTTTATAGAGAAACCGCTCTTGCACACAGGAATGAAATGTATGAAAATTTCTCAGTCTTTTCAACAATGACAAAATATATTGGATTTTTTGAAGTGAAGTACAAAGACTATAACTACTAAAAAAGACATGTTAATACTCACGTAGAAGAAGCCATCTTCATCCATGTCACCAAACACATGTATGACGTCTCCTGCACTGAAGGTCAGCTCAGCCTGAACAGAAGCAGAAAAGATGCTGAACAAAAACCACCACTAAACACACAGCATGTTCCCTCCAATAAAAACATGAGCCTGTGTAAGCCTGACCTCTATGTCAGTGTTGGGGGAGCTCTCTCGTGGGTCATAATCAAAGATGGCGACCATCCTGCGAGCTCCTGGGGCTGCGCTCCCTCCAGCTGCAGCAACAGCAGCAGCAGCAGCAGCAGACTGGCTGGGATCTGTCAGTCGAACAGAGAGGGACAAACAATTCAGTTTAATAATGAGAGGAGTGAGATGTCTCTGCAATCCCAGTCAGCTCATCGTGCCTGCATGTCCAACTCACTCAGCCTCATGCTAAGCTGAGGAAAAGTCACAGCACTGCAGTCAAACAGAAAAATAAAGACAACAGGAAGTTAGCACAGAGTCGTAGCAGCCGGAGCTGTGCTGCTGTTTCAAACATCATTCAGAGGAAACATTTGTCAGGAGCTGAGGAGTGAACTCTTTCCTTCACTGTTAGTGTAGATGAAGACAAAAAGTAAATATTTGATTAAACTTAAACTGTGAAATGAAAAGAGGAGTTAGCAGGAGAAACTGTTTGACATTTATAACTGGGGGTAAACAAAGAGCTTAGGGATACTACAAAAGTTGGGGTTGAATTTATTCTCCTCTCAAGAAAAACATTATGTCTTTCCCATATTTTAACAATATCCATCCCAGATGAAAAAGTCGATATTTGTCAGTATACCCCGAATTAATCAAACAGTTCCTCATGAGGATGTTTAAAGGTGAGTTGTGATGTTATCAGCAACTACAACACAGTTCATGTGATCATAACCATTAAAAATAACCATAAGGTCACAAAATGTACAGAAATGATCCAGTAGACACATGCTGGCCTCCAGTGGACAGTGGTGGCGGTCGTTCGAACATGCAGGGACAAACAGAGAGGCAGAAGGTCAAAGGGCTAACCACAAACCTTGGCTGGAGGAGTCTACGCTCTCCTCCCAGAGTGCTGCAGACTCCACTGGAAGAGACGTGGTGGGGTGGGGGGGTGGAAGAGCATGAGCATCAAATCGCAGCAACGGCAGAAAATACACATTAGACCTCAAAAGCCAGAATCTGAAGTTAAAGTACGTCTCGGAGCCACAGATGGAGATCAGAGGGGATGGACGAGTGATTTTCAGGTTTATGTGATCATGTAATGCATTTGGGACAGAGCAGCAGAACACTGGCAAAATGACTGTTGGAAGAGATTATCGTTCAATAAGCGACACGCTGCCACGTTCTGCTGCTCTGCCTTCTGTGTATTACATGAACAGCCAATGGAAGCTGACCAGAGGGACTCAGTACTCATGCATGTGCAGTGTAACAGTTGTGAAGATGTTGCACAAACGTTAACAAAATCATAAAATGTTAACCTGCTACCCTGAGTAACCGTTTAACACCGAGGTAGCAAGAAGAAGGCCTTAAAATATAGAATATGAAACTATTGTAAAGGGAGAACTGGTAATATATTCACGATGGTAATATTTGACTATAACTGATTTTATTACAACAGCAGCTGACCTTAAATTCCCCCTCACTGAAAAACCAATAGCTACATTGAAATAGACATAAAGACAAGCAAACCAGAAAACCAGAGAGGAGCAGAAAGGATGACGGTGGGAAGCTGCAATCTGCAGCCAGACACACCTTTCTTGGATCGCCTCGGTTTCGGTGGTGGAACAGGGCGGCGTGGAAGCTGTGCGTGTGTGCGAGTGCCTTTATGGAGTTTTAGACAGGAAAACCAAAAAAAAAAACAACAACCAAAAAGAAACACAGAGGTGCAATTTTTGAGATAAGCAGACACCAGACAAAATAGACAATGAGAAGCCAAAGTGGAGAGCAATTCAAAAATGACAACCAGCGAGCAGCAGTGAGAACAAGTGGAAGTGAACAGGTTAACCCATCTGCAAATATCGCTCTGGGTTGAAAGCTGGAAACAGAAGCAAAGTGAATGCTGGATTTTACTGGGTGTCTCACTGCGACTCACCACAGGCAAACACTTTGTGATAAATGTATTCTTTAGAGACCTGCATTTAAATGCAGTCACTGAGAATATGTAGATGGTTATGATTTTCTTAATAGCAACACAGTGAACAAGAATCCATGAAAGCAAAAAAGAATGTCTTTAGAGAAGATTTTGGTTCCATTTTATAAACTGAATCTGATCTGAGACATGTGTTTGTGCCTCCGGCTGGGTCAAGTGGTCTCAGAGTTTTACCTTCATGTCCTATCGTAAGAAAAACATTTATATTTTCCTCCTATGGACTGCAGGCAAAAATATGCCAACATGTGTCAATAAATCACAGGTAAATATCAAGTCCATATTTTACAACAGTGGATTCTGCTACACATGTGCTGCTATTTTCACTTGCCACTTAAACATGAACAGTGGTGATGTTATGGGTAAAACATTCACCTACAACAAGAACGCCCAAATATACTCATTTCCAAGTGTAACACATCAAATATCACATGACACAATTACAGTATGTGTACAGTTGACAGAGAATTTGGTCTGAAATCTGCTGACAAACACATCTTCAGGTAGCTGCTAAATCTTTGACTGGCAGTGAACATACCTATCTTCTCCATGGAAGCGGCTGTGGACAGGAAGCCCTGCTGCAGGAGCTGCTCCCGGGTCTCCTCGTCCTCCACCTGGATCTCAGACACCATGTTACACGGCACATAACCCAGACGACCAGCGGACTCCCCTTGGTAGAACCCGTCTGCGTCTTTATCTCCGTAAACCTGAGAAAAGGAGTGTATAGACGTATGAATCAAAAAATAATGGGGGAAGCACCTTTTCCACTGGTCAAAAACCCCACTAACATCTGGCTTTTGTCTTGGCTCTGGATCGGATCTGCAGTGATGGAAACGTGACATCGCGGGAAGCAGTCAATCGCCTTTTTTAGGGAGTTTACCCACGTTTAAAAGCCTGCGTATACCAGCTAGTTTTGGTGTAAAAGAGGTGTGTAAGTGTGTAACTGTAATGTTTGCGCTTTCAAAGGACAGTTTACAGTAATGTTCAAAAATGTCTTGTGAGAGATCCATTACACATATTTATTGTCCCTACAGTCTGCATACTAAACCCTGGGCATACTTTAGTCTTTCTGTTACAGTGAACCTGTCAAGGTTGCTGTGTGTGGTGTGTGAGCAGTGAAGGACATACTTTGATGATCTGTCCTTCAGTGAAGGGCAGCTCCTCCTCAGCAGCATCAGGATTGGGTGACATGGAGGTGGGATCATAAGGGAAGAGGGCCACAAAGATGCGTATGTCACCGTCTCCTTTGACCTTTGTTGAATCGACCCCACCTGCGTGTGTATGCATACACACACACACACACACACACACACACACACACACACACACACACACACACACACACACACACACACACACACACACACACACACACACACACACACACACACACACACACACACACACACACACACACACACAAACAGGATTAAGACACAGTGTTAAACCGACATAGATCTGAGCTTTCACACACATCTCTCCTTTTGATTAGAGACTGACAATGTTGTGAGCATTGGTTATGTAACTATCACGATACTAAATCAGTTACTTCTTACAAGTATGTATTTAAGAGGATCAACTTGATTCTTATAAGAAATAAAATTGTATGAAGAAACAAATAGTCAATCAATTAATCAACAGCAAATACATCAGCCACTATTTTTATAATCCAATAGTCGTTTTGGTAATTTTCTTTTAGGAAAAATAGCTGGTTCTCAAATGGGATGATTTGATAATGTCTTTGATGTACATGAGAATATTTTTGTATGTTGAACAAAACATATTTAAAGATGTGGCACTGGGCTGATGAATCAAGAACTGATTCTGCAAATTAATCAATAATGAGAATGATTATTACTCGCAGCCATTATTTTACTTAAACATTTGTTTTTATGCAATTCATTTCCTCTTCTTGTTTGTTCGTATGCTGCTATTTTAACTTTGTTTCTCTATAATTCAACTGTTTCGATTATTTCAATGCATCGGATCCTTTGCAAAGGAGCCATGCATGGCTTGCAACGAGTTCTGCAAAAAGTACAGCCAGTGCGCCCCACCCCCACCGCCCACCAGCAGCAGTACAGCACAGGCATGTCCTTAAAACAGGTAATCAAGCTAAACCACTGATCCTAAGCTGTGTGAGCCGTTTGAAAAAAAACGTGCACTCGTTCATGATCTGAAGCCACCGAGCAACAGGGGAAACATTGTGGGTCAACCTCTCACTCCGATCTGACAACACAGCTACAAGCCACCATATAAAAATAATAACAAAATTATCAAAATGTGCTTTTATTACATTCCATGTCACAGATCATGCACAGCAACATATAAATGTGACTTGTAGCACTGCCTACATCAGAGCAGACGTGAGGCATGACACCAGTGTGACTAAAGGCATTACAACTGTAACCTGTTTGACAGTGAGACAAATTTGAAGAGCTGTAGTGAGACTTTAAGCTGCACTAAAGAGACGTGTTCTCTATCTCATTATAGAGAATCAGCCCATCTGTGGCAAGAGTCACGGGCCGACAACACACTTTCACATCCTCACTGATTCTCTAGTCGATAGCGCAGAACTTCTGCCTGCTCCCTTCCTCTATCTGTGTGCACATGTAACACTTGTGCACTGGTCTGTGTTGTCAATAGAAACGTTTATTGAAGGAGTGTGCAGTCTGTGTCATTCAGACAAATGAGGAGAGGCAAGTGAAGGAACATGTTGAGAGAGGAAGAGAAAAAGAGAGAGGCGCTTGCACGTTCACACCGCAGCCTAGTTCTCTGCTTGCTAATCGAGGTTACTATTTTAATGTCTGTCACTTCCTCCTGTCATGACAAGCCACTTTGGGTTAAGCCGGTTCTCAGCTTAGCAGGCTCTCTCCCACTTCTCCACTGCAGCTACAGCACCTCCTCCTCTCTGACAACCCCCCCCTTCCTACACAAGGTGCTAATCTCACTGCCATCATGTGAGACAAGGGGGTGGAGGCTTTACAACGGAGAGCACAGGTGTGTCAGCATCGCCTCATACATTTCAACTGCATTTGACAAACAACACACAGAGCAACACAGGAGGAGGAAAAGAGCAAAGCATATCTGACCTTTCAATTGCTTGGCCTGCAAGCATGCTGGTTTAGAGGAGGGCTCAGCCTGGCCCCCCCACGATGGACCTGCCACAGCTGGAGGGACTTGGCCGGGCTCCTGTTAAACATAGAGAAAAATAAACAGGTCAAAGGGAAAAAAATGTATTCTCAAACAGAAACACAGATTTTTAGGGAGGAGAGGACACCTCAGGGGTTCAGAGGAAAATGAGTGTAGCTGTTAATTTTTTCAAGACAATATTTCAATATCTATGCTTTAAGTAGTTATGATGTACTGAGCTCTTACGTATATCAATACTTGAGATCATCAACAAATGCAAAAAACACTGGGTTTTCTAACATCCTACTGTTTCAACATTAACATGTTCCGTTTTTTGCATTGTAACCTCAGCAGATTCAGACACACATCAATGCACATTCACTGTGATGCCTGGGCCGCTCTGGGTGCATTTGCAGCGTGTGATGGCTGCTTCGCTGATCTGCTGTTGTTCACACCAGGAGCATGTCTGCTGTGTACCTGCTGCGGAGCTGCTACACCCACCCCACGTTTTACATGGCCATAAATTAAATAATTTTTTATATGATGTCATTGTACAAGTTGTTTTGACAAAAATAATTGTTAAGAAGTTTTTGGTCAATTATAATTAACAGCAATACGAATAATAAGTAGATTAAAAAATACATACAGATATCTGTCTTCACTTTTCAGGTTTCCAGGGTTGAGCAAATTTTCTTATTTATATTAGGAGCAAGACGTTAATTAACATACATGCCAAGAGAACTGTATTTAGATGTGTCTGGGTTTAGTATCTGCTTAAATGCTGTGTGTTGCTTTGGGATTGTTTTCCTCTTTCCAATGGCTAGAGTGCTTTTACTTTGAAACGGGTACAGGAAGTGTTGCAGATATTTATGTTTGAGACATATTGATTTGATGATTGAAACGTTAGAGGAGCAGCGTCTAACGCAGGCAGTGTGGCTGCTCTAGCGTGATAATGGAAGCCGAAATGAAAAGCCAGAAGTTTTGCTCATGCATCCAGTGAGGCCCAGGCATAAGGAAGCACTAACTAGTTTAGGACAAAAGATTAGTGGTTTTCAAGGAGAATAGAGGATAATGTGACGGTGGTGTGAATTAGTGCAGTCAGATAGAGGGAGATCAGATTCAGTTATGCATAGATTGTAGCAGAATTAGAAATCTGAAGAAAGACAGTATTGATGAACTGGTTCAGATGTTTAGCAGTGACTCTGGCCCCATGTTAAAATACTGTGTGGTGTTTGCTTTTTAAGACAAAACTACCTGACCTCCCTCTGTGCACTGCAGTTATGATAAAGGAAAGTAAGTATGGTTATTTTTCTACTGAGTGCTGGGGGACTGTCCACTATGGGTTAGATCCACACAGCTACAGGGAGAGAGGAGTGGGCTGGGACAACACACCCATTGTGGCTGGCCTGCAGAGACATTTACAGGTGGATCAGTCTTCAGCTCACGGCGGAGAGGAGGCCTGCCGTGCTCCGTCTGAGCCCCTTCCACCCACCACTCGGAGCTCATCTGCTCCATCGCCACCTCCCCAGGACCGTACTTCGCGGGCTCCTCACTATCATCTGTGCCGTACTCCAAGTCAATCTCCGCCGCACGACCAGCAGGTGACTTAACAGTCCGTCCTGTTTTGCTGACTGGGTAGGGTCTTTGCGGGGGAGGGCCATGGCTGAGGTTGCCTGCTGCAGCACCAGTCCTCTGACTCCTCAACATGGCCTCCCTCCTAAGGCGGTCCCCTAGCCCTTTTAGCAGCGATTTCTCTCTGCTGACCCGCCTGCTGGTCGGACCCTCGTATAAACTCTCTTCTTCTTCAGGATAACTGATGGTGTCCACTGTGTCTGCGTAGCGCACCCTGTGCTGCATCTTAGGCTTCACCTGCGAGGGTCCGTGTCTGAGTAAAGGCTCTTTGGTTAGGGATCTTGGATCCCTGTTGAAGTGGTGATGGTTAGGGGGAACATTCGGGCGTGGGTTGGGTTGATGTTGGTGATGCTGGGGGGCATGACGGAGGCGCTCTGAGTCTCTCTGGTGAACGTGGCTGGGCCTGGGCCGAGGTTGACTGCGGCGGGTTAAAGGATCCTCTTGACTACTGTCGTCTTCCTCTGTCAGCTCAGGAATGCTGAACAGCTGCTTGCTGGTGTTGACCTGTGGGGGCAACTTCAGGATCCTCTCAACAACATCCTCATCACTGTCCGAAGGCTCCCAATTGCAAGACTGCAAGGGCCACAGGTCAAAGCAAGCAAGAGTGGGTTGGTGAAGGTAATAATCAATATCATATTGTTCAGTGAAAATAACGGTGGAGATAAAACAGATGACAACCCGGTCATGCAAATAAAAGAGAAAAGAAAGAAGAAAAAATCAAACACATGAGGAATATGACAACAGAAAACAAGGCCACAAAATGAAAATGTATGTGTGCATGGCAGTGAAGAAGCAGAATTTATAAAAAAAAAAGCAGAACACAGCGTGCACTCATTCCTTTACCCTGTTAGCGCGAACTGTATATCCCCGTGCCTGTGATTCTCCAAGGTGGTCAGAATAGAAATCCTCCTCCTCCTCCTCCAGGATGTCGGACAGGTCTGATCGGCTGTTGTCTGCATTGTAGTCACTGGGAGGTTCCACAAGCCCTCTGCCATAACTCTGTAAATACGATATGTGAACACCATCCAGTGAGAATTTATTTAGTGAATTTATCTTTATCTTTTAAATTCTTTCTTGATCACTTTCAATGTTTATAGTAGTGTATAACAAGAGATCTGAAAAGGAACATTTTAATTAACAAACTGTTGCTTTCTGCTCTAAGATTTGTTTGTGCAACAACCCTGTCGAAGTTCCCCAACCAATAAAATGCCAGGTGTAGTGTTGACCACTGGTCAACCAATGAAATGAATGCAATGATCCCTGCCTCGTTGCGGGCGAGTTCGCTTTACTTCAGAGCGTTGCATGCGGGCGGTAACTCTTTAACCGGGTTCCTCCACTCCCGCCCTCCACTGCTTTATTATATTGACTTCCCCTTGCTTTCTCTATGACTTTTGGAATAAAAGGAGGGCGGGAGTGGATGAACCTATGGGATGAACCCGGTTTTGCATCATGTATTGTCTCCATGAAATTAATGTGACAGGCTGCATTACAAGCACCAAATAACTTGTCAACTAAAAAAGTATCATTTAAAGGGGAAATGATTTTCATAAGCTGAATCAGGCTTTAAGCCCAGTGCTAATCTTTATCATATTGCTGCAATGAATGTGACTTCTGAAATCAGCGGATTCCTGCTGTACTATACCCTTCCTTCAAATCTGAAAGCTTAGACTCACTCATGACCACAACTGGACATTATGACATTTCCTCAGGTCAGCAGCTGCTCAAATGACTGAACATAATCAAGACAGATAAAGGACAAACTGTTCGAGGCTCTAGAAGAAATCATCAACTTTATATGTGGATTATTTGATGTACTTTCGATCCTACACCTTTTGCCGTATAAAACTACTAGTGCGGGTGAAATCGACAACATCTAGACCAAATGATCTTCCTACTTTCAGACAAGCTCTCAGTTGTGATCAGACTCAGCTGTACCTACAGCACATACTACATTTATCTTTCTAGGGATGAGTCGACTATTTTGAAGTAATAGCTGATTGTCAGGACTGACCTGCTGCCTCCCGCTGTACACCGGCTCCTGGTCCTGTCTCAGGAACTCTTCGATAGACACCAGGCGGGTATTCTCCTGCTCCTCCTCTACCTCTGACTCCAGTGGGGAAGTGCTGAGAGGTCGGTGGACGTTTGTGTCCTGAGGGTTAAGGAGGTGTGTGATCGGGGCTTTGGGTGGGGTAGGGATGCGCTCATGGATGCCGAGCTTGGCACTGGGGTCCTCGATGAAGTCTGTGATGGATGGGAAAGGACGTATCGTTCCAGGGCTGTTGGTGTCTCTGCGCTGCTCCAACATTGCTGCTGCTGCTGCTGTCATTGGTGCTTGTGCAGGTGCTGGTACTGCTACTGGAGATAGTTGAGGTGCTGAGGTTGTGGGGGAGGTCACATTAACCTGGAAAGGAGAAAGAGTCTGTGCAGCATGAAATAATGTATTTATTTACTTAATTATTGTAGAAAATAAAACACTTGCATTCTCTTCTAGACAATAGAGTGAGGATTACCACTGGAATGATGGAGGGGACGACTGGTGATGTGGTCTCACACACGGCTAAGGCAGCAGCAGATGAGGGGTTGGCCCAGGCCTTCACATATGAGGCAGATGAGAGAAGGTCTTCTGAGTGGAGAGCAGTAGGAAAGTTGGCAGCAGCCTCCACTGTGAGGCCAGTGTAGTGTGTGTCTGATGGCAAGGTGCTGGGCAGCACAGAGACTTTGGCAGCAGAGTTCATGTAGGACTGCGGTGAGGGCAGGTTACTGGGACCTACAGGGGCACAGGGCAGAGGGGGTGGCACAGCTGGGGCGGTGATAGCTGGGCCCGCCATGATGGCAACCAGCTTGGAGG